>NC_092529.1:27715763-28038263 GCF_037038585.1 Patagioenas fasciata
GGGTTAGGCTTAGGGTTAGGGGTTAGGGTTAGGGTTAGGGTTACGGTTAGGGTTAGGGATTAGGGTTAGGGTTAGGGTCAATTAGGTTTATGGTTAGGGTTAGGGCTACGCTTAGGGTTGCGCTTAGCGTTAGGGTTAGGGTTAGGGTTAGGGGTTAGGGTTAGGGTTAGGGTTTAGGATTACGCTTAGGGTTAGGGTTTAGGGTTAGGGTTAGGGTTTAGGATTATACTTAGGGTTAGGATTAGTGTTAGGGTTTAGGATTATGCTTAGGGTTAGGATTAGGGTTAGGGTTTAGGATTACGCTTAGGGTTAGGGCTTAGGGTTAGATTTAGTGTTAGGGTTATGCTTAGGGTTACGATTAGGATTAGGGTTAGGGGTTAGGGTTAGGATTAGGGTTAGGATTAGGGTTAGAATTAGGGTTAAGGTTAGGGTTAGGGTTAGGGTTTTGAGTTAGGGTTACGGTTAGGGTTAGGGATTCGGGTTAGGGTTACGGTCAATTAGGTTTAGGGCTACGCTTAGGGCTACGCTTAGGGTTGCGCTTAGGGTTGCGCTTAGGGTTAGGGTTACGGTTAGGGTTAGGGATTAGGGTTAGGGTTACGGTCAATTAGGTTTAGGGTTAGGGTTAGGGCTACGCTTAGGGCTACGCTTAGGGTTGCGGTTAGGCTTAGGGTTAGGGGTTAGGGTTAGGGTTAGGGTTTAGGATTACGCTTAGGGTTAGGATTAGGGTTAGGGTTTAGGATTACGCTTAGGGTTAGGGGTTAGGGTTAGGGTTAGGGTTTAGGATTACGCTTAGGGTTAGGATTAGGGTTAGGGTTTAGGATTACGCTTAGGGTTAGGGCTTAGGGTTAGATTTAGTGTTAGGGTTATGCTTAGGGTTACGATTAGGGTTAGAGTTAGGGGTTAGGGTTAGGGTTAGGGGTTAGGGTTAGGGTTAGGGTTAGGGTTTAGAGTTAGGGTTAGAGTTATTGTTAAAGTTAGGTTTAGAGTTAGGGGTTAGGGTCAGGATTAGGGTTAGGGTTACGGTTAGGGTTAGGGTCAGGATTAGGGTTAGGGTTAGGGTTAAGGTTAGGGTAAGTTTAAGGGGTTAGGGTTACAGTTAGGATTAGGGGTTAGGGTTAGTGTTAGGGTTAGGGGTTTTGGTTAGGGTTAGAGTTAACGGTAGGGTTAGGGTTAGGGTTTAGGGTTAGGGTTAGGGTTAGGGTTAGGGTTCGGGTTAGGGTTAGGGTTAAGGTTAGGGTAAGTTTAAGGGGTTAGGGTTACAGTTAGAATTAGGGGTTAGGGTTAGTGTTAGGGTTAGGGGTTTTGGTTAGGGTTAGAGTTAACGGTAGGGTTAGGGTTAGGGATTAGGGTTAGGGTTAGGGTCAATTAGGGTTAGGGTTAGGGTTACGCTTAGGGTTGCGCTTAGGGTTAGGGGTTAGGGTTAGGGTTAGGGATTACGGTTAGGGTTAGGGTCAATTAGGATTAGGGTTAGGGTTAGGGTTAGGGTTAGGGTTATGCTTAGGGTTGCGCTTAGGGTTAGGCTTAGGGTTAGGGTTAGGGTTAGGGGTTAGGGTTAGGGTTAGGGGTTAGGGTTAGGATTAGGGTTAGGGTTAGGATCAGGGGTTAGGGTTAGTGTTAGGGTTAGGGGTTTTGGTTAGGGTTAGAGTTAACGGTAGGGTTAGGGTTAGGGATTAGGGTTAGGGTTAGGGTCAATTAGGGTTAGGGTTGCGCTTAGGGTTAGGGGTTAGGGTTAGGGGTTAGGGTTAGGGTTAGGGTTAGGGATTAGGGTTAGGGTTAGGGTCAATTAGGATTAGGGTTAGGGTTAGGGTTATGGTTAGGGTTAGGGTTAGGGTTAGGGTTACGCTTAGGGTTGCGCCTAGGGTTAGGCTTAGGGTTAGGGGTTAGGGTTAGGGGTTAGGGTTAGGGTTAGGGTTTAGAGTTAGGGTTAGGGTTATTGTTAAAGTTAGGTTTAGAGTTAGGGGTTAGGGTCAGGATTAGGGTTAGGGTTACGGTTAGGGTTAGGGTCAGGATTAGGGTTAGGGTTAGGGTTAAGGTTAGGGTAAGTTTAAGGGGTTAGGGTTACAGTTAGGATTAGGGGTTAGGGTTAGTGTTAGGGTTAGGGGTTTTGGTTAGGGTTAGAGTTAACGGTAGGGTTAGGGTTAGGGTTAGGGTTTAGGGTTAGGGTTAGGGTTAGGGTTAGGGTTAGGGTTCGGGTTAGGGTTAGGGTTAAGGTTAGGGTAAGTTTAAGGGGTTAGGGTTACAGTTAGGATTAGGGGTTAGGGTTAGTGTTAGGGTTAGGGGTTTTGGTTAGGGTTAGAGTTAACGGTAGGGTTAGGGTTAGGGATTAGGGTTAGGGTTAGGGTCAATTAGGGTTAGGGTTAGGGTTACGCTTAGGGTTGCGCTTAGGGTTAGGGGTTAGGGTTAGGGTTAGGGTTAGGGATTACGGTTAGGGTTAGGGTCAATTAGGGTTAGGGTTAGGGTTAGGGTTAGGGTTACGCTTAGGGTTGCGCTTAGGGTTAGGCTTAGGGTTAGGGTTAGGGATTAGGGTTAGGGGTTAGGGTTAGGGTTAGGGTTAGTGTTAGGGTTAGGGGTTTTGGTTAGGGTTAGGGATTAGGGTTAGGGTTAGGGTCAATTAGGGTTAGGGTTACGCTTAGGGTTGCGCTTAGGGTTAGGGCTTAGGGTTAGGGTTAGGGTTAGGGTTAGGGATTAGGGTTAGGGTTAGGGTCAATTAGGATTAGGGTTAGGGTTATGGTTAGGGTTAGGGTTAGGGTTAGGGTTACGCTTAGGTTTGCGCCTAGGGTTAGGCTTAGGGTTAGGGGTTAGGGTTAGGGTTAGGGTTAGGGTTAGGGTTAGGGTTAGGGTTAGGGATTAGGGTTAGGGTTAGGGTCAATTAGGGTTAGGGTTAGGGTTACGGTTAGGGTTAGGGATTAGGGTTAGGGTTAGGGTCAATTAGGTTTAGGGTTAGGGTTAGGGCTACGCTTAGGGTTGCGCTTAGCGTTAGGGTTAGGGTTAGGGTTAGGGGTTAGGGTTAGGGTTAGGGTTTAGGATTACGCTTAGGGTTAGGGTTTAGGGTTAGGGTTAGGGTTTAGGATTATGCTTAGGGTTAGGATTAGGGTTAGGGTTTAGGATTACGCTTAGGGTTAGGATTAGGGTTAGGGTTTAGGATTACGCTTAGGGTTAGGGCTTAGGGTTAGATTTAGTGTTAGGGTTATGCTTAGGGTTACGATTAGGATTTGGGTTAGGGGTTAGGGTTAGGATTAGGGTTAGGATTAGGGTTAAGAGTAGGGTTAGGGTTAGGGTTTTGAGTTAGGGTTAGGGTTAGGGTTAGGGATTCGGGTTAGGGTTACGGTCAATTAGGTTTAGGGCTACGCTTAGGGCTACGCTTAGGGTTGCGCTTAGGGTTACGCTTAGGGTTAGGGTTACGGTTAGGGTTAGGGATTAGGGTTAGGGTTACGGTCAATTAGGTTTAGGGTTAGGGTTAGGGCTACGCTTAGGGCTACGCTTAGGGTTGCGGTTAGGGTTAGGGTTAGGGGTTAGGGTTAGGGTTAGGGTTTAGGATTACGCTTAGGGTTAGGATTAGGGTTAGGGTTAGGGTTTAGGATTACGCTTAGGGTTAGGATTAGGGTTAGGGTTTAGGATTACGCTTAGGGTTAGGGGTTAGGGTTAGGGTTAGGGTTTAGGATTACGCTTAGTGTTAGGATTAGGGTTAGGGTTTAGGATTACGCTTAGGGTTAGGGCTTAGGGTTAGATTTAGTGTTAGGGTTATGCTTAGGGTTACGATTAGGGTTAGAGTTAGGGGTTAGGGTTAGGGTTAGGGGTTAGGGTTAGGGTTAGGGTTAGGGTTTAGAGTTAGGGTTAGAGTTATTGTTAAAGTTAGGTTTAGAGTTAGGGGTTAGGGTCAGGATTAGGGTTAGGGTTACGGTTAGGGTTAGGGTCAGGATTAGGGTTAGGGTTAGGGTTAAGGTTAGGGTAAGTTTAAGGGGTTAGGGTTACAGTTAGGATTAGGGGTTAGGGTTAGTGTTAGGGTTAGGGGTTTTGGTTAGGGTCAGAGTTAACGGTAGGGTTAGGGTTAGGGTTTAGGGTTAGGGTTAGGGTTAGGGTTAGGGTTCGGGTTAGGGTTAGGGTTAAGGTTAGGGTAAGTTTAAGGGGTTAGGGTTACAGTTAGGATTAGGGGTTAGGGTTAGTGTTAGGGTTAGGGGTTTTGGTTAGGGTTAGAGTTAACGGTAGGGTTAGGGTTAGGGATTAGGGTTAGGGTTAGGGTCAATTAGGGTTAGGGTTAGGGTTACGCTTAGGGTTGCGCTTAGGGTTAGGGGTTAGGGTTAGGGTTAGGGTTAGGGATTACGGTTAGGGTTAGGGTCAATTAGGATTAGGGGTAGGGTTAGGGTTAGGGTTAGGGTTACGCTTAGGGTTGCGCTTAGGGTTAGGCTTAGGGTTAGGGTTAGGGATTAGGGTTAGGGGTTAGGGGTTAGGGTTAGGGTTAGGGTTAGGGTTAGGATTAGGGGTTAGGGTTAGTGTTAGGGTTAGGGGTTTTGGTTAGGGTTAGGGATTAGGGTTAGGGTTAGGGTCAATTAGGGTTAGGGTTACGCTTAGGGTTGCGCTTAGTGTTAGGGGTTAGGGTTAGGGTTAGGGTTAGGGATTAGGGTTAGGGTTAGGGTTTAGAGTTAGGGTTAGAGTTATTGTTAAAGTTAGGTTTAGAGTTAGGGGTTAGGGTCAGGATTAGGGTTAGGGTTACGGTTAGGGTTAGGGTCAGGATTAGGGTTAGGGTTAGGGTTAAGGTTAGGGTAAGTTTAAGGGGTTAGGGTTACAGTTAGGATTAGGGGTTAGGGTTAGTGTTAGGGTTAGGGGTTTTGGTTAGGGTTAGAGTTAACGGTAGGGTTAGGGTTAGGGTTAGGGTTAGGGATTAGGCTTAGGGTTAGGGTCAATTAGGTTTAGGGTTAGGGTTAGGGCTACGCTTAGGGTTAGGGTTAGGGGTTAGTGTTAGGGTTAGGGTTGAGGATTACACTTAGGGTTAGGATTAGGGTTAGGGTTTAGGATTACGCTTAGGGTTAGGGTTAGGGTTAGGGTTAGGGTTAGGGTTTAGGATTACGCTTAGGGTTAGGGCTTAGGGTTAGGGTTAGGGTTAGGGCTAGGGTTAGGGTTAGGGTTAGGGCCGTTAGGGTTAGGGTTATGGTGTTGGGTTAGGTTTAGGGTTAGGGTTAGGGCCGTTAGGGTTAGGGCCATTAGAGTTAGGGTTAGGGTTAGGGTTACGATTAGGGGTTTGGTTTAGAGTTAGGGTTAGGGTTGGGGTTGTTAGGGTTAGGTTTAGGGTTAGGGTTAGGGTTAAGGTTAGGGTAAGTTTAAGGGGTTAGGGTTACAGTTAGGATTAGGGGTTAGGATTATTGTTAGGGTTGGGGTTTTGGTTAGCGTTAGAGTTAACGGTTAGGGTTAGGGTTAGGGTTAGGGTTACGGTCAATTAGGGTTAGGGTTACGCTTAGGGTTGCGCTTAGGGTTAGGGGTTAGGGTTAGGGTTAGGGTTAGGGTTAGGGTTAGGGTTTAGGATTACGCTTAGGGTTATTATTAGGGTTAGGGTTTAGGATTACGCTTAGGGTTAGGGGTTAGGGTTAGGGTTAGGGTTTAGGATTACGCTTAGGGTTAGGGTTTAGGGTTAGGGTTAGGGTTTAGGATTACGCTTAGGGTTAGGATTAGGGTTAGGGTTTAGGATTACGCTTAGGGTTAGGGCTTAGGGTTAGATTTAGTGTTAGGGTTAGGGTTAGGGCTACGCTTAGGGTTGCGCGTTAGGGTTAGGGTTAGGGGTTAGGGTTAGGGTTAGGGTTTAGGATTACGTTTAGGGTTAGGGCTTAGGGTTAGATTTAGTGTTAGGGTTATGCTTAGGGTTACGATTAGGATTAGGGTTAGGGGTTAGGGTTAGGATTAGGGTTAAGGTTAGGGTTAGGGTTAGGGTTAGGGTTAGGGTTAGGGTTAGGGTTAGGGTTACGGTCAATTAGGTTTAGGGCTACGCTTAGGGCTACGCTTAGGGTTGCGCTTAGGGTTGCGCTTAGGGTTAGGGTTACGGTTAGGGTTAGGGATTAGGGTTAGGGTTACGGTCAATTAGGTTTAGGGTTAGGGTTAGGGCTACGCTTAGGGCTACGCTTAGGGTTGCGGTTAGGGTTAGGGTTAGGGGTTAGGGTTAGGGTTAGGGTTTAGGATTACGCTTAGGGTTAGGATTAGGGTTAGGGTTTAGGATTACGCTTAGGGTTAGGATTAGGGTTAGGGTTTAGGATTACGCTTAGGGTTAGGGGTTATGGTTAGGGTTAGGGTTTAGGATTACGCTTAGTGTTAGGATTAGGGTTAGGGTTTAGGATTACGCTTAGGGTTAGGGCTTAGGGTTAGATTTAGTGTTAGGGTTATGCTCAGGGTTACGATTAGGGTTAGAGTTAGGGGTTAGGGTTAGGGTTAGGGGTTAGGGTTAGGGTTAGGGTTAGGGTTAGGGTTTAGAGTTAGGGTTAGGGTTATTGTTAAAGTTTGGTTTAGAGTTAGGGGTTAGGGTCAGGATTAGGGTTAGGGTTACGGTTAGGGTTAGGGTCAGGATTAGGGTTAGGGTTAGGGTTAAGTTTAGGGTAAGTTTAAGGGGTTAGGGTTACAGTTAGGATTAGGGGTTAGGGTTAGTGTTAGGGTTAGGGGTTTTGGTTAGGGTTAGAGTTAACGGTAGGGTTAGGGTTAGGGATTAGGGTTAGGGTTAGGGTCAATTAGGTTTAGGGTTAGGGTTAGGGCTATGCTTAGGGTTAGGGTTAGGGTTAGGGTTAGGGGTTAGGGTTAGGGTTAGGGTTGAGGATTACGCTTAGGGTTAGGATTAGGGTTAGGGTTTAGGATTACGCTTAGGGTTAGGGTTAGGGTTAGGGTTAGGGTTTAGGATTACGCTTAGGGTTAGGGCTTAGGGTTAGGGTTAGGGTTAGGGCTAGGGTTAGGGTTAGGGTTAGGGCCGTTAGGGTTAGGGTTATGGTGTTGGGTTAGGTTTAGGGTTAGGGTTAGGGCCGTTAGGGTTAGGGCCATTAGAGTTAGGGTTAGGGTTAGGGTTACGATTAGGGGTTTGGTTTAGAGTTAGGGTTAGGGTTGGGGTTGTTAGGGTTAGGTTTAGGGTTAATGTTAGGGTTAGGGTTTTGGGTTAGGCTTAGGCTTAGGGTTAGGGCCATTACGGTTGGGTTAGGGGTTAGGGGTTAGGGTTAGGGTTACGGATAGGAATAGGGTTAGGCTTAGATTTAGGGTTAGGGGTTAGGGTTCGGGCTAGAGTTAGGCTTACGGGTTAGGGGTTAGGCGTAAGGGTTAGGCGTAAGGGTGGGGTTAGGGCCTTAGGGTTATGGCCTTAGGGTTAGGGCCTTAGGGTTATGTTTAGGCTTAGTGTTAGGGTTAGGGGTTAGGGTTAGGTGTTAGGTTTAGATTTAGGATTAGTGTTAGGGTTAGGGTTTAGGGTTATGGTTAGGGTTAGGTTTAGGGATGATGTTTAGGGTTTAGGGCATAGGGTTAGTGTTAAGGGTAGAGGTTAGGTTTAGGGTTACTGTTAGGTTAGGGTTAGGGCCGTTAGGGTTAGGGTTAGGGCCATTAGAGTTAGGGTTAGGGTTAGGGCCATTAGAGTTAGGGTTAGGGTTAGGGCCATTAGAGTTAGGGTTAGGGCCATTAGGGTTGGGTTAGGGTTAGGCTTAGGGTTAGGGCCATTACGGTTGGGTTACGGGTTAGGGCCATTAGGGTTAGGGTTAGGGCCATTAGGGTTAGGGCCGTTAGGGTTAGGGTTAGGGCCAATAGGGTTGGGTTAGGGTTAGGGTTAGGGCCATTAGGGTTAGGGTCAGGGTTAGGGTTAGGGTTAGGGCCATTAGGGTTCGGGTCAGGGTCAGGGTTAGGGTCAGGGTTAGGGTTAGGGCCATTAGGGTTAGCGTCAGGGTTAGGGTTAGGGTTAGGGTTGGTTGGGGGTTAGGGTTGGGTTAGGGTTAGGGTTAGGGTTAGGGTTTAGAGTTAGGGTTAGGGTTATTGGGTTAGGGTTAGTGTTAGGGTTAGGGTTAGGGCTTAGGGTTAGATTTAGTGTTAGGGTTATGCTTAGGGTTACGATTAGGGTTAGGGTTAGGGGTTAGGGTTAGGATTAGGGTTAGGGTTTTGGGTTAGGGTTAGGGTCAGGATTAGGGTTAGGGTTAAGGTTAAGGTTAGGGTAAGTTTAAGGGGTTAGGGTTACAGTTAGGATTAGGGGTTAGGGTTAGTGTTAGGGTTAGGGGTTTTGGTTAGGGTTAGAGTTAACGGTAGGGTTAGGGTTAGGGTTAGGGCTACGCTTAGCGTTAGGGTTAGGGGTTAGGGTTAGGGTTAGGGTTTAGGATTACGCTTAGGGTTAGGATTAGGGTTAGGGTTTAGGATTACGCTTAGGGTTAGGGCTTAGGGTTAGGGTTTAGGATTATGCTTAGGGTTAGGATTAGGGTTAGAGTTAGTGTTAGGGTTAAAGTTAGGTTTAGGGTTAGGGTTAGGGTTACGGATAGGAATACGGTTAGGCTTAGAGTTAAAGTTAGGGGTTAGGGTTAGGGCTAGATTTAGGCTTACGGGTTAGGGGCTAGGGTTAGGGCTAGGGTTAGGGTTAGGGTTAGGGCCGTTAGGGTTAGGGTTATGGTTTTGTGTTAGGTTTAGGGTTAGGGTTAGGGCCGTTAGGGTTAGGGCCATTAGAGTTAGGTTTAGGGTTAGGGTTACGATTATGGTTTTGGTTTAGGGTTAGGGTTAGGGTTGGGGTTACGATTAGGGTTTTGGTTTAGGGTTAGGGTTAGGGTTGGGGTTGTTAGGGTTAGGTTTAGGGTTAATGTTAGGGTTAGGGTTTTGGGTTAGGCTTAGGCTTAGGGTTAGGGCCATTACGGTTGGGTTAGGGGTTAGGGGTTAGGGTTAGGGGTTAGGGTTAGGGTTAGGGGTTAGGGTTAGGGTTATTGTTACGGGGCTATTGTTGGGGCTGCAGGTTCCTCAGCAGGGAGCAGGAGGGGCAGGGCTGAGCTCTTCTCTGTGACAGTGACAGAACCCAGGGAATGGCAGAAGATGTGCCAGGGAGGGTCAGTGGGACATGAGGAAAAGGTTCTTCACCCAGAGGTGCTGGACACTGAACAGGCTCCCCAGGGAGGTGTCACGGCCCCAAGCCTGGGCCCCTGTATGATGTGACAGAGTGAACCTTCAGCTCCTTTGTGGATGGTGCAAAGCTGGGCAGAGGCCTTGGACAACCTCACCTGGTTCACCCTGCCCTGAGCAGGACACTGAGACAAGATGATGTTCAACCTGAGTTACTCTGTGATTCAAGGAATCTTTCCCTTGGAAAGGTTTTGGGAGAAGGAATAGGTGGAGGAACAAGAAAATAAAAAATAAACAGAGCAGTTCCTGTGAAGAATGCTTCTCTACTCAAACTGTTAGCAGGAAATCTATAATCAGCTCCCCAAACTCCCTGTTCTGCTCATTGGCCCCTGGGATTTACAGCACATTTCTTTACATCACATTCTGCACTGAAGTTTGCACTGATTGTTACAGCTTCCTCGCAGGAATCGCTTCATGTTTCCTTATAGAACCAGACGTAAACAGCCACCAGGGAATTTTTAATTAGAGGAAACAAAAAAGGAGGAAAAAAAAAGAAAACACAATAGAACTTAATGATGTTTCTCAGTTCTATGGTTAAATTCAGTATTTTCCAGTGAGGTCCGTTGCCGTAACTGAAGAGTTGCCCATAGGGAGTATGAGAGCAACTGAAAGACTGAGCTGAAAGACTTCACCTGCCTGAAGCTCAAAGCAGAGTGAGAGCTGAGAGGCTCTGAATGAGCAAAGAGTGAGAGGTGAAGAACCTCTGGGGAGCGATGGAAAGTGCAAATGTCCAGACAGGTTTCTGAAAATTCATATTTTGGCAGGATAGAAATTCCACAGATATTTTATTGGAAATACTGAATTATTTCATCTGATAAAAAAAATAAGAGTGGGGAGTTTTTTGTTGTTGTTGTCATTGGTGGTTTGGTTTTGTTTTTCAGTTTTGAGGGGAGTTCTCAGGTTTTCGGGCTGAGCTCCATGGTCTCACTATAAGCACCCAGCGCAAACCTCGAGAGGCCCCCGTGTACCTGAGGTGTTTGCCTGGGACTGGCAGGTATCAGACCAGACTGATGGAGCCACGTCAGTTTTGTCATTTACATCTAGTGTTCAAGAATTGTGTACATAATTAGATAAGTTTCAGGAGTATGGGTAAAGAGGCAGGTGTGTGAAGAAGTGATAGAAGAATTTTCCAGTTTATATCATAGAATCATAGAAACGTTTCAGTTGGAAGAGACTCTCAGAACCAGTGAGTCCAAACATAACCTTACTTTATCCCTAAACCATGTCCCTGAGAACCTCATCCAAACTCCTTTTAAACCCCTGCAGGCATGGCGACTCCACCACTGCCCTGGGCAGCCTGTTCTAATGCCTGAAAACCCTTTTTGTGGATTATTTTTTCCTAAAATCCAATCTGAACCTCCTCTGGCGCAATTTGGGACCATTTCCTCTTCTCCGATCACTTGCTACTTGGGAGAAGAGAACAACATCTCCCATGCCCCATCCTCTTTTCAGGCACTGCAGAGAACGAGAAGGTCTCCCCTCAGTTCCTGTTCTCCAGGCTGAACAGCCCCAGTTCCGTCAACTGCTCCTCATCACACTTGTGTTCCAGACCCTCAGCAGCTTCATCACCTCCTCTGCACTCTCTCTAGTGCCTCACTGTTCTTCTTATGATGAGGGGCCCAAAACTGAACACAGGAGTCAAGGTGCGGCCCCACCAGTTCCAAGTACAGTGGCACAATCACTTCCCTCATCCCACTGGCAACACTATTCCTGATACAAGCCAGGATGCCGGTGGCCTTTTTGGCCACCTCGGCACACACTGGCTCATGTTCAGCCTCTGTTGATCAACACCCCCAGGTCTTTTTCCAACAGCAGCTTTCCAGCCGCTCTTGCCCAAGCCTGTAGTGTTGCAGGAAGTTGTTATGACCTATGTGCCTGACCCAGCACTTGGCCTCGTTGAACCTCAGACAACTGGCCTCAGTCAGCCAAGATCCCTCTGTATGGCCTTCCAACCCTCCAGCAGATCAACACTCCCACCCAATTTGGTGTCATCTGCAAACTTAATGAGGGTGCACTCAATCCCCTCATCCAGATGATTGACAAAGAGATTAAACAGAACTGGTACCAATACTGAGCCTTGGGGACACCACTTGTGACCGGTCATCAACTGGATTTGGCTCTGTTCACCACAACTCTTCGGCCCAGCCCTCCATCCAGTTCTTTACCCATCCCAGATACACCATCCAGGCCACGAGCTGCAGTTTCTCCAGGAGATGCTGTGGGATACGGTGTCAAAGGTTTTACTGAAGTCTAACGACACAACATCCACAGCCTTTCCCTCATCTACTGGGGGTGTCACCTTATCATAGAAGGAGATCAGGTTTGTCCAGAGTACCTGCCTTTCATAACCCCCTGTTGGCTGGGCCTGATCACATGATCCTCTGGTATGTACTGCCTGATGTTACTCAAGATCACCTGCTCCATGACCTTTCCCTGCATCGAGGGCAGACTGACAGGTCTGTAGTTCCCCAGATTCTCCTTCCAGCCCTTCTTGTAGATGGGTGTCACATCTGCCAACTTCCAGTCAACTGGCATCTCCCTAATTAGCCAGGACCACAGCTAAATAAGGGGAAGTGGCTCAGTGATCGCCTCCGCCAGCTCCTCAGCACCCTTGGGTGCATCCCATGTGACCCCATAGACTTGTGGGTATCCAAGTGGTGTAGCAGGTTGCCAACCATTTCCTCTTGGATTATTTGGGCTTCATTCTGCTTCCTATCCCTGTCTTCTGGCTTGGGGTGGTGGGTACCTGGAGCACAACTGTTCTGACTTAGAGACTGAGGCAAAAAGGTATGTAATACCTCAGCCTTTCCCTTATCTTCTGTCACTATCTTTCCCTCTGCATCCATCGGGGACTGGACATCCTTTTTAGCCCTCCTGTTGTTGCTGATACATTTATAGAAACATTTCTTGTTGTCTTTAACAGCAGTAACCAGGCCTGACTCTAGTTGGGCTTTGGCCCTTCTAGTTTCTCCCTGCATAACTTCATGGCATTCTTGTATTCCTCTTGAGTAGCCTGACACTTCTTCCAAAGATTATAAATTCTGATTTTATTCCTATGTTTCAGCCCCAGCTCTCTACTCAGACAGGCCGGCCTTCCTCCCCGCCAGTTCACCTTCTGGCACATGGGGACAGCTGCTCCTGCTCCTCTGAGATCACCTTCCTGAAGACAGACCAGCCTTCCTGGACTGCGTTGTCCTTCAGAACTGCCTCCCGAGGGTCTCTGCCAACCAACCTTCTGAACAGGTCAATGTCTGCCCTTCAGAAATCCAAAGTAGCAGTTCTGCTGACCATCCTCCTCAAATTCAACTCCTGTCCCTTCACAGGACACCATACAGTTCACACCGTGTGTCTGAGGACGTTGTCCAGTCTCCTCTTGAACACTGTCAGGCTTGGACTGTGACCCCTCCCTGGGGATCCTGTTCAGTGTCCAGCACCTCTGGGTGAAGAACCTCTTCATCATGTCTGAACCCTGGCACATCTTCCTTCTATTCCCTTGGCTTCTGTCATTGGTCACCAAAGACAAGAGATCAGTACCTTCTCTCCCTTCTCACTTTGCCTTGTTGAAGCTCATACAATTGGACTCAGTCAACCAAGATCCCTCAGCATCTGCAAACTTAATGAGGATGCACTCAGTGCCCTCATCCAGATCATTGATAAAGAGATTAAACAAAACTGGCCCCAATACTGAGCCCTGGGGACACCACTCGTGACCAGCCACCAATCAGATTTGGCTCTATTCACCAAAACTCTTTGGGCCTGGCCCTCCAGCCAGTTCTTTACCCATCGCAGATACACCATCCAGGCCATGAGCTGCAGCTTCTCCAGGAGATGCTGTGGGATACGGTGTCAAAGGCTTTACTGCAGTCTAAGGACACAACACCCACAGCCTGTGTGGCAGATTCACTCCCCACCACAGACTTTCCCTCATCTGCTCAGCCGGTCACCTTGTCATAGAAGGAGATCAGGCTGGTCAAGCAGGACCTGCCTTTCACAAAACCATGCTGATTGGGCCCGATTGCTCGTCTGGTATGGGTGACCTCACAGTCCTTTCCCAGCCATGTTCCTGCTGTTGGCCTATCTCCTGCAGAGGCAGAAGTGACCTCACAGTCCCCTCCACAGCCATTGGCTTCCTACTGGACTATGATTTCCTGACACACAAGTGACCACATGGCATTGTACCCAGCCATCACCCTGCTTGTGGTCCGGTGTGTGAGCAGATCAAACTGAACTGCTTTCATCAAATTTATCCAATAGATTTCCTATCAAGGGTTTGAGTGGAGAAACGTTCCTCAGAGGAGCTGCTGTATTTACTCTGGGGCATTTTATATCTCACTTGAAACAGCTCTCCAAGGAAAATATTCATGGAATCCTACGATAACACAGGTTGGAAGAGACCCCTGAACACCATCTCTGTCCCACTGACCTTTATGGCACCCCAAGGAACAGCTGACAGCATCAGTGCTCACTTGGGCTCATCTCACGACATGCACACAATGGACATGCACATGATGTGTATGGTTACATCTCATCTGTACAATGACACATGGACTTTTGACCTTGTATTTCATAGAATCATAGAATCTCTTGAGTTGGAAGGGGCGCACGAGGATCATCGACTCCAACTCCTGTCCCTGCACAGGACACCCCACAGGTCACACCGTGTGTCTGAGGACCTTGTCCAGTCTCTGCTTGATCACTGTCAGGTTGGGGCCCTGACTCCTCCCTGGGAAACTGTTCAGTGTCCAGCACCTCTGCAAACATGGAAACATGGACTTCTGACCTATTCATTCAGTGTAATTCCATGGAGGGACAAAGAACTCTGAGCTGGGGTGAGAGGCCAGTGCTGGAAATGGTGGTTGTGAGGGTCCAGCCCATGACGATTGCCCTGGGTGTCCAGTGCACAGGGGCACAGCCCAGCCCCTGCTCTGCTGGTCCTGCAGGTCTCTGGCAGGAGGCCTGGCTGTGAGAGGACACTGCTGTGTGCCAGCCTGCACACACACACTGTTCAGCTGTGCCCTGGGGTTTGCATCTGTGGCCACTTTTGTGGGCATGTTCTTGAGAGAAGGTTTATAAGAAGACCTAAACCTTCAGGCCCTGCCCCGAGGAGATCACCTTTCTATCTGGAAAGGCTGTTGTGAGCCCAGCTCTGTCACAGCAGTGCCCATTGCCTGTCCCTGCCTGCGCTCACAGCACTGACACACAGCAGGACGGGGACCAAGCTGCCAGAGCACTCAGGCCTTGCACCAACACAAGGGATGAGAAGGAGAGTGTGGGAGTGGAACCAGAACAGCTCTGGGAGACCAAGCACTGGTGCTCTGTGGCAGTGCTGCCATGCTGGACTCTCTTCCCTTCTACCCATGCACACAGGAACTGTCCCTGCAGCTCCAAAATAGCCCTGCAGGAGGGACAGAGTGAAAAACAAGTCACTATACGAACCTTTATTTTGTTTAAACAAAAGGAGAGCACGGCTCCTCATTTATACAGCCAGTGGTTATAAAAGAAAAGCAGACAGAGAATTGGAAAGGGGATGAAAACATTATAACAATAAAAAACCAACACACCAAAACAGAAAATCCAGATGACAGGCTAAGCCTGTAATAAGTTACTTTAAAACTCCTATGCAGAAGCAGAGGGGCAGTTTATTACTCCAGAAAACACTTATATATGATTTTGCACAGGGCATCCTTGAGCTCCTGGTTCCTCATGCTCTAGATGAGGGGGTTCACTGCTGGAGGTAACACTGAGTACAGAACAGACACCACCAGGTCCGTGGATGTGGAGGAGAAAGAGGGGGGCTTCAGGTGAGCAAATATGCCAGTGCTGATAAACAGGGAGACCACGGCCAGGTGAGGGAGGCAGGTGGAAAAGGCTTTGTGCCGTCCCTGCTCAGAGGGGATCCTCAGCACGGCCCTGAAGATCTGCACGTAGGACACCATGATGAAAATGAAGCACATAAAAGCTAAACAGCAACTGACCACAAGAATCCCAAGTTCCCTGAGGTAGGTGTCTGAGCAGGAGAGCTTGAGGATCTGGGGGATTTCACAGAAGAACTGGTCCAGGGCATTGCCCTTGCACAGGGGCAGTGAAAATGTATTGGCCGTGTGCAGCAGAGCATAGAGAAACCCAGTGGCCCAGGCAGCTGCTGCCATGTGGACACAAGCTCTGCTGCCCAGGAGGGTCCCGTAGTGCAGGGGTTTGCAGATGGCAACGTAGTGGTCGTAGGACATGATGGTGAGAAGAAAATACTCTGCTGTAGCACAGAAAAAGAAAAAAAAGATCTGGGCAGCACATCCTGTGTATGAGATGGCCCTGGTGTCCCACAGAGAGTTGGCCATGGACTTTTCTCTGTTCTCCCTTTCATAACAATTCCGGGTTTAGTTTCCTCCCATTTCTGATCATTTCCCTGCTGCCTTGAGATTCTCCCCCTGGGAGGTGTTTCCCTGTCCATGTCTCTTCCATGTCAGTGCTCACAGACCCATCCCACCCTCTGTGCCCTCCCCCTGGCCCTACAGATCCTGCCTGTTCACAGGGCACTGCCTGGGGGCATCTTCCTGTTTGCAGGTTGGAAAACAGGACAGGTCAGACTAAGGCTGACGGGTCCAGCCAATGGTGGAGATGAAGCCCAGGTCGAGGAGGGAGAGGTTGAGCAGGAAGAAGTACACGGGGGTGTGGAGGTGCTGGTCCCAGGCTATGGTGGTGATGATGAGGCTGTTGCCCAGGAGGGCAGCCAGGTAGATGCCCAGGAAGAGCCAGAAGTGCAAGAGCTGCAGCTCCCGTGTGTCTGTGAACGGCAGGAGCAGGAACTGGGTGATGGAGCTGCTATTGGACATCTGCAGCCTCTGGGCATAGGACACTGACAAGTTAGGGGAGATTTCTCTGAGCAAAGTCAAAGCCATTTCTCACACACCCTCCCCTGCTCCACGCTCCCTTGTCCTTTCCCAGACCTTCCTCCAGCTCCGTGTCTGAGCCCTGGGTGGTGCTGGCTGGAGGTGCCGTGAGGAGCAGGGCCTGTGCCCGCTGGCTGCCGAGGAGTCAGCCCTGCTCTGCAGCAGGGGGCATGGGAACAGGGGGCAGGGGACAGTCCTGGGGATCAGCTTTGTCGGATGGAACCAAAACAAGTCTCATCCTTTCCTAAAAAGCATTTTCTTGGTTGCAGCATCTCTGCACTTCTCTGAGGGGCTTTCAGATAACACACAGATGCTGTAGGACAGGTTTCCATCCTGGATGGAACCTCACTTCTTGGAAGGAAACCTCAGTGAAACAGACAAGGGTCCTAATGATGGCATTTGATTCAGGGAGACTCAGCTCATTCCCAGCCCCACAGCCTGCATTGCCCACAGCCCCACAGGGCAGAGCAAAGCTGGGACACGTGTTCCCATGGACACACCTGCAGGAAAGGACCCACATGATCAGGCTGTGACTCTGCAGCTGAAACTGCCATCCCCAGAGAGCCTGACAGCAAGAACAAGATCCCAACAGCAGTGACCCAGAGCAGGGGAGCAAGAAGGAAAATGTGCTGAGGGTGGGTGTGAGAGAGGCCAGGGCAGAGGCAGCCGGGCACTCAGACAGCGTCACCCTTCCCCAGCTGTGCAGCCACCTCCCAGACACCAACATTGCCGGGCAGCTGCTCTCAGCCCCTGTGCTCTGCAGAGGAACTGGAGCTCTGGCTGCACAGGAGCTGCTTCATGCCTTGGAGCCCCCGGCCCTGAGGGCAGAGGCTTTGCTGGGTGGGACAGGAGGCCAGGGGGCTGCTCACAGAAGGAATCTGCACTGCAGGGGATCACAGGGACTTTTCTCTATTCTCCCTCCCATAACAATTCCGGGTTTAGTTTCCTCTCACTTCTGATCATTTCCCTGGTGCCTGGAGATTCTCCCCCTGGGAGGTGTTTCCCTGTCCATGTCTCTTCCCTGTCAGTGCTCACAGACCCCATCCCACCCTCTCTGCCCTCCCCCTGGCCCTACAGATCCTGCCTGTTCACAGGGCACTGCCTGGGGGCATCTTCCTGTTTGCAGGTTGTAAAACAGGACAGGTCAGACTGAGGCTGACGGGTCCAGCAAAGGTGATGCAGGTGCTGTGCACAGGCAGAGGGGTGGTGAAGGGATGTTATGAGCCTTCTGGCAGATGTACTGATCACTCAGAGTTGCAGTTCAGGAGTCTCAGTGACTTGTTTAAGCATGAGAGCTCATTTTCATTTTATCCTTTCCTGCACCCCCAACCCCTTGGGATAGGAAACTGAAAAGACAGGCTCAGGAAAGCTCCTTATCTGTCAGGTAATCCTTGCATTGATCTTCTCCTTGGGGCGTCCCCTTGGAAGAATCCTGCAGGACATCTGGAGCTGTGAGCAGTGCTGACCCACACAGTACCCTCTCAACAGCAGAAGCACCTTTCCTACCCTTATGGGGGATGCTCCTTTCCCCTGAAGCTTATCCCTGCAGCACTGTGGGGATCTACCCGGGCAGGCTGAGCGCTGACCCTGGCAGGCGGCAGAGTCCCTGCCCCAGCACAGCCCTGGGGTGCAGGGACCCTGCTCTGCAGGACAGCCCTGGGCACCCCTGGGTGCTCACCCGGCTTCACAGCTGTTCAGCATTGCCTGACAAGATCCCCTCCTTACAGATCCCACCAGCTGTGCCTGTGCCAGTTTTAGGAGATGCCTCCATTAGCTACAGCTGCATTGCCCTGCATGCAGAGACTTACCATGGCATGGGCTGCAAAGGCTTCTCCTCCAGTGAGCTCTCAGTCATCCTCCCAATCCTGACCACCTTTCATCTCTCTCTGCCTTGCTCGTCTCCCTGAGATCCCCAGGCAGAGCCCTCAGCCCTGCTGCGCTGTGCAGAGGAGCTGCTCCTGGGCAGAGCTGTCTCTCTGCAGCGCTGCCGCTTGCCAGGAGCTCCCTGTGTCCCAGGAGCCCAGCCCAGCTCAGCAGCACGGGAGCAGCCCAAGGCGCTTTAATGACCCCCCTGGTGGGTTTGGTGCTGTGCCCATTGACCTCAGACCCTGAGGTGGAGTTGATGCAACTTCTCAAGAAGTGAAAGTCAGAATCAAACTCCAAAGTTTCTTGCAATGTTATTGGGTCCCACTGAGGGGCACAACTGAGAAACCATCCACAGAGTCGGGTTAAAACAGAAAAATGGAGGCAGAGATGACAGATCAGGAAAAGCAAAGTAAATGTCTCTCTGATGCTGAGTAAACCTGGATGTGTTTCATTAACCAAAGGGCCAAGCCCTGACCCCCAGCCCTGGGAAGGCAGATCCTGTCCATCCCACGTTGCCCAGGGCCCTTCCTGGGACAGTGTGATGTGGGTCTGTGCAAGGCCAAGGGCAGGACTATGGTCCCACAGCTCCCAGGTTCCTGGCTGGGGACAAGGAGGCCATGAGGCCCCTGTGCTGGAAGGACAAGGTGTCTCCTCACAGGCATCAGAGGTGCAGACAACAGCCATAGCCAAGGGGAGAAGGAGCTCATGTCTGCTGGGGGTTTCAGCCCTTTACATCCCTTGATCATCTCCACCACAGCCTGTCCTGTGCTGTGGCATCCCCTGCACCTCTTTCCCTGCAGGCTGCAGACATCCCCCCTGCTGCCCCACCTTGCTCTTGTCTGAGCATCTTCCTTCCTTTGCTGACATCTCTGCATCCTCCCCAGCTGTTCCTTGGAGCACAAAGCCTTGGGCTGATGCAGACTCCCTCTGCTGACCTGCTCCACCACAGCACTGCCCTTCCAGTCACCTTCCTTGCTGCTCATGTCCAGCCTGGACCTCCCCAGCTGCACTTTGGGCCATTATTTCCTTCTCATGCTCTTTTCCACTAGGAAGAAAAACTCCACCACCTCTGAAACCACCCTTCGAGCACTCTCCGGCTACTCCTGCCCTGCTGCAGCCTCCCCAGCGCTGCTGGGCCAAAGCAGCCCAGGTCCCTCAGCATCCCACACCATGTGCACAAGGTGCTGAACCTGCTTGGCAGAGCCCTGCACTCTCCAGTTCCTCCCTGCTTCTCCAAACTGGGAAGCCGCACACTGGCACACCCCCGTGTGTGTGGGGTCACAGCAGTGCTGAACCGAATGGGATGAGAACTCCAGGTGTCTGGGTCCCCACGCTCCTCCTCATGCAGCCCCGTGTGCAGCTGCCTTGTTCATGGTGAGCATGCACCATGGGCTTGTGTGGGGACCTTGGAGTGCCCAGGCCCTTCTCCTCAGGGTCACTGCTCAGCATGTCAGGTCCTGCTCTATCCTGATGTGTGGGGTAATTCTCCCACCCTTATGCAGAATGTTTCACTTCTCCTTGTAAAACTGAAGAGCTTTCTGATGGGTGAATCCCAGATTTCCTCAAAGTTGTGCCTCTCCCTGGACTGAAGTTCCATTTGCTCAGCTGTTATTGTTTGCATGTAGAGGGCTTGTCCTGATGGGGGTGTGTCTCCCAAGATAACAAGATAAGGAGCTGCAGGGCACTATAAATACCATCTCCTGGAGAAACTGTGGGGTCTTGGGGGCCTGGTACTCGTAATGCCATGTCTGGACTCCAAGGGCAAGTTGTCCTTTATGTCAGAGAACAGCAGGAATGTGTGGAGCTCTGCCTGGGGACAGACAATGCCAGCTGAATTTTGAGGAGTCAGCATGAGAGGGCAGAACAACATGGGCAATGTTGTGGTCACTGGACATCAGCTGCAGACTCACTGGTCAGGAAGAGGAATTAGATGATGCCTTCTTCAAACAGATGAAAGAAGCCTCATGTTTCCAGGGCTGTGTCCTCGTGGCAGACCTGAGATATCCCAATATCTGCAAGGCACTAGCCTTCCAGGAGGGTTTGGAGCTCATTGACAACATCTTCCTGACACGGGTGTCTGAGGGGTCAGTGAGGTGAGGTGCCCTGTGGGACTTCACACTTACAAACCACAAAGAGTTGGTCAGGATGGAACAGTCAGGGATGGGAAAGTGGAGCTGAGGCTCCTGGGAGATGATAACAAGGCAAAGAGCAGGATTTCAGGAGAGCAAGCTTTGACCTGCTGAGGGACCTGCTTGGGTCCTATGGGATATGACCTTGGTGTCTGCAGTGCTTTTCTCTCACATTTCCTTCCTCCTCTCTCCCACCTGCTGTTGTGCAGCTTTTTTTACCCTTTCTCAAATTCAATATCCCAGAGGTGCTGCCAGCATCACTGAGTGGCTCAGATTTGGAAGGCGTGGGTCCATCTTGGAGCAGCTGAAATCAGTTCTGTCTGACGTTGGTGAACGTGAATTGTGAAACAAGGAAGAGGTGGTGAGGGATGTGAACATGAGTGTCCACCTTGGCTGTTGTGACCAGGAAACAGTGGGGTCCCAGGCACCAGAGGGGAGGGAGGGAGGCCAGCAGCAGAGCACAGGCTGGTGGGCTCCAGAGGAGAAGACTTTGACATACTGAGGGGTGGCGACCAATAGAGGTGGTGGCATGGAAGTAGATCTGAAGAGTGAAGGAGCTCAGGAAACCTAAACAAGCCTTACAGGACAACCTGCTCCAAGCACAAGAATGATCTTTCCAAGTACCCCTGAAAAGAAGCATTTATCTCATGGGGCTGGACCAGTTCTTCTGTGAAATCCCCCACATCCTCAAGCTCTCCTGCTCACACTCCTACCTCAGGCAACTTGGGCTTATTGTGGTTGGTGTCTGTTTAGCATTTGGGTGTTTTGTGTTCATTGTGCTGTCCTATGTGCAGATCTTCAGGGCCGTGCTGAGGATCCCCTCTGAGCAGGGACGGCACAAAGCCTTTTCCACCTGCCTCCCTCACCTGGCCGTGGTCTCCCTGTTTGTCAGCACTGCCATGTTTGCCCACCTGAAACCTCCCTCCATCTCCTCCCCATCCCTGGACCTGGTGGTGTCTGTTCTATACTCGGTGGTGCCTCCAGCAGTGAACCCCCTCATCTACAGCATGAGGAACCAGGAGCTCAAGGACGCCCTGCAGAAACATATGACTCGATTTCTTCTGAAGCTATAAACTGTATCTATCTTCTTCTACGTAAGAGCTATAGTCTAACTCTTTGCAGGTTCATCCTGTCTGCAGTACTTTTTTTCTCTATTTGTGTTTTTTTTATTGTGATAATGTTTTAAGTCCCTTTGAAATTCACTGTCTGCTCTTCTCACTGAGTGGCTGTGATGATGAGGAATGGTGCTCTCTGTGTATAAACAAAATAAAGGGCCCTTCAGGAAATATTTTTCTGCTGACATCCTAACTCCAAGGCCTTTTTGGAGCTGCAGGGACAGTTCCTGTGTGTCTGGATGGAGAGGAAAAGAGTCCAGTATGGCAGCACTGCCAGGGAGCACCAGCACTGCGTGCTCTGGCACCTTTGTCACCATCCTGCTGTGTATCACTTGTGATCGCAAGCAGGGACAGGCGATGGGGATTGTGTGGCAGAGCTGGCCTCAGAACAGCCTTTCCAGAAATAAAGGCTTAGGTCTTCATTCAAACTTTTTCTCAGAACCTCCTGCAGTGTCCTCTCACAGCCAGGCCTCCTGCCAGAGACCTGCAGGACCAGCAGAGCAGGGTCTGTGCTGTGCCCCTGTGCACTGGACACCCAACACAATCTGCCCCAATCATCATGGACTAATCCCTCACAATGTCCATTTCCATCACTGGCCTCTCACCCCAGCTCAGAGCGGTTCTTTGTCCCTCCATGGAAAGACAATGAATGAGTTGGTAAGAAGAAGAATGTTTGTGTTCTACAGATGAGATGTGTGCATGCACATCATGTACGTGAGATGAGATTAACAGAAGTGAGCACAAATGCTGTCAGATATACCAGGGGTAGCATTTTGCATCTGAGACACAGCAACCCTGTCTGTACAGACAGACTGGGGGACGAGATCTCAGAATCCCAGAATGTCAGGGATTGGAAGAGACCTGGAAAGCTCATCCAGTGCAATCTCCCCATGGAGCAGGAACACCCAGCTGAGGTTCCACAGGAAGGTGTCCAGGCGGGTTTGAATGTCTGCAGAGAAGGAGACTCCACAACCTCCCTGGGCAGCCTGGGCCAGGCTCTGCCACCCGCACCGGGAAGAAGTTTCTTTTCATCTTTCAGTGGAACCTCCTGTGTTCCAGTTTGCACCCATTACCCCTTGTCCTATCATTGGTTGTCACCGCGAAGAGCCTGGCTACATCCTCCTGACACTCACCCTTTATATATTTATGAACACTCATGAGGTCACCCCTCAGTGTCCTCTTCTCCAGCTCCAGAGCCCCAGCTCCCTCAGCCTTTCCTCACACGGGAGATGCTCCACTCCCTTCAGCATCGTGGTGGGTGCGCTGGACTCTCTCCAGCAGTTCCCTGCCCTTCTGGAACTGAGGAGCCACAACTGGACACAATATTCCAGCTGTGGTCTCCCCAGGGCAGAGCAGACGGGCAGGAGAACCTCTCTGACCTACTGACCACCCCCTTCTAACCCACCCCAGGTACCATTGGCCTTCCTGGCCACAAGAGCCCAGTGCTGGCTCATGGTCACCCTGCTGTCCCGAGGACCCCCAAAGCCCTTTCCCCTACACTACTCTCTAGCAGGCTGTTCCCCAACTTATACTGGAACCTGGGGTTGTTCCTGCCCAGATTCAAGACTCCACACTTGCCCTTGTTATATTTCATTAAATTTTCCCCCACTCAACTCTCCAGCCTGCCCAGGTCTCTGATGGCAGCACAGCTTCCAGTGTCAGCCACTCCTCCCAGCTTGGTGTCACCAGCAAACTTGCTGACAGTCACTCTATTCCCTCGTCCAAATCATTGATGAGTATATTGAATAATACTGGCCCCAGCACTGCCCCCTGGGGCACTGCACTGGATCCAGGCCTCAACTGGACTCTGCCCATTGACCACAACTCTCTAGCTTCTTCCCTTCAGCCAGTTCACAGTCCACCTCACTACCCGCTCATCCAGACCGCACTCCCTCAGTTTAGCAGCAAGGTTGCTGTGGGAGACGGTGTCAAATGCTTTACTGAAGTCAAGGTAGATCACATCCACTGCTTTGCCATCATCCATCCACCTTGTTATGTCCTCATAAAAGGCTATGAGGTTGGTCAAGCACGACTTCCCCTTGGTGAAGCCATGCTGACTGCCCCTAATGACCCTCTTATCCTTGATATGCTTTGAGATGGCACCAAGAGTAAGTTGTTCCATCACCTTCCCAGGGATGGAGGTGAGGCTGACCAGTCTATAGTTACCTGGGTTCTCCTTCTTGCCCTTTTTGAAGACTGGAGTGACATTTGCTTTCCTCAAGTCTTCAGGCACCTCTCCTGTTTCCCAAGACGTGGCAAAGATGATGGAGAACGGTCCAGCAATGACCTCAGCAAGCTCCCTCAGCACCCGCGGGTGCATCCCATCCGGACCGATGGATTTATGGATGTCCAGATTGCCCAACTGCTCCCTAACCCAGTCCTCATCAACCCAGGCAAACTCCTCCATTGTCCTGCTTTCCCCATGGGTCTCAGTGGTACAGGGCTCCTCAGGACAGCCCCTGGCAGAGCAGACAGAGACAAAGAAGCATTCAGTAACTCTGCCTTCTCTGTATCTTCTGTCACCAGGACACCCACCTCGTTCATCAGTGGGCCTACATTGCCTCTGCTGTTAGTTTTATCTGCCACGTATCGGAAAAAACTCTTCCTGTTGTCCTTGACCCCTCTCGCCAGGTTTAATTCTAAGGAGGCCTTAGCTTTCCCAGTTGCCTCCCTACACCCTCTGACAACAGCCTGATATTCTCCCCAAGTGGCCAGCCCCTCCTTCATGATCTAGAAACTCTCCTCTCCCACTTGAGCACATCCAACATCTCCCTGTTCAACCACACAGGTCTCCTGGCTCCCTTCCTTGACTTCCTACGTGTCGGGATGCTCTGATCTTGTGCCCGGTACAAACAGTCCCTGAACACTGACCAACTATCTTGGGCCCCTTTACCTTCAAGCAGCCTTGCCCAGGGGATTTCCCCCTGCAATTGCCTGAAAACGCCAAAGTTTGCCCTGCTGAAGTCCAGGGTTGCAATTCTGCTTGCTATCCTGCTCCTGCCACAGGAGATCCTGAACTGCACCATCTCATGGTCGCTGCAGCCAAAGCAGCCCTCAACCGTTACCGCTTCAACCAGCCCCTCGTTAGTGAGGATGAGGTCCAGCAGCTCCTCGCCTAGTCGGCTCCTCTGCCCTTTGCATCAGAAAGTTCTCGTCAAAGCACTGGAGGATCTTCCTAGACTGTGGCTGGCTGGCTGAGTAGTCCTTCCAACAAACATCAGGGAAGTTAAAATCCCCCACCACAACCAGGGCCTGTGATTGCGAGGTTGCTCTCAACTGTCTGGTGGCTTGTATGCCCATCTGTCACGGTCCATTCAATGATGGGCTTGTGATGGTTCTGGTCACCTTGATCTCAGAGTGCAAAATTACGGTGACCAGAATGCCAAGGGCTTATAGTTCAATCAAGCAGTGTAACTTTATTAATTTGCCCATAAAGCGGCACGCGATAGAGAGAGAGAAAGAAAAAGAAGTCCTGCCAGTCCTCCATTGTGGTTCTGGATCCTCTGGTGGGAAGATCTTCAATTGTGTCCATTCTGGAGTCACCTTTTATGCTTCTTCACCCCCCCTCGCTCCCATTGTTTGAGGCCAGTCTCCGCCTTGATTTCACAACCCAGGCTCATACTGCGCAGGCTCGAAGGGTTCACGCTTTCTTTTCCCAACGCTTATGTGGCCTGCATTCAGGGGTCCTTTTCTGGTCCATTGGGTGACCTCAGGACCCTTGGCAAGCTCCTGGGCATGCTCCTCTTCATTGGCCATTGTTTGAGGGAGCAGGTGAGGGACATGTGTAACTGAGGCTGCAGGTGAGAACACATCTTCTGGACGGCAGCTCTTGTCCCTGGGTTGAAGAGACCCTCATAACAACAGCTTTCAGGAGGCAGGGGCTGCCTTGGCTGAAGCAGCAGGCAAAGTCCACACAGCAGCCATTGTAAGCAGGAGCCCCCCCATATCGGAGAAAACAGTTCAACACAATGCTTCTCCTTGGGCCTCTCTCCAAATCATCATCCAACTGTTCTTTCAGTCAGGGCCTCAGTTCTCTCAGATCACCCCAACCCAAGCATTCATTGCAGATCCCTCAACCCATTAACAATCCCACAAAACCCATTGGAGATCCCCCCAAACCCAAACATGGGAGATCCCCTCAAACCCATTGGACATCCCCCAACCCATTGGAGATCCCTTAAACACATTGGAGACACCCCAAACCATACCATGGGAGATCTCCCAATGCATTGGATATCCCCTCAAACCCATTGGAGACCCCCAAAACCAACCATGGGAGTTCCCCCAACCCATTGGATATCCCCTGAAACCCATTGGAGATCCCCCAAAACCAACCATGGGAGATCCCTCAACCCATTGGAGATCCCCCAATCGACTAGAGATCCACCCCAACCCATTGGAGATCCAACAACCCAACCACGGAAGATCCCCCAAACCCCTTGGAGATCCCCTAACCCATTGAAGGTCCCACCAAACCCATTGGAGATCATCCAACCCAACCACGGGAGATCTCCCCAACCCTTTGGAGATGCCCCAACCCAACCCATTGGAGATGCCACGAAACCCATTGGAGATGCCCCCAAACCCAAACATGGGAGATCCTCCAATCAATTGGACATCCCCTAACACATTGGAGATCTCTTAAACCCATTAAAGATCCCCCCCAACCTATTGGCGATCCCTCAACCCAACCATTGGAGATCCCCCCAACCATGGGAGATACTCCAACTCACTGGAGACCCCCACCCAAACCCATTAGAGACCCCCTCCCCCAACCCATTGGAGATCCCCCCAATCCCGTTGGAGTTCCCCCAATTCCCTGGAGATCTCCGAAACCCACTGGAGATCCCCCAAACCCATCGGAGATCCCCCCAAACCCACTGGCAGATGTACTGATCACTCAGAGTCGCAGTGACTTGTTTTAAGCATGAGAGCTCATTTTTGTTTTATCCTTTCCTGCACCCCCACCCCTTGGGATAGGAAACTGAAAAGACAGGGTCAGGAAAGATCCTTCTCTGTCAGGTAATCCTTGCATTGTTATTGCCCTTGGAAAAATTCTGAGGGTGATCTGGAGCTGTGAGTGGTGCTGACCCACACAGCACCCCCTCCACAGCAGAGGCACCATTCCTGCCCTTATGTGGGATGCTCCTTTCCCCAGAAGCTTCTCCCCACAGCACCACGGGGATCTACCCGGGCAGGATGAGCGCTGACCCTGGCAGGCGGCAGAGTCGCTGCCCTGGCACAGCCCTGGGGTGCAGGGACCCTGCTCTGCAGGACAGCCCTGGGCACCCCTGGGTGCTCACCGGGCTTCACAGCTGTTCAACATCGCCTGAAAAGATCCCCTCCTTACAGATCCCACGTGCTATGCCTGTGCTAACTCTAGGAGACGCCTCCAGGACCTACAGCTGCATTGCCCTGCATGCAGAGACTTACCATGGCAAGGGCTGCAAAGGTTTCTCCTCCAGTGAGCTCTCAGTCATCCTCCCAGTCCTGACCACCTTTAATCTCTCTCTGCCTTGCTCGTCTCCCTGAGATCCCCAGGCAGAGCCCTCAGCCCTGCTGCGCTGTGCAGAGGAGCTGCTCCTGGGCAGAGCTGTCTCTCTGCAGCGCTGCCGCTTGCCAGGAGCTCCCTCTGTCCCAGGAGCCCAGCCCAGCTCAGCAGCACAGGAGCAGCCCAAGGCACTTTAATGACTCCTGTGGTAGGTTTGGTGCTGTGTCCATGGACCTCAGAACCTGAGGAAAAGGTGATGAAACCTCTCAAGAAGTCAGAGTCAGATTCAAACTTCCAAGGTTGTTGTAATGTTAATGGGTCTCACTGAGGGACACTACTGAGAAATTGTCCCCAGGGTTGTTCAGAGTAGAAAACTGAACACAGTGATGACTGGTCAGGAAAAGCAAAGTAAATGTCTCTCTGATGCTGAGTAAACCTGGATGTGTTTCATTAACCAAAGGGCCAAGCCCTGACCCCCAGCCCTGGGAAGGCAGATCCTGTCCCTCCCATGTTGCCCAGGGTCCTTCCTGGACAGTGTGATGTGGGGCTGTGCAAGGCCAAGGGCAGGACTATGGTCCCACACCTCCCAGGGTCCGGGCTGGGGACAAAGAGGCCATGAGGCCCCTGTGCTGGAAGGACAAGGTGTCTCCTCACAGGCATCAGAGGTGCAGACAACAGCCATAGCCAAGGGGAGAAGGAGCTCATGTCTGTTGGGGGCTTTCAGCCTCTTTACATCCCTTGATCATCTCCACCACAGCCTGTCCTGTGCTGTGGCATCCCCTGCACCTCTTTCCCTGCAGGCTGCAGACATCCCCCCTGCCGCCCCACCTTGCTCTTGTCTGAGCATCTTCCTTCCTTTGCTGAGCTCTCTCCATCCTCCCCAGCTGTTCCTTGAAGCACAAAGCCTTGGGCTGATGCAGACTCCCTCTGCTGACCTGCTCCACCACAGCACTGCCCTTCCAGTCACCTTCCTTGCTGCTCATGTCCAGCCTGGACCTCCCTAGCTGCACTTTGGGCCATTATTTCTTTCTCATGCTCTTTCCCACTATGCAGAAAACCTCCACCACCTCTGAAACCACCCTTCAAGCACTCTCAGGCTACTCCTGCACTGCTGCAGCCTCCCCAGCCCTGCTGGGCCAAAGCAGCCCAGGTCCCTCAGCATCGCACACCGTGTGCACAAGGTTCTGAACCTGCCTTAGCAGAGCCCTGCACTCTCCAGTTCCTCCCTGCTTCTCCAAACTGGGAAGCCGCACACTGGCACACCCCTGTGTGTGTGGGGTCACACCAGTGCTGAACCGAGTGGGATGAGAACTCCAGGTGTCTGGGTCCCCACGCTCCTCCTCATGCAGCCCCGTGTGCAGCTGCCTTGTTCATGGTGAGCGTGCACCACGGGCTGGTGTGGGGACCTTGGAGTGCCCAGGCCCTTCTCCTCAAGGTCACTGCTCAGCGTGTCAGGTCCTGCTCTGTCCTGATGGATGGGGTTATTGTCCCACCCTGATACAGAACTGGTCACTTCACCTTGTCAATATTCAGAGTTTTCTGATGGGTAAATACCAGATGCGAGGAGCTCTGCCTGGGGACAGACAATGTCAGCTGAAGGTTGAGGAGTCAGCATGAGAGGGCAGAACAACATGGGCAGTGTTGTGGTGACTGGACATCAGCTACAGGATCCCTGATCAGGAAGAGGAATTAGATGAGGCCTCCTTCAGAGAAACGAAAGAAGCCTCATGTTTCCAGGGCCATGTCCTTGTGGCAGACCTGAGATATCCCAATATCTGCAAGGAACCAGCCATCCAGGAGGGTTTGGAGCTCATTGACAACATCTTCCTGACACGGGTGACTGAGGAGTCAGTGAGGTGAGGTGCCCTGTGGGACTTCACACTTACAAACCACAAAGAGGTGGTCAGGGATGGAACAGTCAGGGATGGGAAAGTGGAGCTGAGGCTCCTGGGAGATGATCACAAGGCCAAGAGCAGGATTTCAGGAGAGCAAGCTTTGGCCTGCTGAGGGACCTGCTTGGGTCCTATGGGACATGACCTTGGTGTCTGCAGTGCTTTTCTCTCACATTTCCTCTCTCCTCTCTCCCACCTGCTGTTGTGCAGCGGTTTTACACTTTCTCAAATACAATATCCCAGAGGTGCTGCCAGCATCACTGAGTGGCTCAGATTTGGCAAGGAGTGGGTCCATCTTGGAGCGTCTGAAATCAGCTCTGTCTGTTGTCTGTCAAACTCCTGATGTCGTCTTAGAGAGGTGACAACTGTAGCACATCAATACCTACCTCCAGTTCCAAGACTTTGCCATGTAAACCCAATAGAGAGTGACAATGTGTTGGATATTACCAGCTACATGATCATGGAGAAGAAATGGAAAAGATCTTCTGTCAGTAACTCAAGCAAGTCTCCAGTCAATGAGCAGGTTCCTATGGGGAACTGTAATTACCCTGCCATTCACTGGTCAAGCAAAACAGCAGCTGCCAACAATCCAGAGAACCTTGGGCCAACTGCTTAACAGAAGGGAGGGAATCATCTCTCCAAGTACCCATGAAAAGAAGCATTTCGCAGTATCACAGTATGTTTGAGATTGGAAGGGACGTCGAAAGATCATCTAGTCCAATCCCCGAGCTGGAGCAGGATCGCCTAGGTGAGGTCACACGTGAACATGTCCAGGCGGGCTTTGAATGTCTCCAGAGAAGGAGACTCCACAATCCCCCTGGGCAGCCTGGTCCAGGCTCTGTCACCCTCACTGAGAAGAAGTTTTTTCTCAAGTTTAAGTGGAACCTCTTGTGTTCCAGCTTGATCCCATTGCCCCTTGTCCTATCATTGTTTGCCACTGAGAAGAGCCTGGCTCCATCCTCATGACACTCACCCTTTATATATTTATAAACATTAATAAGGTCACCCCTCAGTCTCCTCTTCTCCAAACTAAAGAGACGCAGCTCCCTCAGCCTTTCTTCATAAGGGAGATGCTCCACTCCCTTAATCATCTTTGTTGCCCTATGCTGGGCCCTCTCCAGCAGTTCCCTGTCTTTCTGGAACTGAGGGGCCCAGAACTGGACACAATATTCCAGATGGGGTCTCACCAGGGCGGAGTAGAGGGGAAGGAGGACCTCTCTTGATCTACTAACCACCCCTCTTCTTATACACCCGAGGATACCATTGGCCTTCTTGGCCACAAGGGCACAGTGCTGGCTCATGGTCATCCTGTTGTCCACCAGGACCCCCAGGTCCCTTTCCCCTACACTGCTCTCTAATATGTAATTTCCCAACCTATACTGGAACCTGGGTTTGTTCCTGCGCAGATGCAGGACTCTACACTTTCCCTTGTTAAATTCCATCAGGTTATTCCCCGCCCAACTCTCCAGCCTGTCCAGGTCCCGCTGGATGGCAGCACAGCCTTCTGGCGTGTCAGCCACTCCTCCCAGCTTAGTCTCATCAGCAAACTTGCTGATAGTACACTCAATTCCCTCATCCAAATCGTTAATTAATCTGTTGAATAATATTAGCCCCAGTACTGACCCCTGAGGCACTGCACTAGGTTCAGGCCTCCAAGTGGACTCCGCACCATTGACCACCTCACTACTCTATTGTCTAGACGACACCTCCTCAACTTAGCGGTGAGGATGCTGTGGGAGACTGTGTCAAAGGCTTTACTGAAGTCAAGGTAGACCACATCCACCGCTCTGCAATCATCCATCCACCTTGTTACATTCTCATAAAAGGCTATGAAATTGGTCAAGCATGACTTACGCTTGGTAAAGCCATGCTGACTGCCCCTAATGACCCTTTTATCCTTGACATGCCTTGAGATGACACCAAGTATAAGCTGTTCCATTACTTTCCCAGGGACAGAGGTGAGGCTGACCGGTCTATAATTACCCGGGTCCTCCATCTTGCCCTTTTTGAAGACTGCAGTGACATTTGCTTTCCTCCAATCCCTGGGCACCTCTCCCATTTCCCAAGACTTGGCAAAAATGATGGAGAGCAGTCTAGCAATGACTTCAGCCAGCTCCCTCAGCATCCGCAGATGCATCCCATCTGGACCCATGGATTTATGGATGTCCAGACTATTTAATTGCTCCCTAATCCAGTCCTCATCGACTAAAGCAAACTCCTCCATTAACCTGGCCTCATCCGGGGTCTCAGGGGTACAGGGCTCCCCAGGACAGCCTCCAACAGAGTAGACAGAGACAAAGAAGGCATTCAGTAACCCTGCCTTCTCTGTGTCTTCTGCCACCAGGGCACCCACCTCATTCATCAGTGGGCCTACATTACCTCTGGTATTAGTTTTACCTGCTATGTATTTGAAAAAGTTCTTTTTGCTGTTCTTGACCCCTCTCGCCAGCTGTAATTCTAAGGAGGCCTTGGCTACCCTAGTTGCCTTCCTGCATCCTCTATCAGCAGCCTTATATTCCTCCCAAGTGGCCAGTCCCTGCTTCCATGACCTGTAAACTCGCCTCTTCTGCTTGAGCATACCCAACAGATCCCTATTCAACCACGCAGGCCTCCTGGTTCCCTTCCTCGACTTCCTGCGTGTGGGGATGCTCTGATCCTGAGCATGGAAGAAGCAATCTCTGAATGCAATCCAGCTCTCTTGGGCCCCTTTTCCTTCAAGCAGTCTTGCCCATGGGATTTCCCCCAGCAATTGCTTGAAAAGACCGAAGTCAGCCCTGCTAAAGTCCAGGGTTGCAATTCTACTTGCTATTCTGTTCCTGCCACACGAGATGCTGAACTCCACCATCTCGTGGTCACTGCAACCCAGGCAGCCCTCAACCTTTACTGCTTCGACCAGACCCTCTTTGTTAGTGAGGATGAGATCCAGCAGTGCACCTCTCCTGGTCGGCTCCTCCACCATCTGCATGAGGAAGTTATCATCAAGGCACTGGAGGAACCTCCTGGACTGTGGCTGGCTGGCTGAATGGTCCTTCCAGCAAACATCAGGGAAGTTAAAATCACCCACAACAACCAGGGCCTGTGACTGTGAGGCCACTCTCAGCTGCGCATAGAAGGCCTCATCAACTTCCTCAGCCTGATCTGGTGGCCTGTAATAGACACCTACAACAGTATCACCCCTGCCTGCCTGTCCCTTGATCCTGACCCATACACTCTCAACTCGTTCCTCATCCGCTCCTGGGCAGAATTTAGTACATTGCAGTTGCTCTCTCACATAGAGAGCAGCTCCACCACCACTCCTGGTTGACCTGTGTTTCCTGCTGGCAGAATGTCTCACAGCCCCCACTGAGGAGGGCAGGGGGTTGGGAGATGGGAGCACGTTTCAGTTTCCAGATCCCAGGACAGAGCCCAAACCATCCTGCCCTTGAAATCCAATTCCTTGAGCTGCACAGCTGGTGGTCTTCTGTGGATAAGCATGTTAAAAAGCATCCTTCAAGTGTTTGTGTAATACGTCTAGGAATGTCAGTTTTTAAAGAAAAATAAAAGTTTAACAGGCTAATATTTAAATATCTGTAAAATAGTACTCTGTATCCGTGATAGCCCCTCTGGCAATGACAATTAAATAGATATTTGCACTATAAGGCATGATACCCCACCCACAAGCACACATCTAAGTGGTTCAGATGAAGGGTGGTCTGGCAAACGTGACCCTTTGTGTCCCCAGGTGCACGGACACTGCTCATGTGCCTCTGCAGAGAGTGGCAGGAGCTGGATCCCCTTCTCGGGACAGACTTCTTCCAGGAGAGACACAGACACAGGGGGAACTCATCAGGGCTTTACTGCATTTCACTTGGCATCAGTTTTGACACATTGGGTGCTGTCCTGTGACTGCCCTTTCTGCACAAATGATCATACAAAGACAACCATTTAGTAAGACATGTCCATAAAGGGTCTGTTATGGACAAGAAAGCTCACCATAAACTCTGGAGAGAGCGAGGAAGTTTATAATAAGCACCAGGAAGAACCAAGAAGCTTAAGGCCTCTTCTGAAGAGCGGGAGGCCTGAGCAGCCGTGATTGGCCATGTGTAGGTGTGGGAGAGGGTCAGGGCATGTCAGGGAGAAGCAATGAGATGGCTGATGGCTTCAGTGAACCCTTCCAGCCATGTCTGAACCCAGAAATGGAAAGCAGTTGATGTCTGCAGGTGGAGGAGGAACAGGAGGAAGAATTTCCTGGGAATATGGAAGGAAGAAAGGCCTCTCTTGGGCTAATCATGTATGGCAGTGTCATTTCCATCCTGTGGGCATGGCTGTGCCTGGGAGATAGGGAATGGCTGCTGCTGGGGTGGCCGTGCTCAGTCATGGCCCATGAGCTGACCCTGCTCTGCTCCTCTCACACTGCCCACACTTGGATGGTCCTCAGGAATCATCCATGAGCCTGGTGGATCCATGAACCTCCTGGAGTGATGGGTATGGATCCAAATAGAGGATTCAAGCAAGTTTGGGACTGGGACATTGAGGTGATTGGTGACCATTGCCAGGTGTATGAAAGAAGCTGGGTGAGTTGTGAAGAACTCACAGGCATTTGCAGCTCCACAGAAAACCAGAGCCTTGCAGTTAAAGCGACAGCACTTGACATAAAACCCACCCCCAAAGCATGAAACACTCACAGTGACCACAGGAGAAGCCTTGTAAAACATTTGAGAAAAATCTACCAGGTCCCAGGGGTCAGGGCTCACCCATTGTGATGATGAACAAGCATCAAGGGCTCACATGGCATCAGAGCCACCTCCCCATGGCCCTCACCACCTTTAACCAGTGTCTCCAAGTCTTTCCTTCACCGGCCCTCACGGACAGGGACCTGCACTGGTTGTTTCCTTCACAGCTGTGTCAGTGATAGCCCTTCATGGGGTCCCACACACCCTCAGAAACTTGGGGTTTGCTTCTGCCTTTCACTTCATTAGAGGTTTGTTCGTTGTTTCAGCATCTGCAGTTCAGGATCATGGCAGCAGAGGGCTCATTAACATCTGAAATGCTCTTACAAGGCAAGGCTCTGTGCATCTTTTTCCTAAAGGCTTCAAGTCTGTTGTTGACGATTAGGGAGATTTCAGAAATAGTAAAACAGAGAGCATTTCCATAATAAATAGCAATAAAGCTAAATTTCTTCTATTTCCTTCCATGCTCAGTTTTCATTTTCTGTAATGGTGTCTGAGTATCTGAGTTGCCTCAGGTCACCCTGACTTGAGCCCCATCCATTGCTGGGTTTTCTCCAGACTCCTGAGTTTAGGAATGAACTCCCAGGAGACCTTGCTGGTGAAGATGGGGGCAAAGAAGCTATGAAGAACCTCAGTCCTGTCTGATTGTACTCTTAAAAAGTTGAGCAGGAGGCCCACGTCTCTTATTTTAAGGAAACTGTGTAAGCTCGTCTTGCTGCCTTCATTCTCCCCTGCAGCTATGAAGTTCAGATCAGCTTTGGCATCATCTTTACATCGATGGACAAGGTTTCTGAATTCCTCCTCTGCAGCTTCCCCTGCTTCCACCTCCTGTGTGCTGCCTTTTTGTCCTGGAGCTCCATTAGTTCAGATGAGCAGCCTCACAAGATAAATGCTTCTTTTCATGGGTTCTCAAAGAAATCATTCTTGTGCTTGGAGCAGCCTGTCCTGTAAGGCTGCTCTGGTTTCCTGAGCTTCTTCACCTTTCAGGCCTGCTTCCACGTAACCACCTCATCTGCCATCCTCCAGTACGTCAAAGTCTTCTCTGCAGCCCACCAGCCTGTGCTCTGCTGCTGGCCTTCCTCCCTCCCCTCTGGTGCCTGGGACTCCACTGTTTCCTGGTCACAACAGCCAAGGTGGACACTGACGTTCACATCCCTCACCAGCTCTTCCTTCTTGATCAGGAATAGATCCAGGTGAACATCACCCCTATTGGCCCACCAGGCAGACATGTTAAGAAGTCGGCCCAAGATCACCTCCTGGCCAGTGAGTGTCAGGGTAATTACAGTTCTCCATAGGAACCTGCTCATTGACTGGAGACATCCTAAGGTTGCTGACAGAAGATGTTTTCCATTTCTTCTCCACGGTCAAGTAATTTGTAACATCCAACTGGATGTACATGGCTAAGTCTTGGAACTGGGGGTGAGAGTGGCTGGGCACCTCACCTCACTGACTCCTGAGTCACCCATGTCAGGAAGACGTTGTCAATGAGCTCCAAAACCCTCCTTGTCCCCAGCCAGGAACCTGGGAGGTGTGGGACCATAGTCCTGCCCTTGGCCTTGCACAGCCCCACATCACACTGTCCAGGAAGGGCCCTGGGCAACGTGTGAGGGACAGGATCTGCCTTCCCAGGGCTGGGGGTCAGGGCTTGACCTTTGGTTAATGAAACACATCCAGGTTTACTCAGCATCAGAGAGACCTTTACTTTGCTTTTCCTGAACTGTCATCACTGCCTCCGGTTTTCTACTCTAACCAGATCCTGGAGACCGTTGCTCAGTAGTGTCCCTCAGTGAGACCCATTAACAATACCAGAAACTATGGAGTTTGAATCTGACTTTGATTTCTTGAGAAGTTTCTTCTTCTTCCCCTCAAGGTCTGATGTTCATGGACTCTGCACCAAAGCCACCAGAGGGGTCATTAAAGCGCCTTGGGCTGCTCCTGTGCTGCTGAGCTGGGCTGGGCTCCTGGGACAGAGGGAGCTCCTGGCAAGCGGCAGCGCTGCAGAGAGACAGCTCTGCCCAGGAGCAGCTCCTCTGCACAGCGCAGCAGGGCTGAGGGCTCTGCCTGGGGATCTCAGGGAGACAAGCAAGGCAGAGAGAGATTAAAGGTGGTCAGGACTGGGAGGATGACTGAGAGCTCACTGGAGGAGAAACCTTTGCAGCCCTTGCCATGGTAAGTCTCTGGGTGCAGGGCAATGCAGCTGTAGCTAATGGAGGCATCTCCTAAAACTGGCACAGGCACAGCTTGTGGGATCTGTAAGGTGGGGGATCTCGCACCTCAATTTTGAACAGCTGTGAAGCCCGGTGAGCCCCCAGGGGTGCCCAGGGCTGTCCTACAGAGCAGGGTCCCTGCTCCCCAGGGCTGTGCCAGGGCAGGGACTCTGCCGCCTGCCAGGGTCAGCGCTCAGCCTGCCCGGGGAGATCCCATGGCAGCAGCTGTGGGTGGAAGGAGCGACCCCCAGCAGGGCAGGCAGGGAACTTGTGGGCTTGAAGGGTGCTGTGTGGGTCAGGGCTGCTCAGAGCTCCAGATCAACTCCACAGACATGGCAGAGGGTCCTTCTGAACAACGACATCAAGACAGGAACAGCTGCAAGGGAAGGAGTCTGTGCTTTCAGTTTTCCACTCTTGGTTGTCTGGTGTGCAGTGGGAGATGGGGATTTATTTCTCTCTTTGGAGAAGACACTGAGACCCCAGTTCTCGTTAGGACTTGTCTGAGCTGCTCCTGAGCCCCTGCACACACAGAGCTGCCCCTGGGCAGTGCCAGGAGGTGTGAGCAGGACAGAGCTGAGCACACAGCGGGTGGGACGGGGTCTGTGACACTGACAGGGAGCAGACCCAGGGACAGAGACACAGCTGCAGGCAGCACAGCCATGGGCAGGAAGAGTTAACTGCTACCAGAAATGCTGGGGACAGGATTTAGGAACCTCTCTCACATCCCCTGCAGTGCAGACACATTTCCCAGTGCAACCCCTGGTCTCCTCTCCTCTCCATCAGAGCCTCTGCCCCGAAGCAATGGGGTCCAGGTCACGAGTCTCCACTTCAGCAGCTGGACCTCCAGGGGAAGGGTTCCTGGAACGTGAAACACAAAAAAGGTGCTAAAAGTACTTGCTCTACAGTGTCATTTCATGAGTGGCAGCAGCACAGTCGGGTAAGGAGAAGGTTCCACAGCATGCCTGTCTGCCTTTCTGTCCTTGCTTTATTTCTCAGAAGCACTGCAGTGTTCTTTCCTGTTTCTCCACCTGTTCCTGGAGCTCTTGCTCTCTGGGGTTGGGGTGGGAGTGTGGGTCAGTTTTTGTCCTGACACCTATTCAGTGGATATTGTCCCAGAGCTGTGTTCATGGAAACTGCATTCCCAAGCTGCATTTTAAACCGTGATGAGCTGTTTTTCTCACTTGGTAGAAAAAGAGAATGAACGGAAACGTCCCTCCGTCAGGGAGGGGGTTTTCCATGAGAAACAGTCTGTTCATTTTTCTCAGAGAAGTCTCCCCTAACTTGTCACTGGCTTTTCCTCCTTGCACAGGTCCTCATGCCCACAGACAGCAAATGTCCAACAGCAGCTCCTTCACCCAGTTCCTCCTCCTGCCATTCACAGACACACGGGAGCTGCAGCTCTTGCACTTCTGGCTCTTCCTGGGCATCTACCTGGCTGCCCTCCTGGGCAACGGCCTCATCATCACCACCATAGCCTGTGACCAGCACCTCCAGACCCCCAAGTACTTCTTCCTGCTCAACCTCGCCCTCCTTGACCTGGGCTTCATCTCCACCACTGTCCCCAAATCCATGGCCAATTCCCTCTGGAACACCAGGACCATCTCCTTTTTAGGATGTGCTGCACAGCTCTTTTCATTTGTGTTCCTGATAATAGCAGAGTACTCTATGCTCACCATCATGTCCTATGACCGCTACGTTGCCATCTGCAAACCCCTGCACTACGGGACCCTCCTGGGCAGCAGAGCTTGTGTCCACATGGCAGCAGCTGCCTGGGCCACTGGGTTTCTCAATGCTCTGCTGCACACGGCCAATACATTTTCACTGCCCCTGTGCAAGGGCAATGCCCTGGACCAGTTCTTCTGTGAAATCCCCCAGATCCTCAAGCTCTCCTGCTCACACTCCTACCTCATGTTTTGTGCTTCTTTTTTTGTGGGATGTTTTGTGTTCATTGTGGTGTCCTATGTGCAGATCTTCAGAGCTGTGCTGAGGATCCCTTCTGAGCAGGGACGGCACAAAGCCTTTTCCACCTGCCTCCCTCACCTGGCTGTCATCTCTCTGTTTGCCAGCACGGGCATTTTTGCCTATCTGAAGCCCCCCTCCATCTCTTCCCAATCCTTGGACCTGGTGGTGTCTGTTCTGTACTCGCTGATACCTCCAGCAGTGAACCCCCTCATCTACAGCATGAGGAACAAGGAACTCCAGGGTTCCATGTGGAAACTGATAACTGGATGTTTTCAATAACAAACAGCAACAAACTCTCATTTTCTCCATAGCAGTTATAGTTTAATTCACTGCAGGCTCAGCCATTCTTGTTCTCTTGTTGTTCTTGTCATGTTTTGTGATAATGTTGTCATCCCTTTCCTAATTCACTGTCTGCCTTTTTTTCTGACCAATTTTTATGTAAATGAGAAGCCATTGTGCCTGTGTTTAAAAAATAAATAAAGGGAACTACAGTGTTCTGTCTAGGTTTGTTTTTCTCCTGAGATCTTCTTTGAAGTCCTTTTTGGAGACACAGGGAGTTTCTGTTTGCATTGGTGGAGGGGAACAGAGTCCAGCCTGGCAGCCCTGCCAGGGAGCACCAGCGCTTGGTCTTCCAGAGCTGTTCTGGTTCCACTCCCACACTCTCCTTCTCATCCCTTGTGTTGGTGCAAGGCCTGAGTGCTCTGGCAGCTTGGTCCCCGTCCAGAAAATAAAGCAGGGACAGGCAATGGGCACTGCTGTGACAGAGCTGGCCTCAGAACAGCCTTTCCAGATAGAAAGGTGATCTCCTCAGGGCAGGGATGAAGGTTTAGATCTTCTTACAATGTTTTTCTCAATAACATTTTCAAGAAAGTGGCCACAGATGCAACACCAGGGTACAGCTGAACAGTGTGTGTGTGCAGGCTGGCACACAGCAGTGTCCTCTCACAGCCAGGCCTCCTGCCAGAGACCTGCAGGACCAGCAGAGCAGGGGCTGGGTTGTGCCCCTGTGCACCCCTTCAGAAGGTGCCTCAGGTCAATCACCATGCACTGGCCACTCACAACCACCATTTCCAGCCCTGCGCTCTCACCCAAAGAGGCTGTTCTTCCCTCCATGGGTAGACACTCAATGAGTGCTTCAGCAGTCCATGTTTGCTTTGGACAGATGAGATGTGAGTATCCACATCATGTATGTGAGGTGACATGAACGTGAGTGAGCACAAACACCATCAACTACTCCTTTTCCATTCTGTGAAGGTCTGTGGAACACATGAGGTCTTGAGCTCACTTCATATTGGGAGGAGCAACCTATGGGAAATCACCTGAATGCAGCACTGGGTTGTGCTTCCTTTGACTGAGGTCCCCGTGTCCATTCCCCATGACGTGGGACATCTCAGATGAGTCCAGAGCAGGTGACACAGCAGAGGGGTGAGGTGTCTCCCATCCTTTGGGAGTGGCAACAGGAAGCCAGAAGGACACTGTGACTCCTGCCTCTGTGTGTAAAAGGGACAGACTCTGTCTGTGAGCATCCCTGGGTGCATAAGGAGTCCTGAGATCAACTCAGATATGGATGCCAGACAGAACCCTGATATTTCTCTGTGTGACTCCAGGAACAGATCCCACTGGATCAGTGAGATTCATCTCAGCTGCACTGGACAGGATCATTGCAGGATCGTTCTCCAATCTGCTACATCACCATTGCCTGTGATTCCACATTGTGCTTTCATAAGTGCCATAGAAACCAGAATGGTTCTGGGGTCCTAAGGAAATGCAGATCTCAAATCCATCTTCAAGAGGAGCAGGAATAGGAACGGGGAGAATAACAGGCTGGCCACCCTACCTCCCTCCCTGGGAAGGGGATGGGACGCGTCCTCCTGCAGCCGTTTCCAGGAATGTGAAGGACAAGGAAGGGACTGCTGAACCCAAATGGACAAGGAAAAGAAAGGCATGTTGTGTACAGGGCGTTTGCAAGGCTCAGCCATGGTCTCCTTCTGGCCAGAGTGATGCTGATGGGGCTCAAGAAGTGGATGCTGGGTGGGAAGTTGGCTGAACCATCAAGCCCAAATATCAGCAGTGGTACAAGGTCCTCTGTGCAGCCAGTTACTGCTGTCATCTCTCATTGACCAGCACTTGGGCCAACACTGTTGAACATCTTTATTCTCCCCTTCCAGGATGTAACACTGTGCACTTTCAGTGCCTTTGAGGATGATGGAGGCTTTTCATTCACATTGCTCGTAGGAAAAATATTTGACAAATTTGACAAAGGTGAGGGAGTGAGATGGGTGTCTGCAGCCTGCAGGGAAAGAGGAGCAGGTGTAGGATGATGTAGAGCACGATTCAATCTTGGTCAGGTCCTGGGTCCTCAGGAGGGGATGGATGGGTGTGGTATTATGAGGTCTCAGACACTCATAATCCAGTCACAATCGTGTGGCTGTGAAGGGACAGTGAGGTCAGTTCTGTCTCTGGAGGTGACAGCCCAGCAGCAGGGACATGGCTGGGAAAGAACCTCTGCCTAGGTACCCACAGGCCCTACCCAGGAAGAGGCCTTGGAGATGGGTTGTCATGTCCATCCTGCCTGAGAACATGATGGGACAGCAGCAGGGACATGTGCAACTTGGAAGGTGAGGACTGGATATGAGGAGTAAGAAATGTCACTGGAAGGGCAGTGCTGTGGTGCAAGAGGTCACCCAGAGGGAGCTGGATCAGCCCATGGTTTGTGTTCCAAGAGCAGCCAGTGAGGGTGCAGACACAGCAGTGAAGGTGCAGAAATGCTGGGGTGAGAGCAGGTGGGGAAGCGAGATGGGTGTCTGCAGCCTGCAGGGAAAGAGGGGCAGGGGTAGGACCGTGTAGAACAGCCTGTGGTGGAGATGGCAAAGGGCGCTGGCAAGGCTGGAAGGGACCCACAGAACCCAGGTCTCTGCCCCTTGGCCATGGCAGTTGTCTCTGCCACTGAGGCCCAGGAGAAGCCATGTTGTCCTCATGGCACTGGGGCCTCTCTGCCTCCTTGCAGCCCCATGGGGAAGCTGGAAGTTGTTGTACCAGTGTTGTCCCTCCCTGGGCCTTGCACACCCACATCCCATGGTCCCAAGAAGAGCCCTGAGCCGTGTGTGAGGGACAGGATCCCCCTTCCCATTGCCTGGAGGTCATGGCTTCTCCTTTCTGCTTCAGAAAGCAAACCAAGGGGTTTCTCAGCATCAGAGCTGAAGAGAAGACTAAAAGGAGACCTCACGGTGGCTACAGCTTCCTCACGAGGGGAGAAGGAAGGGAAGGTACTGATCTCTTCTCTGTGGTGACCATTGACAGAACCCAAGGGAATGGAAGAAAGATGTGCCAGGGGAGGGTCAGTTGGACATGAGGAAAAGGTTCTTCACCCAGAGGTGCTGGACACTGAACTGGGTCCCAGGGAGGTGTCACGGCCCCAACCTGACAGTGTTCAAGAAGAGACTGGACAGCGTCCTCAGACACACGGTGTGACCTGTGGGGTGTCCTGTGCAGGGACAGGAGTTGGACTCCATGATCTTTGTGGGTCCCTTCCAACTCCGGACATTCTGTGATTCTATGAAATAATAGGTCAAAAGTCCATGTTTTCATTGCACAGATGAGATGTAACCATACACATCGTGTGCATGTCCACTGTGTGCATGTGGTGAGATGAACCCAAGGGAGCACTGATGCTGTCAGCTATTCCTTGGGGTGCCATAAAGGTCAGTGGGACAGAGATGGTGTTCAGGGGTCTCTTCCAACCTGCGCTATTGTAGGATTCCATTAATCTTTTCCTTGGAGAGCTCTTTCACGTCAGAAGAGACAAAGGAAGATGAAGAAAAAAACAGAGTCAGAAGCAGTGTAAATACAGCAGCTCCTCTGAGGAACGTTTCTCCACTCAAACCCTTGATAGGAAATCTATTGGATACATTTGATGAAAGCAGCTCAGTTTGATCTGCTCACACACTGGAGCACAAGGAGGGTGATGGCTGGGTACGATGCCATGTGGTCACTTGTGTCTCAGGAGCTCGTAGTCTAGTAGGAAGCCAATGGCTGTGCAGGGCACTGTGAGGTCACTTCTGCCTCTGCAGGGGATAGGCCAACAGCAGGAACATGGCTGGGAAAGGACTGTGAGGTCACACACACCAGACGAGCAATCGGGCCCAATCAGCATGGCTTTGTGAAAGGCAGGTCCTGCTTGACCAGCCTGATCTCCTTCTATGACAAGGTGACCGGCTGAGCAGATGAGGGAAAGTCTGTCGTGGGGAGTGAATCCGCCACAAAGGCTGTGGGTGTTGTGTCCTTAGACTGCATTAAAGCCTTTGACACCCACCATGATAAAACCTCCTTTCAGGTAGCTGTAGACAGCAATAAGCCTCCTTTTCTCAAGGCTGAACAGCCTCAGCTCCCTAAACCGTTCCTCATAACACTGGTGCTCCAGACCCTTCACCACCCTTTTCACGCTCCTCTGAACTCTCTCCAGCACCTCAATGTCTTCCTTGTCCTGAGGGGCCTAAAACTGACCCCAGGATTCAAGGTGCAGCCTCACCAGTGCCCAGTACAAAGGGATGATCACTCCTCCAGTCCTGCTAAAACTCGAATTGAATCAAGGCTTGAACACCTTGTTCTGACCCAGTTTGTGACAGGTTGGACTGCAGACTCCTGAGGTCCCTTCAACCTCAGTTCTCTTATGATCCTGTTGTGATGTTGGGCTCTGTTTCTAACTGGAGCAGAGCAGACGATTCTGGGGCAGGATCCACCTGTGCTGTAGGTGACCATCTAAACCAACATCTCAGCCAGGGAACCAGCCAACACCTCAGTGTGACTCGCTCTGGGCAAAGTGTGAGGAGTCCTGGGCAGGGAAGGTTGAGAGGGCATGGGGCGCTATGTAAGACACAAAATGATCTTGGCTTAATGATTGTAGGCCCATCAGATGTCAGTTAATGTCAATGAAAATTAAAATAAGAAGAACTGAAGGCAAAGATCCAAAGCAAAGGAAGGTGTCAACATACTTCTCTTTATTTTTCTTTGCAGGGGCTTTCTTTTCTTTGAAAAGGAAAGAGTTTTCCAGAACTGGGCATGGATTTAAGACACAGATGTCTTCAGCTCCAGAGACACAAACACCTGGTGCCAGTGTAGGTGCCCCAGGAACCCCTGTCCAGGCTCCACCTGCATTGCAAGGTGCTCTGGTCTCCCCAGGTCCTGTGTGATAGATGCCAATCCCAGGCCAGCACCTCAGGTACACTGGGGCCCCTAAACTGGCACTGGCTGTTAATGATGAGACAGCTGATGACTGATGTCTGCTTGGAAAGTTGCACCTTTGCGTTGTTGTTTTGTTTCTGCTTTGTTTTGTTGTTGTTGTTCCTGCTGTTTTGTTTTTGATTTTGGTTTTTGTTTTGTTGGGTTTGGTTGGTTGGTTGGTTGGTTTTGCTTTGGTTTTGTGGGGTATTTGTTTCCCTGTTTTCTTTCTTTGATTGTTTGATTGGAGATTTTTGTTTAGTTATTGTTTTTTGTTTGTTTGTTTGTGTGGGTTTGAGTGTGGTTTGTTCTTTTTAACATATTAATTAAAAAAAATAAAAGGTCAGAAAGTGAATTATGGGGAAGTGTACTAAGGGTAGAAGAAGAAATATCGGTCTTCCCCTGTACTTCTGTCCTGGTTTTGTTAAAAACAAGTTTCTCTTTTAGCGAATTTTTGCCTGTCAGCTAAAGTCTTCATATTAGCTGCATTTTCCTGGAGAACCCGACACATGTTTTGGTTAAACCCAGCAAGGGAATGCAAACTTATTGATAAGCACGGATGGGCATCTCGCGAGAGGGGCAACGAGAAACTGGTGATCGAGAGACTGACCAACCGTGTATAACATTCCATTCACGTGAATACTTCATATAAAAGTGGGAGATCACGAGGATCTCGTCCCTTGTCCCTTTTTCCCTTTTTCCTCATGGCTGACATTAGGAGAGGACCTTGCTGGTCGTCCCTGCGAACTGAGGCCAGTGACAGACTGAATCCAGCTCCGGTTGGCTACAGAGTCTAATCCAGGACTTTGGGTGCTGGCTCTGCAGTTGCTGAGACTTACAAGATTGGTTTTGTATATTTTGTATTATTTTCTCTATTCTTATTAGTAGCATTAGTAAAACATCTTTAACTTTTCCAACTCTCTTCTCTCTGTCCTTCTTTCCCTCCCGATCGCCTGTCCTGAGTGGGAAGGGGGGAGAGGGAGGGGCAAAAGGGGGAAGTGGGGGGGGAGGAGGTTAACAATACATCTGCCAGGGTTTGATTGTCACCCCGCAATCTTAACCCTCGACAGATAATTGGCGCCCAACGTGGGGCAAGAGAAAGGGGTAAATTTGGAGATTTTTGGCTTTTCTACTGCTCTGACGTACCTTTCAATTTTCTTGGCATGGTGCCAACTCAGAGTTGTGATACCCGCGCGTATGTTTGCTTCGGATATTTTTTAGTGGTATTAAGGCAAAGTGAATTACATTGACTTAAAGATGTCGTGGCATAAGTTGTATCAGTTATTTTCTACATTGTGCTCACTGATCCCATATCTGTGTTGGTGTTTCTTTCTGAATCGAAGTATTCATTATATAACAACAAGAAACTGGACAGCGGTCATGATGATTCTGTGTGGTATGGCACTGGTTTATTTCATTATATTGCAGCCGCTAATGAATTTCTACTCGCTTCTGCTTTACCTTGAAAAACCTCCAGGAGAGATTAAAGAGCAGAATGGCTCTATATTTGCTAATTGGTCAAGCGAATCTTTAGAAAGGCTGACTAACAATACTTTTGTGTTTTCGCTAGGACAGTTTGCAAATGTTTTAGAGAACTTTGAATATCCTTGGAGCTTTGATAGAACTGTGATGGTGTTATCTGGTTTGCTGAATGTGTGTCAGTTTGTGTTACTGTTAATAGAAATGAGGTTCAATAGGAGGTTTGCGTCTCTTTTTAGTCCTGAGATTTGCGGTGCGTCTTCGGAAGCTTTAGCAAAAAGCACTCCGAGCCGCTCGAGAAAAGGCAAAACAGCCAAAGCTGCTGCTGCAGCCACTGTCCCCCCAACCGCGGCTTCACGAGCTGAAGCTACAGCTCCTCCGCCGAGCTCCTCTGCCAAGGTCGCTGCAGATAACGTTGATTCTCCAGCCTCAAAGGCTGACAAGGCAACCCCCCCCGTCTTCACACACTGGGCACTGTTGCTGCTGTAACCACAGCAATCACTGTGACAGTCATTCAGACTCTGAAAATGAATCAAATGATGGTGAACCCATATCAGCATCAGTTGCTGGTTGTAAGAAAGTCACTAGAAAGACCACTCGTGCAGCAGGTGATGGCACAGGGCCAACATCAACCCAAGAGGCATCATTATCAGGACAGGGTGGAGATGAAGTGACCACCACTCGGTCCTTTTCTCCAGGTGAGCTGAGAGATCTGCGAAAAGACTTCAGTCGTTGTGAAGGCGAGAATATTTTAACCTGGCTGCTGTGATGCTGGGACAATGGGGCAGAAACAATTGAATTGGAAGGTGGTGAAGCCAGGCAACTGGGATCTCTGTCAAAAGATTCCGCCATTGATAGGGTAATTTCAAGAGAGTCTAATGCCGCTACTCTCTGGACCCGACTCCTGCAGCTATGAAAGCCAGATTTCCCTACAAGGAAGATTGTATATCCAAGTTAGGGAAATGGAATACTATGGAGAGAGGTATCCAATTCCTGAGAGAATTAGCCGTGCGAGAGATCATCTATCTAGGACCAAACAGCCAAGAGGGGACAGACCCAGATAGAATCAATTGTACAAAATCTATGTGGCGCAGATTTGTACAAAGTGCACCACCTGCATATGCTAAGTCATTGGCAGGAATGGTCTGGTCAGCTAGAGGTGTACAAGAAATTAATGAAGTGATTGAGCAGCTCCGGTACTTTGAGGACAGCCTTGCTGGTTCTCTACGGGCTTGTGTCTCCGCTGTGGAGAAACTGTGTGAAAAATCTGATGACCGGTTTGAAAAGCTGCTGCAAGAAATCCAAGAGCTCAGAGCAGACTCGTACCGTTCACGACCTGCACAAACCTATGTTTCAGCTGTTAGGAGAAGGCGTTTCCAATCTCGAGAGAGAGGGCAGAGACAGCCCACAAAAAGAGGTTCACTGTGGTTCTTCCTACATGAGCAGGGAGAAAACATGAATAAGTGGCATGGAAGGCCTACCTCAGAACTTCAAGAACGAGTACGTGAGATAAAAGGAAAAACTCCTAGGAAGGTGGCTGCTCCAGTTTACAAAAGGAGCAGAAGAGATTCTGATGCTCTTGAAGGAACCTCTAATTCACACCCAGAGACTGTGCAAAACAGGAATTAGAGGTGCCCTGCCTCCAACCAGGTGGAGGAAAGGGATAACAGAGTTTATTGGACTGTACAAATACTATGGCCTGGTACAACACAACCCCAGGAGTACAAAGCTTTAGTGGACACTGGTGCTCAGTGCACAATAATTCCTTCTAATTATAAAGGAACGCAATCCATCAATATTGTTGGAGTGACTGGGGGATCCCAGGAACTGACTGTTGTAGAGGCTGAAATGAGCCTAACTGGAAAAAACTGGCAAAAGCATCCCATTGTGACTGGTCCAGATGCTCCGTGCATCCTTGGCATAGACCACCTCAGGAGAGGGTATTTTAAGGACCCAAAAGGGTATAGGTGGGCATTTGGTATAGCAGCTGCGGACACTGAGAAAATTGAACAGCTGTCTGATTTGCCTGGTCTTTCAGATGACCCTTCTGTTGTAGGACTGCTGATGGTTGACGATCAGCAGGTGCCAATTACTACCACGACGGTGCATCGCCGGCAATATCGCACCAGTCGAGACTCTTGGATTCCTATCCAGAAGCTGATTCGTCAATTGGAAAGCCAGGGTGTGATCAGTAAGACTCGCTCACCTTTTAACAGCCCAATCTGGCCAGTGCGTTAGTCTAGTGACGAGTGGAGACTAACTGTAGGCTATCGTGGCCTGAGTGAAGTTACAGCACACTGAATGCTGCTGTGCCTGACATGCTAGAACTGCAATTTGAACTGGAGTCAAAGGCAGTGAAGTGCGATGCTACAATTGACATTGCTCATGCATTTTTCTCTATTCCTGTAGCAGCAGAGTGCAGGCCGCAGTTTGCTTTCACCTGGAGGGGCATCCAGTACACATGGAATCGCTTGCCCCAGGGGTGGAAACACAGTCCTACCATCTGCCATGGACTGATCCAGACCACGCTGGAGCAAGGTGAAGCTCCAGAACACTTGCAATATATTGATGACATCATCGTATGGGGCGACGCAGCGAAAGAAGTCTTCGAGAAAGGTGAGAGAATAATTCATATTCTTTTGGATGCTGGTTTTGCCATAAAACGGAGCAAGGTCAAGGGACCTGCACGAGAGATCCAGTTTTTAGGAATAAAATGGCAAGATGGCCGTCGTCAGATCCCAATGGATGTGATCAACAAAATTGCAGCAATGTCTCCACCTACTAATAAAAAGGAGACACAGACTTTCTTAGGTGTTGTAGGTTTTTGGAGAATGCACATTCCTGACTACAGCCACATTGTGAGCCTCTCTATCGAGTGACTCGTAAAAGGAACCAATTTGAGTGGGGCCCTGAACAACGACAAGCCTTTGAACAAATTAAGCGTGAGATAACTCATGCGGTGGCCCTTGGACCAGTCCGAACTGGACTAGGTGTTAAAAATGTGCTCTACACCGCAGCCGGAGATAATGGACTTACCTGGAGCCTCTGGCAGAAAGCACCAGGAGAAACCCGAGGTCGACCCCTAGGTTTTTGGAGTCGAGGATACAAAGGATCTGAGGCCAACTATACTCCAACTGAAAAGGAGAGACTGGCAGCATATGAAGGAGTTCGAGCTGCTGCAGAAGTGATGGGCACTGAAGCACAGCTCCTCCTGCACCTCGACTGCCGGTGCTGAGCTGGGTGTTCAAAGGGACGGTTCCCTCTCCACATCATGCAACCGAAGTTACATGGAGTAAATGGATTGCACTGATCACACAACGAGCTCGAATTGGAAGTCCCAACCGTCCAGGGATATTAGAAGTGATTACAGACTGGCCAGAAAGCAAAGACTTTGGGATGTCTCCAGATGAGGAGGAAGTAAAACGTGCTGAAGAAGCACCACCATATAATCCGCTTTCAGAGACTGATAAGCAGTGTGCACTGTTCACAGGTGGATCCTGTTGTCTGTAGGAAAACATCGAAGGTGAAAGCTGCTGTGTGGAGTCCCACATGACAAGTTACAGAAGCCACTGAAGGACAAGGTGAATCCAGTCAGTTTGCAGAAGTGAAAGCCATCCAGCTGGCTTTGGACATTGCTGAACGAGAGAAGTGGCCAATACTTTATCTCTATACTGACTCATGGATGGTAGCAAATGCCTTGTGGGGGTGGCTACAGCAATGGAAGAAAAGCAACTGGCAGCGCAGAGGTGAAACCATTTGGGCTGCCACGCTGTGGCAAGACATTGCTGCTCGGCTAGAGAGCCTGCCTGTGAAAGTTGGTCATGTAGATGCTCATGTGCCTAAAAGTCGAGCCTCCGAGGAACATCTAAACAACCAACAAGCAGATCAAGCTGCTAAGATTAAAGTAGCTGAGGTGGACTTGGGCTGGCAACATAAAGGTGAACTTTTCCTAGCTCGGTGGGCCCATGACGCTTCAGGGCATCAAGGTAGAGATGCAACATGAAAATGGGCTCGTGATCGAGGGGTGGATTTAACTATGGACACTATTTCACAGGTTATTCATGAATGTGAAACTTGCGCCGAAATCAAGCAAGCAAAACAGTTAAAGCCTGTATGGTATGGGGGGCGATGGTTAAAGTGTAAGTATGGAGAAGCTTGGCAGATTGATTATATTACACTTCCACAGACACGTCAAGGTAAGCGTTATGTACTTACAATGGTGGAAGCAACCACCGGATGGTTGGAAACATCTGCTGTACCTCATGTTACAGCCTGAAATACCATCTTGGGCCTTGAGAAGCAAGTCCTTTGGCGGCACGGTACGCCAGAAAGAATTGAATCAGACTATGGTACTCATTTCAAAAACAGTATTATAGACAATTGGGCCAAAGAACATGGTATTGAGTGGGTGTATCATATTCCATATCATGCACCAGCCTCTGGGAAAATTGAAAGGTACAATGGTTTGTTAAAAACTACACTAAAGGCACTTGGTGGTGGAACCTTTAAAAACTGGGATTCACATTTAGCAAAAGCCACTTGGTTGGTCAACACCAGGGGATCAACCAATCGAGCCGGGCCTGCCCAATCAGAAATTCTATGGACTGTGGAAGGAGATAAAGTCCCTGTAGTACACATGGAAAATATGTTAGGATAGGCAGTCTGGGTTCCTCCTGCCTCAGGCACAGGCAAACCTATTCGTGGGATTGTTTTTGCCCAGGGACCTGGCAGCACCTGGTGGGTGATGCTCAAGGATGGAGAAGTTCGGTGTGCACCTCAAGGGGATTTGATTTTAGGTGAAAATAGGCAATGCTGAACTGTATGATGTGAATTGCCGCACTAACAATGTTTAATAAGTGTCTTTCAGATCAAGACAATGGTGATGAAACCAGCGCTGGCTTCTTCGAGTGGCGCCCGACACCTTCTTGGAAGTTGGTGTCCTTAACCCACCAACAGGGGTCATGAGATGCACTTGGACCATTTTCCCTGCCCTGGGAGACTGTGGTGACAAAATGAACTTAATGAACTTTTCAAAGGATGGTCCACTGATTAATTACTCCTGTGTATATATGTACATATGCGTATATATATATATATATAGTAGTGATTAATTAGATTGTATTGATAGATTGTATTGATAAGGTTGAAGTATTCAGTGAATGTCATATTATAAGGGGTGGAATGTCCTGGTTTTGTTAAAAAACAAGTTTCTCTTTTAGTGAATTTGCCTGTCAGCTCAAGCTTCATATCAGCTGCATTTTCCTGGAGAACCGGACACATGTTTTGGCAAACCCAGCAATGGAATGAAAACTTATTGATAAGCACGGATGGACATCTCGCGAGAGGGGCAATAAGAAACCGGTGACAAACTGTGTATAACATTCCGTTCACGTGAATACTTCATATAAAAGCGGGAGATCACGAGGATCTCGGCCCTTTTTTCCTCATGGCCGACATTAGGAGAGGACCTTGCTGGTCGTCCCTGCGAACTGAGGCCAGTGAGAGACTGAATCCAGCTCCGGTTGGCTACAGAGTCCAATCCAGGACTTTGGGTGCTGGCTCTGCAGTTGCTCAGACTTACAAGATTGGTTTTGTATATTTGTATTATTTTCTCTATTCTTATCAGTAGCATCAGTAAAACATCTTTAACTTTTCCAACTCTCTTCCCTCTGTGCTTCTTCCCCTCCCAATCGCCTGTGCTGAGTGGGAAGGGGGAGAGGGAGTAGAAAAAGGGGGAATTGGGGGGGAGAGTAGGTTGACAACACATCTGGCAGGGTTTGATTGTCACCCCGCAATCTTAAACCTCGACAGGGACAAAGAGGGCCCTGGGATGTCACAATGGGCCCTGGGGACAAAGGGCCGTCCTCAGGATATCACAATGGGCCCTGGGGACAAGGGTGGTCGCCAGGATGTCACAATGGGCTCTGGTGACAATGGGGTCCCCAGGATGTCACAATGGGCCCTGGGGACAACAGGCGGTCCTGGGATGTCACAATGGGCCCTGGGGACAAAGAGTGTCCCCAGGATGTCAGAATGGGCCCTGAGGACAAGTTGGGGTCCCCTGAATTTCACAATAGGCCCTGGGGACAAAGAGGGCTCCCCAGCATATCACAATGGGCCCTGGGGACAATGGGGGGTCCTGGGACGTCACAATGGGCCCTGGGGACAAGGAGGGATCCACAGGATGTCACAATGGGCCCTGGGGACAATGGGGGGTCCTGGGACGTCACAATGGGCCCTGGGGACAAGGGGGGGTCCCCAGGATGTCACAATGGGCCCTGGGGACAAAGAGGGGTCCCCTGAATGTCACAATGGGCCCTGGGGAGAAGGGGGTGCAGTGGATGTCACAATGGGCCCTGGGGACAAAAGGGTTTGCCATGGTGCCACAATGGGCCCTGGGGACAAAAGGGGTTGCCATGGTGCCACAATGGGCCCTGGGGTCAAAGGGGGTCCCCATGGTGCTACAATGGGCCCTGGGGACAAAGGAGGGTCCTGGGATGTCACAATGGGCCCTGGGGACAAAGGGGGTGTCCCCATGGTGCCACAACGAGCCCTGGGAGCAAGGGGGTGGCCAGGATGTCACAATGGGTCCTGGGGAAAATGGGGGGTGCCCAGGATGTCACAATGGACCCTGAGGACAAGCGAGGGTCTCCATGGTGTCACAATGGGCCCCAGTGACAAATGGGGTCCCCTGAATGTCACAATAGGTTCTGTGGACAATGGGGGGTCCTGGGACGTCACAATGGGCCCTGGGGACAAGGGGGGGTCCCCTGAATGTCACAATGGGCCCTGGGGAGAAGGGGGTGCAGTGGATGTCACAATGGGCCCTGGAGACAATGGGGGGTGTCCAGGATGTCAGAATGAGTCCTGACGACAAGGGGGGGTCCCCATGGTGTCACAATGGTCCCCAGTGACAAGGATGGGGTCTCCTTGGTGTCACAATAGGCCCTGGGGACAAAGTGGGGACCAAGAATGTCACAATGGGCCCTGGGGACAAAAGGGGTTGCCATGGTGCCACAATGGGCCCTGGGGTCAATGGGGGTCCCCATGGTGCTACAATGGGCCCTGGAGACAAAGGGGGGTCCTGGGATGTCACAATGGGCCCTGGGGACAAAGGGGGTGTCCCCATGGTGCCACAACGGGCCCTGGCAGCAAGGGGGTGGCCAGGATGTCACAATGGGTCCTGGGGAAAATGGGGGGTGCCCAGGATGTCACAATGGACCCTGAGGACAAGCGGGGGTCTCCATGGTGTCACAATGGGCCCCAGTGACAAAGGGGGTCCCCTGAATGTCACAATAGGTCCTGGGGACAATGGGGGGTCCTGGGACGTCACAATGGGCCCTGGGGACAAGGAGGGATCCCCAGGATGTCACAATGGGCCCTGGAGACAATGGGGGGTCCTGGGATATCACAATGGGCCCTGGGGACAAGGCGGGGTCCCCAGGATGTCACAATGGGCCCTGGGGACAAGGGGGTGCCGAGGATGTCACAATGGGCCCTGGGGACAATGGCGGGTCCTGGGATGTCACAATGGGCCCTGGGGACAAGGGGGGGTCCCCAGGATGTCACAATGGGCCTTGGGAACAAGGGGGTCCCCCAGATATCACAATGGGCCCTGGGGACAATGTAAGGTCCTGGGCAGTCACAATGGACCCTGAGGACAAGGGGGGTCCCCAGGATGTCACATTGAAGTCTTGGGACAAAGGGGGTCCCCAGGATGTCACAATGGGCCCTGGGGACCAGGGTGGGTCCTGGGATGTCACAATGGGCCCCAGTGACAAAGGGGGTCCCTATGGTGCCACAATGGGCCCTGGGGACAAAGGGGGTCCCCAGCATGTCACAATGGGCCCTGCGGACAAAGGGGGTCCCCACGGTATCAGAATGGACCCTGGGGAGAAAGGGGGGTCCCCTGAATGTCACAATGGGCCCTGGGGACAATGGGGGGTCCTGGGATGTCACAATGAGCCCTGCAGACAAGGGTGGTACCCACGGTGTCACAATGGGCCCTGGGCACAAGGGGGGGTCCCCATAGTGTCACAATGGGTCCTGGGGACAAGTGGGGTCCCCAGGATGTCACAATGGGCCCTGAAGACAATGGGGGGTCCTGGGACGTCACAATGGGCCCTGGGGACAAGGGAGGGTCCCCAAGATGTCACAATGGGCCCTGGGGACAAAGAGGCGTCTCCTGAATGTCACAATGGGCCCTGGGGAGAAGGGGGTGCAGTGGATGTCACAATGGGCCCTGGGGACAATGGGGGGTGTTCAGGATGTCAGAATGAGTCCTGAGGACAAGGGGGGGTCCCCATGGTGTCACAATGTGTCCCCAGTGATAAGGAGGGGTCCCCATGGTGGCACAATAGGCCCTGGGGACAAAGTGGGGTCCAAGAATGTCACAATGGGCCCTGGGGACAAAAGGGGTTGCCATGGTGCCACAATGGGCCCTGGGGTCAAAGGGGGTCCCCATGGTGCTACAATGGGCCCTGGGGACAAAGGGGGTCCTGGGATGTCACAATGGGCCCTGGGGACAAAGGGGGTCCCCATGGTGCCACAACGGGCCCTGGGGTCAAAGGGGGTCCCCATGGTGCCACAACGGGCCCTGGGAGCAAGGGGGTGGCCAGGATGTCACAATGGGTCCTGGGGAAAATGGGGCGTGCCCAGGATGTCACAATGGACCCTGAGGACAAGCGGGGGTCTCCATGGTGTCACAACGGGCCCCAGTGACAAAGGGGGTCCCTGAATGTCACAATAGGTCCTGGGGACAATGGGGGGTCCTGGGACGTCACAATGGGCCCTGGGGACAAGGAGGGATCCCCAGGATGTCACAAAGGGCCCTGGAGACAATGGGGGGTCCTGGGACGTCACAATGGGCCCTGGGGACAAGAGGGGGTCCCCAGGATGTCACAATGGGCCCTGTGGACAAAGAGGGGTCCCCTGAATGTCACAATGGGCCCTGGGGACAAGGGGGTGCAGAGGATGTCACAATGGGCCCTGCAGACAATGGGGGGTCCTGGGATGTCACAATGGGCCCTGGGGACAAGGAGGGATCCCCAGGATGTCACAATGGGCCCTGGGGACAATGGGGGGTCCTGGGACGTCACAATGGGCCCTGGGGACAAGGGGGGCTCCCCAGGATGTCACAATGGGCCCCAGTGACAAAGGGGGTCCCTATGGTGCCACAATGGGCCCTGGGGACAAATGGGGTCCCCTGGATGTCACAATGGGCTCTGGGGACAAGGAGGGTCCCCAGGATGTCACAATGGGCTCTGGGGACAAAGAGCGTCCCCAGCATGTCACAATGGGCCCTGAGGACAAAGGGGGTCCCCACGGTATCAGAATGGGCCCTGGGGACAAAGGGGGGTCCCCTGAATGTCACAATGGGCCCTGGGGACAATGGGGCGTCCTGGGATGTCACAACGAGCCCTGCAGACAAGGGTGGTATCCACTGTGTTAGAATGGGCCCTGGGCACAAGGGGGGCTCCCCATAGTGTCACAATGGGTCCTGGCGACAAGTGGGGTCCCCAGGATGTCACAGTGGGCACTGAAGACAATGGGGGGTCCTGGGACATCACATTGGGCCCTGGGGACAAGGGAGGGTCCCCAGGATGTCACAATGGGCCCTGGGGACAAAGAGGGGTCCCCTGAATGTCACAATGGGTCCTGGGGAGAAGGGGGTGCAGTGGATGTCACAATGGGCCCTGGGGACAATGGGGGGTGTCCAGGATGTCAGAATGAGTCCTGAAGACAAGGGGGGGTCCCCATGGTGTCACAATGGGTCCCCAGTGACAAGGAGGGGTCCCCATGGTGGCACAATAGGCCCTGGGGACAAAGGGGGGTCCTGGGATGTCACAATGGGCCCTGGGGACAAAGAGGGTGTCCCCATGGTGCCACAACGAGCCCTGGGAGCAAGGCGGTGGCCAGGATGTCACAATGGGTCCTGGGGAAAATGGGGGGTGCCCAGGATGTCACAATGGACCCTGAGGACAAGCGGGGGTCTCCATGGAGACACAATGGTCCCCAGTGACAAAGGGGGTCCCCTGAATGTCACAATAGGTCCTGGGGACAATGGGGGGTCCTGGGACGTCACAATGGGCCCTGGGGACAAGGAGGGATCCCCAGGATGTCACAATGGGCCCTGGGGACAATGGGGGTTCCTGGGACATCACAATGGGCCCTGGGGACAAGGGGGGGTCCCCAGGATGTCACAATGGGCCCTGGGGACAAAGAGGGGTCCCCTGAATGTCACAATGGGCCCTGGGGACAAGGGGGTGCAGAGGATGTCACAATGGGCCCTGGGGACAATGGGGGGTCCTGGGACGTCACAATGGGCCCTGGGGACAAGGAGGGATCCCCAGGATGTCACAATGGGCCCTGGGGACAATGGGGGGTCCTGGGACGTCACAATGGGCCCTGGAGACAAGGGGGGGTCCCCAGGATGTCACAATGGGCCCTGGGGACAAGGAGGGATCCCCAGGATGTCACAATGGGCCCTGGGGATCCTGGGACGTCACAATGGGCCCTGGGGACAAGGGGGGGTCCCCAGGATGTCACAATGGGCCCTGGGGATCCTGGGACGTCACAATGGGCCCTGGGGACAAGGGGGGGTCCCCAGGATGTCACAATGGGCCCTGGGGACAAGGGGGTGCCGAGGATGTCACAATGGGCCCTGGGGACAATGGGGGGTCCTGGGATGTCACAATAGGCCCTGGGGACAAGGGGGGGTCCCCAGGCTGTCAGAATGGGCCTTGGGAACAAGGGGGTCCCCCAGATATCACAATGGGCCCTGGGGACAAAGTAAGGTCCTGGGCTGTCACAATGGACCCTGAGGACAAGGGGGGTCCCCAGGCTGTCACAATGAAGTCTTGGGACAAAGGGGGTCCCCAGGATGTCACAATGGGCCCTGGGGACCAGGGGGGGTCCTGGGATGTCACAATGGGCCCCAGTGACAAAGGGGGTCCCTATGGTGCCACAATGGGCCCTGGGGACAAAGGGGGTCCCCTGGATGTCACAATGGGCTCTGGAGACAAGGAGGGTCCCCAGGATGTCACCATGGGCCCTAGGGACAAAGAGCGTCCCCAGGATGTCACAATGGGCCCTGGGGACAACAGGCGGTCCTGGGATGTCATAATGGGCCCTGAGGACAAAGAGTGTCCCCAGGATGTCAGAATGGGCCCTGAGGACAAGTTGGGGTCCCCTGAATTTCACAATGGGCCCTGGGGACAAAGAGGGCTCCCCAGCATATCACAATGGGCCCTGGGGACAATGGGGGGTCCTGGGACGTCACAATGGGCCCTGGGGACAAGGAGGGATCCACAGGACGTCACAATGGGCCCTGGGGACAATGGGGGGTCCTGGGACGTCAGAATGAACCCTGGGGACAAGGGGGTGTCCCCAGGATGTCACAATGGGCCCTGGGGACAAAGAGGGGTCCCCTGAATGTCACAATGGGCCCTGGGGAGAAGGGGGTGCAGTGGATGTCACAATGGGCCCTGGGGACAATGGGGGGTGTCCAGGATGTCAGAATGAGTCCTGAGGACAAGGAGGGGTCCCCATGGTGTCACAATGGGTCCCCAGTGACAAGGAGGGGTCCCCATGGGGTCACAATAGGCCCTGGGGACAAAGTGGGGTCCAAGAATGTCACAATGGGCACTGGGGACAAAAGGGGTTGCCATGGTGCCACAATGGGCCCTGGGGTCAAAGGGGGTCCCCAGGATGTCACAATGGGCCCTGGGGACAAAGAGGGGTCCCCTGAATGTCACAATGGGCCCTGGGGACAAGGGGGTGCAGAGGATGTCACAATGGGCCCTGGGGACAATGGGGGGTCCTGGGACATCACAATGGGCCCTGGGGACAAGGAGGGATCCCCAGGATGTCACAATGGGCCCTGGAGACAATGGGGGTTCTGGGAGGTCACAATGGGCCCTGGGGACAAGGGGGGGTCCCCAGGATGTCACAATGGGCCCTGGGGACAAGGGGGTGCAGAGGATGTCACAATGGGCCCTGGGGACAATGGGGGGTCCTGGGACATCACAATGGGCCCTGGGGACAAGGAGGGATCCCCAGGATGTCACAATGGGCCCTGGAGACAATGGGGGTTCTGGGAGGTCACAATGGGCCCTGGGGACAATGGGGGGTCCTGGGATGTCACAATGGGCCCTAAGGACAAGGGGGGCTCCCCAGGCTGTCAGAATGGGCCTTGGGAACAAGGGGGTCCCCCAGATATCACAATGGGCCCTGGGGACAAAGTAAGGTCCTGGGCTGTCACAATGGACCCTGAGGACAAGGGGGGTCCCCAGGCTGTCACAATGAAATCTTGGGACAAAGGGGGTCCCCAGGATGTCACAATGGGCCCTGGGGACCAGGGGGGGTCCTGGGACGTCACAATGGGCCCCAGTGACAAAGGGGGTCCCTATGGTGCCACAATGGGCCCTGGGGACAAATGGGGTCCCCTGGATGTCACAATGGGCTCTGGGGACAAGGAGGGTCCCCAGGATGTCACAATGGGCTCTGGGGACAAAGAGCGTCCCCAGCATGTCACAATGGGCCCTGGGGACAAAGGGGGTCCCCACGGTATCAGAATGGGCCCTGGGGACAAAGTGGGGTCCCCTGAATGTCAGAATGGGCCCTGGGGACAATGGGGGGTCCTGGGATGTCACAATGAGCCCTGCAGACAAGGGTGGTACCCACGGTGTCACAATGGGCCCTGGGCACAAGGGGGGGTCCCCATAGTGTCACAATGGGTCCTGGGGACAAGTGGGGTCCCCAGGATGTCACAATGGGCCCTGAAGACAATGGGGGGTCCTGGGACGTCACATTGGGCCCTGGGGACAAGGGAGGGTCCCCAGGATGTCACAATGGGCCCTGGGGACAATGGGGGGTGTCCAGGATGTCAGAATGAGTCCTGAGGACAAGGGGGGGTCCCCATGGTGTCACAATGGGTCCCCAGTGACAAGGAGGGGTCCCCATGGGGTCACAATAGGCCCTGGGAACCAAGTGGGGTCCAAGAATGTCACAATGGGCCCTGGGGACAAAAGGGGTTGCCATGGTGCCACAATGGGCCCTGGGGTCAAAGGGGGTCCCCATAGTGCTACAATGGGCCCTGGAGACAAAGGGGGGTCCTGGGATGTCACAATGGGCCCTTGGGGCAAAGGGGGTGTCCCCATGGTGCCACAACGAGCCCTGGGAGCAAGGGGGTGGCCAGGATGTCACAATGGGTCCTGGGGAAAATGGGGGGTGCCCAGGATGTCACAATGGACCCTGAGGACAAGCGGGGGTCTCCATGGTGACACAATGGTCCCCAGTGACAAAGGGGGTCCCCTGAATGTCACAATAGGTCCTGGGGACAATGGGGGGTCCTGGGACGTCACAATGGGCCCTGGGGACAAGGAGGGATCCCCAGGATGTCACAATGGGCCCTGGGGACAATGGGGGTTCCTGGGACATCACAATGGGCCCTGGGGACAAGGGGGGGTCCCCAGGATGTCACAATGGGCCCTGGGGACAAAGAGGGGTCCCCTGAATGTTACAATGGGCCCTGGGGACAAGGGGGTGCAGAGGATGTCACAATGGGCCCTGGGGACAATGGGGGATCCTGGGACGTCACAATGGGCCCTGGGGACAAGGAGGGATCCCCAGGATGTCACAATGGGCCCTGGGGACAATGGGGGGTCCTGGGACGTCACAATGGGCCCTGGGGACAAGGGGGGGTCCTCAGGATGTCACAATGGGCCCTGAGGACAAGGAGGGATCCCCAGGATGTCACAATGGGCCCTGGGGATCCTGGGACGTCACAATGGGCCCTGGGGACAAGGGGGGTTCCCCAGGATGTCACAATGTGCCCTGGGGACAAGGGGGTGCCGAGGATGTCACAATGGGCCCTGGGGACAATGGGGGGTCCTGGGATGTCACAATAGGCCCTGGGGATAAGGGGGGGTCCCCAGGCTGTCACAATGGGCCTTGGGAACAAGGGGGTCCCCCAGATATCACAATGGGCCCTGGCGACAAAGTAAGGTCCTGGGCTGTCACAATGGACCCTGAGGACAAGGGGGGTCCCCAGGATGTTCACAATGAAGTCTTGGGACAAAGGGGGTCCCCAGGATGTCACAATGGGCCCTGGGGACCAGGGTGGGTCCTGGGACGTCACAATGGGCCCCAGTGACAAAGGGGGTCCCTATGGTGCCACAATGGGCCCTGGGGACAAAGGGGGTCCCCTGGATGTCACAATGGGCTCTGGGGACAAGGAGGGTCCCCAGGATGTCACAATGGGCCCTGGGGACAAAGAGCGTCCCCAGGATGTCACAATGGGCCCTGGGGACAACAGGCGGTCCTGGGATGTCATAATGGGCCCTGGGGACAAAGAGTGTCCCCAGGATGTCAGAATGGGCCCTGAGAACAAGTTGGGGTCCCCTGAATTTCACAATGGGCCCTGGGGACAAAGAGGGCTCCCCAGCGTATCACAATGGGCCCTGGGGACAATGGGGGGTCCTGGGACGTCACAATGGGCCCTGGGGACAAGGAGGGATCCCCAGGATGTCACAATGGGCCCTGGGGACAATGGGGGGTCCTGGGACATCACAATGGGCCCTGGGGACAAGGGGGTGTCCCCAGGATGTCACAATGGGCCCTGGGGACAAAGAGGGGTCCCCTGAATGTCACAATGGGCCCTGGGGAGAAGGGGGTGCAGTGGATGTCACAATGGGCTCTGGGGACAAGGGGGGGTCCCCAGGATGTCACCATGGGCCCTGGGGAGAAGGGGGTGCAGTGGATGTCACAATGGGCCCTGGGGACAATGGGGGGTGTCCAGGATGTCAGAATGAGTCCTGAGGACAAGGGGGGGTCCCCATGGTGTCACAATGGGTCCCCAGTGACAAGGAGGGGTCCCCTTGGTGTCACAATAGGCCCTGGGGACAAAGTGGGGTCCAAGAATGTCACAATGGGCCCTGGGGACAAAAGGGGTTGCCATGGTGCCACAATGGGCCCTGGGGTCAAAAGGGGTCCCCATGGTGCTACAATGGGCCCTGGGGACAAAGGGGGGTCCTGGGATGTCACAATGAGCCCTGGGGACAAAGGGGGTGTCCCCATGGTGCCACAACGGGCCCTGGGAGCAAAGGGGTGCCCAGGATGTCACAATGGGTCCTGGGGAAAATGGGGGCTGCCCAGGATGTCACAATGGACCCTGAGGACAAGCGGGAGTCTCCATGGTGTCACAACGGGCCCCAGTGACAAAGGGGGTCCCCTGAATGTCACAATAGGTCCTGGGGACAATGGGGGGTCCTGGGACGTCACAATGGGCCCTGGGGACAAGGAGGGATCCCCAGGATGTCACAATGGGCCCTGGGGACAATGGGGGGTCCTGGGACGTCACAATGGGCCCTGGGGACAAGGGGGGGTCCCCAGGATGTCACAATGGGCCCTGGGGACAAAGAGGGGTCCCCTGAATGTCACAATGGGCCCTGGGGACAAGGGGTGCAGAGGATGTCACAATGGGCCCTGGGGACAATAGGGGGTCCTGGGACGTCACAATGGGCCCTGGGGACAAGGAGGGATCCCCAGGATGTCACAATGGGCCCTGGAGACAATGGGGGTCCTGGGACGTCACAATGGGCCCTGAGGACAAGGGGGGTTCCCCAGGATGTCACAATGGGCCCTGGGGACAAGGGGGTGCCGAGGATGTCACAATGGGCCCTGGGGACAATGGGGGGTCCTGGGATGTCACAATGGGCCCTAAGGACAAGGGGGTGTCCCCAGGATGTCACAATGGGCCTTGGGAACAAGGGGGTCCCCCAGATATCACAATGGGCCCTGGGGACAAAGGGGGGTTTCCAGGATGTCAGAATGAGTCCTGAGGACAAGGGGGGGTCCCCATGGTGTCACAATGGGTCCCCAGTGACAAGGAGGGGTCACCATGGTGTCACAATAGGCCCTGGGGACAAAGTGGGGTCCAAGAATGTCACAATGGGCCCTGGGGACAAAAGGGGTTGCCATGGTGCCACAATGGGCCCTGGGGTCAAAGGGGGTCCCCATGGTGCTACAATGGGCCCTGGGGACAAAGGGGGGTCCTGGGATGTCACAATGGGCCCTGCGGACAAAGGGGGTGTCCCCATGGTGCCACAACGGGCCCTGGGAGCAAGGGGGTGGCCAGGATGTCAAAATGGGTCCTGGGGAAACTGGGGGCTGCCCAGGATGTCACAATGGACCCTGAGGACAAGCGGGGGTCTCCATGGTGTCACAATGGGCCCCAGTGACAAAGGGGGTGCCCTGAATGTCACAATAAGTCCTGGGGACAATGGGGGGTCCTGGGACGTCACAATGGGCCCTGGGGACAAGGAGGGATCCCCAGGATGTCACAATGGGCCCTGGGGACAAAGAGCGTCCCCAGCATCTCACAATGGGCCCTGGGGACAAAGGGGGTCCCCACGGTATCAGAATGGGCCCTGGGGACAAAGTGGTGTCCAAGAATGTCACAATGGGCCCTGGGGACAAAAGGGGTTGCCATGGTGCCACAATGGGCCCTGGGGTCAAAGGGGGTCCCCATGGTGCTACAATGGGCCCTGGGGACAATGGGGGGTCCTGGGATGTCACAATGAGCCCTGCAGACAAGGGTGGTATCCACGGTGTCACAATGGGCCCTGGGGACAAGGGGGTGTCCCCAGGATGTCACAATGGGCCCTGGGGACAAGGGTGGTACCCACGGTGTCACAATGGTCACTGGGTACAAGGGGGGGTTCCTATAGTGTCACAATGGGTCCTGGGGACAAGTGGGGTCCCCTCAAAGTCACAATGGGCCCTGGGGACAATGTGGGGTCCTGGGATGTCACAATGGGCCTTAGTGACAAACGGGGGCCCCTGAATGTCACAATGGGCCCTGGGGAAAATGGGGGGTCCTGGGACGTCACAATGGGCCCTGGGGACAAGGATGGATCCCTAGGATGTCACAATGGGCCCTGGGGACAATGGCGGGTCCTGGGACGTCTCAATGGGCCCTGGGGACAAGGGGGTGTCCCCAGGATGTCACAATGGGCCCTGGGGACAAAGAGGGGTCCCCTGAATGTCACAATGGGCCCTGAGGACAAGGGGATGCCGAGGATGTCACAATGGGCCCTGGGGACAATGGGGGGTCCTAGGACATCACAATGGGCCCTGGGGACAAGGGGGGGTCCCCAGGATGTCACAATGGGCCCTGGGGACAAAGAGGGGTCCCCTGAATGTCACAATGGGCCCTGGGGACAAGGGGTGCAGAGGATGTCACAATGGGCCCTGGGGACAATGGCGGGGTGTCCTCGGACGTCACAATGGGCCCTGGGGACAAGGAGGGATCCCCAGGATGTCAGAATGGGCCCTGGAAACAATGGGGGCTCCTGGGACGTCACAATGGGCCCTGGGGACAAGGGGGGGTCCCCAGGATGTCACAATGGGCCCTGGGGACAAAGTGGGGTCCCCTGAATGTCACAATGGGCCCTGGGGACAAGGGGGGGGTGTCCTGGGACGTCACAATGGGCCCTGGGGACAAGGGGGGGTCCCCAGGATGTCACAATGGGCCCTGGGGACAAGGGGGGGTCCCCAGGATGTCACAATGGGCCCTGGGGACAAAGTGGGGTCCCCTGAATGTCACAATGGGCCCTGGGGACAAGGGGGGGGTGTCCTGGGACGTCACAATGGGCCCTGGGGACAAGGGGGGGTCCCCAGGATGTCACAATGGGCCCTGGGGACAAGGGGGTGCCGAGGATGTCACAATGGGCCCTGGGGACAAGGGGGGGTCCACAGGATGCCACAGTGGGCCTTGGGAACAAGGGGGTCCCCCAGATATCACAATGGGCCCTGGGGACAGTGTAAGGTCCTGGGCTGTCACAATGGACCCTGAGGACAAGGGGGGTCCCCAGGATGTCACAATGAAGTCTTGGGACAAAGGGGGTCCCCAGGATGTCACAATGGGTCCTGGGAACCAGGGGGGGTCCTGGAATGTCACAATGGGCCCCAGTGACAAAGGGGGTCCCTATGGTGCCACAATGGGCCCTGGGGACAAAGGGGGTCCCCTGGATGTCACAATGGGCTCTGGGGACAAGGAGGGTCCCCAGGATGTCACAATGGGCCCTGGGGACAAGGGGGTGTCCCCAGCATGTCACAATGGGCCCTGGGGACAAAGGGGGTCCCCACGGTATCAGAATGGGCCCTGGGGACAAAGGGGGGTCCCCTGAATGTCACAATGGGCCCTGGGGACAATGGGGGGTCCTTGGATGTCACAATGAGCCCTGCAGACAAGGGTGGTACCCGCAGTGTCACAATGGGCCCTGGGCACAAGGCGGGGTCCCCATAGTGTCACAATGGGTCCTGGGGACAAGTGGGGTCCCCAGGATGTCACAATGGGCCCTGGGTACAATGGGGGGTCCTGGGACGTCACAATGGGCCCTGGGGACAAGGGGGGGTCCCCAGGATGTCACCATGGGCCCTGGGGACAAAGAGGGGTCCCCTGAATGTCACAATGGGCCCTGGGGAGAAGGGGGTGCAGTGGATGTCACAATGGGCCCTGGGGACAATGGGGGGTGTCCAGGATGTCAGAATGAGTCCTGAGGACAAGGGGGGGTCCCCATGGTGTCACAATGGGTCCCCAGTGACAAGGAGGGGTCCCCATGGGGTCACAATAGGCCCTGGGAACCAAGTGGGGTCCAAGAATGTCACAATGGGCCCTGGGGACAAAAGGGGTTGCCATGGTGCCACAATGGGCCCTGGGGTCAAAGGGGGTCCCCATAGTGCTACAATGGGCCCTGGAGACAAAGGGGGGTCCTGGGATGTCACAATGGGCCCTGGGGGCAAAGGGGGTGTCCCCATGGTGCCACAACGAGCCCTGGGAGCAAGGGGGTGGCCAGGATGTCACAATGGGTCCTGGGGAAAATGGGGGGTGCCCAGGATGTCACAATGGACCCTGAGGACAAGCGGGGGTCTCCATGGTGACACAATGGTCCCCAGTGACAAAGGGGTCCCCTGAATGTCACAATAGGTCCTGGGGACAATGGGGGGTCCTGGGACGTCACAATGGGCCCTGGGGACAAGGAGGGATCCCCAGGATGTCACAATGGGCCCTGGGGACAATGGGGGTTCCTGGGACATCACAATGGGCCCTGGGGACAAGGGGGGGTCCCCAGGATGTCACAATGGGCCCTGGGGACACAGAGGGGTCCCCTGAATGTTACAATGGGCCCTGGGGACAAGGGGGTGCAGAGGATGTCACAATGGGCCCTGGGGACAAGGGGGTGCAGAGGATGTCACAATGGGCCCTGGGGACAATGGGGGGTCCTGGGACATCACAATGGGCCCTGGGGACAAGGCGGGGTACCCAGGATGTCACAATGGGTCCTGGGGACAAAGAGGGGTCCCCTGAATATCACAATGGGCCCTGGGGACAAGGGGGTGCAGAGGATGTCACAATGGGCCCTGGGGACAATGGGGGATCCTGGGACGTCACAATGGGCCCTGGGGACAAGGAGGGATCCCCAGGATGTCACAATGGGCCCTGGGGACAATGGGGGGTCCTGGGACGTCACAATGGGCCCTGGGGACAAGGGGGGGTCCTCAGGATGTCACAATGGGCCCTGAGGACAAGGAGGGATCCCCAGGATGTCACAATGGGCCCTGGGGATCCTGGGACGTCACAATGGGCCCTGGGGACAAGGGGGGTTCCCCAGGATGTCACAATGTGCCCTGGGGACAAGGGGGTGCCGAGGATGTCACAATGGGCCCTGGGGACAATGGGGGGTCCTGGGATGTCACAATAGGCCCTGGGGATAAGGGGGGGTCCCCAGGCTGTCACAATGGGCCTTGGGAACAAGGGGGTCCCCCAGATATCACAATGGGCCCTGGGGACAAAGTAAGGTCCTGGGCTGTCACAATGGACCCTGAGGACAAGGGGGGTCCCCAGGATGTTCACAATGAAGTCTTGGGACAAAGGGGGTCCCCAGGATGTCACAATGGGCCCTGGGGACCAGGGGGGGTCCTGGGACGTCACAATGGGCCCCAGTGACAAAGGGGGTCCCTATGGTGCCACAATGGGCCCTGGGGACAAAGGGGGTCCCCTGGATGTCACAATGGGCTCTGGGGACAAGGAGGGTCCCCAGGATGTCACAATGGGCCCTGGGGACAAAGAGCGTCCCCAGGATGTCACAATGGGCCCTGGGGACAACAGGCGGTCCTGGGATGTCATAATGGGCCCTGGGGACAAAGAGTGTCCCCAGGATGTCAGAATGGGCCCTGAGGACAAGTTGGGGTCCCCTGAATTTCACAATGGGCCCTGGGGACAAAGAGGGCTCCCCAGCGTATCACAATGGGCCCTGGGGACAATGGGGGGTCCTGGGACGTCACAATGGGCCCTGGGGACAAGGAGGGATCCCCAGGATGTCACAATGGGCCCTGGGGACAATGGGGGGTCCTGGGACATCACAATGGGCCCTGGGGACAAGGGGGTGTCCCCAGGATGTCACAATGGGCCCTGGGGACAAAGAGGGGTCCCCTGAATGTCACAATGGGCCCTGGGGAGAAGGGGGTGCAGTGGATGTCACAATGGGCCCTGGGGACAATGGGGGGTGTCCAGGATGTCAGAATGAGTCCTGAGGACAAGGGGGGGTCCCCATGGTGTCACAATGGGTCCCCAGTGACAAGGAGGGGTTCCCTTGGTGTCACAATAGGCCCTGGGGACAAAGTGGGGTCCAAGAATGTCACAATGGGCCCTGGGGACAAAAGGGGTTGCCATGGTGCCACAATGGGCCCTGGGGTCAAAAGGGGTCCCCATGGTGCTACAATGGGCCCTGGGGACAAAGGGGGGTCCTGGGATGTCACAATGAGCCCTGGGGACAAAGGGGGTGTCCCCATGGTGCCACAACGGGCCCTGGGAGCAAAGGGGTGCCCAGGATGTCACAATGGGTCCTGGGGAAAATGGGGGGTGCCCAGGATGTCACAATGGACCCTGAGGACAAGCGGGGGTCTCCATGGTGTCACAACGGGCCCCAGTGACAAAGGGGGTCCCCTGAATGTCACAATAGGTCCTGGGGACAATGGGGGGTCCTGGGACGTCACAATGGGCCCTGGGGACAAGGAGGGATCCCCAGGATGTCACAATGGGCCCTGGGGACAATGGGGGGTCCTGGGACGTCACAATGGGCCCTGGGGACAAGGGGGGGTCCCCAGGATGTCACAATGGGCCCTGGGGACAAAGAGGGGTCCCCTGAATGTCACAATGGGCCCTGGGGACAAGGGGTGCAGAGGATGTCACAATGGGCCCTGGGGACAATAGGGGGTCCTGGGACGTCACAATGGGCCCTGGGGACAAGGAGGGATCCCCAGGATGTCACAATGGGCCCTGGAGACAATGGGGGTCCTGGGACGTCACAATGGGCCCTGAGGACAAGGGGGGTTCCCCAGGATGTCACAATGGGCCCTGGGGACAAGGGGGTGCCGAGGATGTCACAATGGGCCCTGGGGACAATGGGGGGTCCTGGGATGTCACAATGGGCCCTAAGGACAAGGGGGTGTCCCCAGGATGTCACAATGGGCCTTGGGAACAAGGGGGTCCCCCAGATATCACAATGGGCCCTGGGGACAAAGGGGGGTTTCCAGGATGTCAGAATGAGTCCTGAGGACAAGGGTGGGTCCCCATGGTGTCACAATGGGTCCCCAGTGACAAGGAGGGGTCACCATGGTGTCACAATAGGCCCTGGGGACAAAGTGGGGTCCAAGAATGTCACAATGGGCCCTGGGGACAATGGGGGGTGTCCAGGATGTCAGAATGAGTCCTGAGGACAAGGGGGGGTCCCCATGGTGTCACAATGGGTCCCCAGTGACAAGGAGGGGTCCCCATGGGGTCACAATAGGCCCTGGGAACCAAGTGGGGTCCAAGAATGTCACAATGGGCCCTGGGGACAAAAGGGGTTGCCATGGTGCCACAATGGGCCCTGGGGTCAAAGGGGGTCCCCATGGTGCTACAATGGGCCCTGGGGACAAAGGGGGGTCCTGGGATGTCACAATGGGCCCTGCGGACAAAGGGGGTGTCCCCATGGTGCCACAACGGGCCCTGGGAGCAAGGGGGTGGCCAGGATGTCAAAATGGGTCCTGGGGAAACTGGGGGCTGCCCAGGATGTCACAATGGACCCTGAGGACAAGCGGGGGTCTCCATGGTGTCACAATGGGCCCCAGTGACAAAGGGGGTGCCCTGAATGTCACAATAAGTCCTGGGGACAATGGGGGGTCCTGGGACTTCACAATGGGCCCTGGGGACAAGGAGGGATCCCCAGGATGTCACAATGGGCCCTGGGGACAAAGAGCGTCCCCAGCATCTCACAATGGGCCCTGGGGACAAAGGGGGTCCCCACGGTATCAGAATGGGCCCTGGGGACAAAGTGGTGTCCAAGAATGTCACAATGGGCCCTGGGGACAAAAGGGGTTGCCATGGTGCCACAATGGGCCCTGGGGTCAAAGGGGGTCCCCATGGTGCTACAATGGGCCCTGGGGACAATGGGGGGTCCTGGGATGTCACAATGAGCCCTGCAGACAAGGGTGGTATCCACGGTGTCACAATGGGCCCTGGGGACAAGGGGGTGTCCCCAGGATGTCACAATGGGCCCTGGGGACAAGGGTGGTACCCACGGTGTCACAATGGTCACTGGGTACAAGGGGGGGTTCCTATAGTGTCACAATGGGTCCTGGGGACAAGTGGGGTCCCCTCAAAGTCACAATGGGCCCTGGGGACAATGTGGGGTCCTGGGATGTCACAATGGGCATTAGTGACAAACGGGGGCCCCTGAATGTCACAATGGGCCCTGGGGAAAATGGGGGGTCCTGGGACGTCACAATGGGCCCTGGGGACAAGGATGGATCCCCAGTATGTCACAATGGGCCCTGGGGACAATGGCAGGTCCTGGGACGTCTCAATGGGCCCTGGGGACAAGGGGGTGTCCCCAGGATGTCACAATGGGCCCTGGGGACAAAGAGGGGTCCCCTGAATGTCACAATGGGCCCTGAGGACAAGGGGATGCCGAGGATGTCACAATGGGCCCTGGGGACAATGGGGGGTCCTAGGACATCACAATGGGCCCTGGGGACAAGGGGGGGTCCCCAGGATGTCACAATGGGCCCTGGGGACAAAGAGGGGTCCCCTGAATGTCACAATGGGCCCTGGGGACAAGGGGTGCAGAGGATGTCACAATGGGCCCTGGGGACAATGGGGGGGTGTCCTCGGACGTCACAATGGGCCCTGGGGACAAGGAGGGATCCCCAGGATGTCAGAATGGGCCCTGGAAACAATGGGGGCTCCTGGGACGTCACAATGGGCCCTGGGGACAAGGGGGGGTCCCCAGGATGTCACAATGGGCCCTGGGGACAAAGTGGGGTCCCATGAATGTCACAATGGGCCCTGGGGACAAGGGGGGGGTGTCCTGGGACGTCACAATGGGCCCTGGGGACAAGGAGGGATCCCCAGGATGTCAGAATGGGCCCTGGAAACAATGGGGGCTCCTGGGACGTCACAATGGGCCCTGGGGACAAGGGGGGGTCCCCAGGATGTCACAATGGGCCCTGGGGACAAGGGGGTGCCGAGGATGTCACAATGGGCCCTGGGGACAAGGGGGGGTCCACAGGATGCCACAGTGGGCCTTGGGAACAAGGGGGTCCCCCAGATATCACAATGGGCCCTGGGGACAGTGTAAGGTCCTGGGCTGTCACAATGGACCCTGAGGACAAGGGGGGTCCCCAGGATGTCACAATGAAGTCTTGGGACAAAGGGGGTCCCCAGGATGTCACAATGGGTCCTGGGAACCAGGGGGGGTCCTGGAATGTCACAATGGGCCCCAGTGACAAAGGGGGTCCCTATGGTGCCACAATGGGCCCTGGGGACAAAGGGGGTCCCCTGGATGTCACAATGGGCTCTGGGGACAAGGAGGGTCCCCAGGATGTCACAATGGGCCCTGGGGACAAGGGGGTGTCCCCAGCATGTCACAATGGGCCCTGGGGACAAAGGGGGTCCCCACGGTATCAGAATGGGCCCTGGGGACAAAGGGGGGTCCCCTGAATGTCACAATGGGCCCTGGGGACAATGGGGGGTCCTTGGATGTCACAATGAGCCCTGCAGACAAGGGTGGTACCCGCAGTGTCACAATGGGCCCTGGGCACAAGGCGGGGTCCCCATAGTGTCACAATGGGTCCTGGGGACAAGTGGGGTCCCCAGGATGTCACAATGGGCCCTGGGTACAATGGGGGGTCCTGGGACGTCACAATGGGCCCTGGGGACAAGGGGGGGTCCCCAGGATGTCACCATGGGCCCTGGGGAGAAGGGGGTGCAGTGGATGTCACAATGGGCCCTGGGGACAATGGGGGGTGTCCAGGATGTCAGAATGAGTCCTGAGGACAAGGGGGGGTCCCCATGGTGTCACAATGTGTCCCCAGTGACAAGGAGGGGTCCCCATGGTGTCACAATAGGCCCTGGGGACAAAGTGGGGTACAAGAATGTCACAATGGGCCCTGGGGACAAAAGGGATTGCCATGGTGCCACAATGGGTCCTGGGGTCAAAGGGGGTCCCCATGGTGCTACAATGGGCCCTGGGGATAAAGTGGGGTCCTGGGATGTCACAATGGGCCCTGGGGACAAAGGGGGTGTCCCCATGGTGCCACAACGGGCCCTGGGAGCAAGGGGGTGGCCAGGATGTCACAATGGGTCCTGGGGAAAATGGGGGGTGCCCAGGATGTCACAATGGACCCTGAGGACAAGCGGGGGTCTCCATGGTGTCACAACGGGCCCCAGTGACAAAGGGGGTCCCCTGAATGTCACAATATGTCCTGGGGACAATGGGGGGTCCTGGGACGTCACAATGGGCCCTGGGGACAAGGAGGGATCCCCAGGATGCCACAATGGGCCCTGAGGACAATGGGGGTTGCTGGGACGTCACAATGGGCCCTGGGGACAAGGGGGTGCTGAGGATGTCACAATGGGCCCTGGGGACAAAGAGGGGTCCCCTGAATGTCACAATGGGCCCTGGGGACAAGGGGGTGTCCCCAGGATGTCACAATGGTCCCTGGGGACAATGGGGGGTCCTGGGACGTCACAATGGGCCCTGGGGACAAGGAGGGATCCCCAGGATGTCACAATGGTCCCTGGGGACAAAGTGGGGTGCCCAGGATGTCACAGTGGGCCCTGAGGAAAAGGGGGGCTCCCCATGGTGTCACAATGGGTCCCCAGTGACAAGGAGGGTCCCCATGGTGTCACGATGGGTCCTGGGGACAAGGGGGTCCCCAGGATGTAACAACGGACCCTGGGGACAATGGGGGGTCCTGGGGCGTCACAATGGGTCCTGGGGACAAGGAGGGATCTCCAGGATGTCACAATGGGCCGTGGGGACTATGGGGGGTCCTGGGACGTCACAATGGGCCCTGGGGACAAGGGGGCGTCGCCAGGATGTCACAAGGGGCCCTGAGGACAAAGAGGGGTCCCTACAGTGTCACAATGGGTCCTGGGGACACAGAGGGGCCATAGGACCTCACAATCGGCCCTGGGGACAAAGTGGGGGTCCCCTGAAAGTCACAATGAGCCCGGGGAACAGAGGGGGTCCCCAGGATCTCACACTGGGCCCTGGGGACAATGTGGGGTCCTGGGATGTCACAATGGGCCCTGGGGACAAAGGGGGCTCCCCAGGATATCACAATGTGTCCTGAGGACAAGGGGAGGTCCCCATGGTGTTACAATGGGTCCCCAGCGACAAGGGGGTCCCCCATGGTGTCACAATGAGCCCTGGGGACAATGGGGGGTCCTGGGATGTCACAATGGGCCCTGGGGATAAGGGGTTAGGGGGTTGTGTTAGGGAGTTGGAGGATTAGGTGGTGCAGGATTTGGGGGTGCAAGGCCAGGGGAGCAGGATTTTGCGGGGCCTGATTTGGGGCTACAGGGTCTGTGGCTGCAGGTTCCAGGGGTGCAGGATTTGGGGGTTCAGGGTTTAGGGGTGCAGTGGTTTGGAGTGCAGTGGTTTGGGGTGCAGGGTTTGGGGAAGGAGGATATAGGGGTGCAGTGGTTTGGAGTGCAGTGGTTTGCGGTGCAGGGTTTGGGGAAGGAGGATATAGGGGTGCAGGGTTTAGGGTGCAGGATCTTGGGGTGCAGGGGTTTGGGGTGGAGGGCTTGGTAGGGCAGGATTGGGGGTGGAAAGTTTAGGGAGTAGGGCTGGGGGTGCAGGATTTGGGGGTGAAGGGGTTGTGAGGTGCAGGGTTCTGGGCTGCAGGGTTTGGGAGATCGGTACGTGGGGCTGGAGGATTTGGGGGTGCAGGGTTTGGAGCAGCAGGATCTGGGGGTGCAAGATTGGGGGTAGCAGGGTTTTGGGGGAGCAGGGTTTAGGGGTCAGGCTTTAGGGGGACAGGGTTTGGGGGGCAGGGTTGGGAGGGATGATTTTGGGGTGCAGGGTTTAGGGCAGCAGGATCTTGGGGTGAAAGGGTTTGGCGTGAAGGGTTGGGTAGGACAGGATTTGGGGTGCAGGATTTTAGGGTACAACTTGTGGGGGTCAGGATTTGGGGTACAGGGTTTGGGGGTGCAGGGTTTAGTGGTGCAGGGTTTGGGGGTGCAGGTCTTGGGGAGGCAGAATTGGGGGTGCAGGTTTTTGGAGTTCAGGGGTTTGGGGGTGCAGATTTTGGGTGTTCAGGACCTGGGGGTGCAGGATTTGGGGATGTAGGTTTGGGGTGCAGGGCTTAGGGTTTCAGTATCTTGGGTTGAAGAGGTTTGGGGTGAAGGGTTGTGTACGGCAGGATTTGGGGGTGCAGGGCTTTGGGCTGAATGTTTAGGGATGCAGGGTTCGCATGTTTAGGAACTGGGGGTGCAGGATTTGGGTTTGCAGGTTTGGGGAATTTTGCGGTAAAGGATTTGGGGTGCAGGGTTGGGGGACGCAGGATCTGAGGGTGCAGCGTTTGGGGTGCAGAGTTAGGGGCTGCAGGATCTGGGGTGCAGGGTTTGGGGGGCACTGTTTTGGGGGGAAGGATTTGCGAGATGCAGGGTTTAAGGGTTTAGAATTTGGAGGTGTCGAATTTTGGGGTGCAAGAGGTGTGGGGTTTGGGGTTGCAGGATTTGGGGGAGAATGGTTTGGGGGTGCAAGACTTGAGGGTGCAGGGTTTGGGCGTTTGGGACATGGGGCTGGAAGATTTGGGGGTGCAGGATTTGGGGTGCAGTGTGTGGGGGTGCAAGATCTTGGGGTGTACGAGCGTTGGGTGTGGGATTTGAAGGACAATGATTTGGGGGTGCAGGGATTGGGGGTGTAGGGTTTTGGGGTTGCTGCGTTTGGAGATTCGGGATGTGGAGGTCAAGGATTTGGGGGTACAAGGGCTGGTTGCAGGATTTGGGGGTACAGGGTTTGGTTGCAGGATTTGGGGTGCAGGGTTTGAAGTGCAGGGCTAAAGGGGGCAGGATTTGGAGGTGCAAGATTTGGTGGTCTGGGGTACTGGGGTGCAGGGTTTTGGGGTGCGGGATTTGGGGGTGCAGGTTCCATGTCTTTAGGAACTGGGCGGGGAGGGTTTCTTGGTGCGGACTTTTGAGTGCAAGTTTGAGGGGCCTTGATTTTGGGGTGCACGGTTTGGGTGGCAGGATTCCGGGTGTAAGGTTTTGAGGTGCAGGACTTGGGGTGCAGGTTTCACACGTTAAGGAACTGGGGCTGCAGAGGTTGGGGGTGCAGCGTTGTGGGCTGCAGGGTTGAAGGGTGCAGGATTTAGGGGTACAGGTTTTGGGGGTGCAGGAGCTGGGGGTGCAGGCTGTAGGGATCAGAATATGGGGGTGTAGGGTTCTGGGGTGCAGGATCTGGGTGAGCAGGCTGTTGGGGTACAGAACCTTGTAGTTCAGCGTTTAGAGGCAGGATTTGGGGGTGCAGGGCTTTGGGGTGAGGGGTCTGGGGTGAGGGGTTCAGGTGTTCAGCACCTGGGGGTGCAGTACCTGAGGGCTGGAGGATTTGGGGGTGCAGGGATTTCAGGGTGCAACTTGTGGGGTGCAGGGTTTTGGGTATAGGGTTTAGGGGTGCAGAGATTTGGGGGGGAGGATTGGGGAAGCAGGGTTTTGGGGTGCAAGGTTCAGTGGTGCAGGGTTCTGGGGGTGCAGGGTTTAGCGCCAGAATTGGGGGTGCAGGGTTTGGGATTGCAGGGTGTTGGGGGAAGGATCTGGGGGTACAAGATTGGGGGTAGCAGGGTTTTGGGGAGCAGGGTTTCAGGGTCAGGCTTTAGGGGGACAGGGTTTGGGGGGCAGGGCTGGGAGGGATGATTTGGGGGTGCAGGGTTTAGGGCAGCAGGATCTTGGGGTGAAGGGATTTGGGGTGAAGGGTGAGTAGGACAGGATTTGGGGGTGCAGGATTTTAGGGTGCAACTTGTGGGGGCAGGATTTGGGGTACAGGAGGTTGGCGGTGCAGGGTTTGGGGTGTAGGATTTAGTGGAGTAGAGAATGGGGGTGAAGGTCTTGTGGAGGCAGAATTGGGGGTGCAGGTCTTGGGGAGGCAGAATTGGGGGTGCAGATTTTGGGTGTTCAGGACCTGGGGGTGCAGGATTTGGGGATGTAGGTTTTGGGGGGTAGATTTTGGGGTGCTGGGTTCGGCACATGGGTCTGGAGGATTTGGGGGTGCAGGGTTAAGGGGTTTAGGATTTTGGGGTGCACAGTTTAGGGTGCACGTTCTGGGCATGTATGATTTCAGAGTGCAGGGCTTTGGGGTACAGGATTTGGGGTGCAGGGTTTTGGGGTCAGGATCTGGGGGTGCAGGGTGTTGGGGAGAAGGATTTGGGGGTGCAGCATTTTGAAGTGCAGGGTTTGGAGGAGGGAGGTTTTGGGGGTGAAGGATTTGGTGGTTCAGGTTTTGGGGGTGCAGTGTTAAGAGGGTGGAGGTTTAGGGGTGCAGGATTTGGGGGTTCAGGATGTGGGGGTGCAGGGTATGGGAGGGAAGGATCTGGGGCTTCAGGATTTGGGGGTGCACTGTTGGGGGTGCAGGGTTTAGAAGTCAGGTCTAAGAGTGCAGCGTTTGGGGTGCAGAGTGTGGGGTGCATAGGACTGGGGCACAGGATTTGGGGGTGCGGGGTTTCAGGGATCAGGATTTGGAGGTGTGGAGTTTTGGGGTGCAGGGGATGGGGTTGAAGGATCTGAGGGTGTAGGGTGGTGGGGCAAGGATTTGGGGGTGAGAGATTTGGGTGCAGGATTTGGGGGTTCAGTGTTTAGGGCAGCACAATCTTGGGATGCAGGGGTTTGCAGTGAAAGGTTTGGTAGGCAGGCTTTGGGGTGCAGGATTCTGGGGTGCTGGGTTTGGGGTACAGGATTTGGAGTTGCAGGGATGGGGTTGAAGGGCTTGGGTTTCCAGGCCTTTGAGGTGCAGGATTTGGAGGTGCAAGGTTTGGGAGGGAATTCTTTGGGGTGCAGGGTTTGGGGGCAGGGTTTAGGGGTGGAGGGTATAGGACGGAAGGATTTGGGAATGCAGGGTTTGGGGTGCAGGTTTCGGGGTTCAGGAAGGTAGGGAGGGCAGGATTAGGGGGTGCAAGGTTTCAGTTGTAGGGTTTAGGGGTGCAGAGTTTGGTAGGGCCGAATTTGGGGGTGCAGGGTTTGGGGTGCAGGGTTTGGGAAGACAGGATCGGGGGTGGAGGATTTGGGGGTGCAGGATTGAGGGGCAGGGTTTTGGTGCAGGGCTTGGGGTCAGGATCTGGGGTGCGGGTTTGGGAAGAGTATTTTGGGGTGCAGGATTTTGGGTGCCGTGTTTGCTGGGCAGGTTTGGGGTGATCACTGCACCTTTTCCTTTCTCCAGGTGCAGAGCCCGTGCCTCACTTGGTTCCGTCTGCAAACAGCGCCCATCCCAGCTCGAATCCCCCTGCCCCTCTCACCCTGTGCAGCTCTTTGTGCGCTGAGCTCCACACTCAGCACCAGCGGGTGCGGCTCCTCCTGAGGGGCTGGGGGGAGGGGGCGGGGCCAAGGGCTGGTTTGAGGGGGCGGGGCTGAGGCGGCGAGCTGCGATTGGCCGGCCGGGCCGCAGCGGCCGTTCCCGCCTGAGCCTTGGGGCGGAGCCAGAGCGGGAGTGCGGGGGGCGGCCGGGCCAGGAGCCGCCCGCAGAGTGCCCGGAGAGCGGGCTTTGGGGACTCTGCCCGGGAACGAGCGGCAGGAGGAGAGGAGACGGCCCCAGCGGTACCGGGTGAGCTTCTGGCTGGAGCCTGGGAGCTGTTCCTCCCAGCGAGGGCTGTCGGGCACTGAACGGGCTGCCCAGGGCAGGGCTGGAGCCGCCATCCCTGGAGGGGTTTCCACAGGAGCTCCTGAGGGCCGTGGGCAGTGCCGGGGGGTTGTGCTTGGACTCCAGCACCTTCAAGGTGTTTGACACCCAAAGGGATTCTGTGGCACACTCCATTTTCACATTGCCATGGAGCCCGGAGGTCCCAGCGGGGTTTGGATCAGCGTGTTCTGGAACATTCTCAGTGGTCGGGTCTGTGTGCAGAGTGTGGTGGGAACGAGAAGAGAGGAGATGGAGAGAACAGTGGGGAGGTGGAGGAGCAGGAGTGGAGGTGAATACCAGAGAGAGCGAGTGTGTGCGGATCAGCAGTGATTACCCCAAACCTGCCCCGCAGACACGGCACCCAAAATCCTGCACCCCAAAATACTCTTCCCAAACCCGCCCCCCCACATCCTTCCCCCCAGAACCCTCAAACCCCAAATCCTGCACCCTAGATTCTGCATCCCTGTTAACCCTTCACCCCAAAACCCTGCAACACAAAATCCTGCAGCACCAAATCCTGCAACCCCAATTTCGGCCCTACCAAACTCTGCACCCCTAAACCCTACAAGCGAAATCTTGCACCCCCTAAACCTGCCCTCCCAAATCCTAAACCCCCAACAATGCACCCCCAAACCCTGCACCCCAAATCCTGCCCCCGCAACTTGCACTCTGCACCCCCAAACCGTGCACTCCCAATCCCTGAACACCCAAGTCCTGCACCTCCACGTCCTTAGCGCCCAAAATGTGCACCCCAGATCCTCCCCACCCAGTCCTGCACCCCTAATATTCCACCCTCTAATAATGCACCCCTAAGCCTTGCACCCTGAAAGCTGCACCCCCAGGTCCTGAGTCCCCAAACCCTGCACCCCCAAATCCCGCGCCCTTAAATCCTGTCCTCCTAAAACCCAGGACCCCCATAATTTGCCTCCTCAAACCCTGCTCCCCAAAACCCTGCACTCCCAAACACAGCACCCCCAGGTCCTGAACACCCAAACCCTGCACCCCAAAACCCTGCATCCCCAAAAGCAGCACCCCCAGGTCCTGAACTCTGCACCCCAAACCCTGCAATCCCAAACCCTGCACCCATAATTCTGCCTCCCAAACCCTGATCCCTGAAACACTCCACCTCCAAACCCGGCACCCCCAAATCGTTCCCCAACACCCTGCACCCCCTAACCCTGAACCCCAAATACCAAAAACCCTGCACCCCAACATCCTGCAAGGTTTGGTAACCTTGCACCCTCAAATATTGCACTCCCAAACCTGCATCCCGAAAGCATTCCTGCCCAAATTCTGTACCCTAAGATCCTGCACCCTAAAACCCTGCACCCCCAAAAGCCTTCTCCCCAACCCTGCACCCCCAAAAACTCCGCCCCCACAACCTGAGCCCCCAAACCCTGTACTAAAACCTGCAACCACAGGCCTGGCACGCCCAAACTCTGCACCCCAAATCCTCCCTCCCCAAAACCTGCACCCCAAAACCGTACAGGCCCAGATCTTGCACCCCTAAATCTCTGCACTCCACAACCCTGCACCCTCAAATCCTGCACCCCTATATCCTGCCCCCCAAAACCCTGGCACCTCCAAACCCTTGACCCCCAAATCCTGCAACCCTAAACTAGGCACCCCCAAACCCTTCCCCACCAAACCCTGCACCCCCAATTCCTCCATCCCCACGTCATGAGCCCCCAAACCCTGCTCCCTAAAACTCTGCACCCCCAAATCCTGAATTCCCAGGCCCTGCACCCCAAACTTAGCTGTCAAAACTGTGCACCCAAAATTCTGCCCCCACCGAACCCTAACCCTGGCTCCCCAAACCCTGCCCCCCAAACCCTGCTTCCTGTTATCCTCCAACCCCACAGCCCAAATCCCCAGAACCAGCAACCCCAAAACCCTGTACCCCCATCCCTGCACCCCAAATCATTTTCCTTCAAATCCTACCTGCAAAACTTGTACACCCCAAGATCCTGCACCCCCAAACCCTGTGCCCCAAACACTGCACCCCCAAACCCTGCCCTTCTAGATCCTGCACCCCAATACCCTGCCCCCCCACGTTCTGAACCCCCAAAACCTGCTCCCCAAACCCTACCCCCCCCTAAACTGTCCACCCCCAAACTCTGCCCTACCGAACCCTCCACCCCAAACCCCTGCACACCAAGATCCTGCTGCCCTAAACCCTGCACCCCCTTATCATCCTTCCCTAAACCCTGCACCCCAAACCCTGCACCCCAAACCACTGCATCCCAAACCTGACACCCCAGAACGCTGCAACACCACATCCTGCCCCCTTAAACTGCACACCCCAGAATTCTGCACTCTAAAGTCCTGCACCCCAAAGCGTGCCCTACCAAAACTTTGTACCCCAACCCCTGCAGCCCCAACCCCTGCACCTCCAACCCTGCACCCCCAAACCCTGCACCCCAAATCCTGCACTCCAAAATCATACACCCTGAAACACTGAAACCCCAAATCCTACCCCTCAAACACTGCACCCCAAATCCTTCCTCCAGAACACTGCAGCCCTAAACCCTGCACCCTAAATCCCTGCAGCCCCAAATCCCGTCTAACCTTGGACCCCCAAAATCTGCACCCCTAGATCCTTCCCCCCAAGTGAATGCACCCCCAAAACCTGAACCCCAAACCCTGTACCCCAAAACTCTACATCAACAAATCCTGAACCCTTAAACCCTGCACCCCCAGATCCTCCCTCCCCAAATGATTGCACCCCCAAATAAAAGCACCCCCAGATCCTGCTGCCCCATACCCAGCACCCCAAACTCTGCACCCAAAAATCCTGCACTCTCATAACCCTGCACCTCAAATAATTCCCTCGACCCTGCACCCCCAAAACCTGTAACCCCAAACGCTGCACCCCCAGATCCTGTCCCCAAACTCTGCACTGCCAGATCCTGCCCCCCATAACCCTTAAAGCCCAAATATTACACCCGCAGATCCTTCCTCAACACCCTGTACCCCCAAATTCCCCACCGAAAACCTGCAGCCCCAAACCCTGCAGCCCCAAACCCTGCACCCCCAAATCCCTGCACCCCCAAACCCTGACCCCCCAGATAATGCCCCCAAAACCCTGCATCCCCAATTCTTCACCCCTAAACTCTGCACCCTCAAAACGTGCACCCCTAAATTCTGCACCCCCAAATCCTTCCTCCCAAGCCATGGACCCCCAAAACCTGTAATACCAAACTCTACAACCCCGAATCCTGCACCCCAAAACCCTGAACCCCAAAATACTGCACCCCTAAATTCTGCACCCCAAACCCTGCAGGCCAACCCCGGCACCCCGATGCGCTGCACCCCCAGTTCCTGAACACAGAAAACCTGCCAATGGGAACCCCAGAACCTTGCACCACAAATCACTTTCCTTCAAATCCCACACCCAAAACTCATACACCCCAAGATGCTGCACCCCAAAACCCTGCCCCCTAAGCTTTGTACCCCAAACCCTACACCCCAAAACCTGCAGTCCCAGACCCTGCACCTGAAAACTCTACACCCCCAAATCCTTCACCCCAAAATCCTGCCCTACCAAGCCCTGCACCCTCAGATCCTGCACCCCAAAACCTTCACCCCAAAACCATCACCCCAAACCCTTCACCTGGCAACTCTGCCCCCCAAACCCTTCACCCCCCAACCCTACACCCCCAAATCCTCCACCCCAAAACCCTGTACCCCAAAACCCTTTACCCTAAAAGCTGCACCAGCAGATCCTTCCCTCAACTCCCTGCACCCCCAATTCCTGCCCCACCAGACCCTGCACCCCCAACCCTGCTCCTCTGTTCCTGCTCTCCACAAGCCTGCACCCCCAAATCTGTCCCCCAAAACTCTGAACCCCAACAGCACGCACGCTCGAATCCTCCACCCCTCATCCTGACCCCCAAACCCCTCACCCCAAAACCCTGCACCCCAGTACCCCAGACCACCAAATCTTGCACCTGCAAATCCTGTCCCCTTCAAACCCCTGTACCCCGAAATCTTGAACCCAAGCCCTGTACCGTGAAATCCTGCACCCAAGCCCTGTACCCCCAAATCCTTGACACCCACATCCTGAATCTTCAAAAACTGCAACCCCAAACCCTGCCCCCCCAAACCCTGCACCCCTGAACCCTGCACCCCAGATCCTGCACCACTGAACCCTGCATCCCCCAATCCCTTAACTCCCAAAACCTGCACCCCCAGACCCTGTAGCATCAAATCTGCCCCCCAAAACCCTGCAGCCCTGAACTCTGCACCCCCAAATAATTTTCCTTCAAATCTCACACCCAAAGCTCGTAGACCCCAAGCTCATGCACCCCCAAACCTGCACCCCAAACCCTGTACCCCAGATCCTGCACCCCTGAACCCTGCATCCCCAATTCCTGCCCACCAAACCCTGCACCCCCTAACCCTGAACCCCAAATCCCTCACCCAAACACCCTGCACCCCCAAATCCTGCACCCCAAATCCTTCCCCAACACCCTGCTGCCCCAAATCCTGCACTCCCTAACCCTGAACCTGAAATCCCTCACCCAAAATCCTGCACCCCAGAACCCTGTACCCCAAAATCCTGCCCTACCCAACCCTTCACCTCGAAATTCTGTCCCCCAACCCTACACCCCTAAATCCCGCACCCCCAGATCCTGCCGCCCAAATCCTGAAACCCCAAATCATGCACACCCGATTCTTCTCTCACAAGCCCTGCACCCCAAAACTCTGCACCCCCAAATCCTGTCCCCCAAAACATTGCGCCCCAAACCTTGAACCCGCAAACCCTGCACACCCAGGTCCTGAACACCTGAACCCTGCACCCCCAAATCCTTTAATCCCCAAACCCTGTACCCCAAATCCTTCCCCAACACCCTGCACCCCCAAAGCCTGCACCCCATAACTCTGAACCCCCAATCCCTCACTCAAAATCCCTGCACCCACAAACCCTTCACCCCAAGATCCTTCCCCACAACACCCTGCACCCATAGATCCTGTACCCCCAGATCCTGCACCCAACACCCTGCACCCCAGAACCCTGAACCTCCAAACTCAGCCCTACCAAACCTTCACCCTAAAATCCTGCACCCTAAAATCCTTCTCCCCAACCCCCAACCCTGCACACCCAAATCCTGCACCCCAAAACTCAGCACCACAGAACCCTTTGCCCCAAAGACCTGCACCTCAAAATTCCTGCCACCCTAGACCCTGAACCCCCAAACCCTGCACTCTAAATCCTGCTCTCTAAACCCTTCGCCCCAAAACCCTGCGCCCTCAAATCCTGCCTCCCAAAAATGTACATCCCGAACCCTGAACCCCAAACCCTGCACCCCAAGATCCTGCCCCACCAAACCCTGCACCCCAAGTCTCTGCTACCCTAAACCCTGCACCCCCAAATCCTTGCCCCCCAATCCTGCTGACCAAAAGTCGGCTCCTCTAAATCCTGCACCCCAATATCCTGCCCCTCCAAAACCCTACACCCCCTAAACCCTGCACCCCAAATCTGCACCCCCAAACCCTGCACTCCCCAATCCTTCATCCCCAAGGCCGTCACCCCTCAAATGCTGCACCCCTGAAATCCTGTTCCCTGAGACCCTGCACCCCCAGGTCCTGAAACCCAAACCCCTGCACCCCAAAATACTGCACCCCAACCCCTGCAGGCCAACCCCGGCACCCCAGAGCCCTTCAACACAAAATCCCGCACCCCCAGTTCCTGAACACACAAAACCTGCCCCCCCAAACCCTGCACCCCAAAACCTTGCACCACAAATCATTTTTTTTCAAATCCCACACCCAAAACTCGTACACCCCAAGATCCTGCGCCCCAAACCCTGCCCCCTAAACTTTGTACCCCCAAACCCTACACCCCAAAATCTACAGTCCCAAACCCTGCACCCCAAAATACTGCACTCCAAAATCCTGCACGCCCAGATTTTACACTCCCAAACCCTTCACCCCCAAAAAATTCACCTCCTAACACTGAGCCCCCAAATCCTGCACCCCCAAATCCTGCCTCATCAAGCCCTGTACCCTGAAGCCGTGCATCCCAAAAGCCTGCACTGTAAATCCTGCCCCCCAAACCTGCCCCCCGAAATTGTCCCCCATACAACCTTAACCCCCCCAATCCTGAATCCCCCTAATCCTGCACCCCAGATCCTTGCCCCCAAGCCCTTCACCCCCAAACCTGGCATCCCAAACCCTGCCCCCCAAATATCTCGCCCCCAGATCCTTCCCCCAAACCATTTCCCCCGAATCTTGTAGGTCCAAACCCATCCCCCAAGCCCCTGAACTCTGCTCCCCAAACCTTGTCACCCAAATCCATCACCCCCAGATCCTGCTCCCCAAAACCTGCACCCAAAATCTTGCCCCACTAACCCTGCACCCCCAAATTCTGACCCCCAATCAATGCACTGACAAACTCTGCACCCGCAGATCCTTCCCCCCCAACCCGGCACCCTGAAATCCCTCACCCCAAATCCCTGCACTCTCAAATCTTGCATCCCCACAAAATGTGCACCCCAAGTTCTACCCCCAGACACCCTGCCCCCATTAATCCTGTACCCCCAAATCCTGCACCCCCAAGTGCTGAAACTTCAAACACTGCACATTCAGAGCCTTTCTTGCCCTGCCCTGCACCCCCAAATCCTGCAAGCCCCTAAATCCTCCAACCCCCAGGTCCTGGAGCCCTGAACCCTGCACCCCAACCCCTCACCCCAAAGCCCTGCACCCTCAAATCCTGCCTCTAAACCCTGAACACACGAACCCTGCACCCCCAACCTCACCCGAAAGTCCTGCACCCCCCGACCCTGCTCTACCAAACCCTTCAGTGCAGGCCCCTGCACCCCAAGATCCTGAATTCCAAAGTCTGCACCCCGTGATCATCCATCCCCAAACCCTGCACCCCCAGATCCTTCACCTCAAAACCCGGCACCCCAGAATCCCGAACCACCAAATCTTGCACCCCCAAATCCTACCCCCTCAAACCCTGCACTTCAAACCCTGCAGCCCCAAATCGTTCCCCCCAAGCCCCTGTGCCCCTAAACCATGCACCTCATTATTCTTTCCCCCAAACCCTTCACCCCCCAGCCGTACAACCCCAAGTCCTGCACCCTAAATCCTACATCCCCAAACCCTGCACCCCCAAATCCTGTCCCCCAACAATGCACCCCCAAAGCCTGCACCCCAAATCCTGCCCCCCCAGCTTGCACTCTGCACCCCCAAACCGTGCACTCCCACTCCCTGAACGCCCAAGTCCTGCACCCCCACGTCCTTAGCGCCCAAAATGTGCACCCCAGATCCTCCCCACCCCGTCCTGCACCCCTAATATTCCACCCTCTAATAATGCACCCCTAAGCCTCGCACCCTGAAAGCTGCACCCCCAGGTCCTGAGTCCCCAAACCCTGCACCCCCAAATCCCGCGCCCTTAAATCCTGTCCTCCTAAAACCCAGGACCCCCATAATTTGCCTCCCTAAACCCTGCTCCCCAAACCACTGCACCCCCAATGCAGCACCCTCAGGTCCTGAACACCCAAATCCTGCACCCCAAAACCCTGCACCCCCAAACACAGCACCCCAAAAGAATTCCCTCCCAAACCTTGCACCTCCAAGGCCTGGAAACCCAAGCCCTTCAACCCCATCCCTGCAACACCAAATCCTGTGCCCCAAAACCCAGCACCCCAGAATCCTGCACCCCAAATCCTGCCCTACCAAACCTTTCACTGCAAACCCCTGCACCCCAAGATTGTGCTGCCCTAAACAATGAACCCCCAAATCCTGCAGCCCCAGGTCCTTGCCTCCCAAAACTCTGCATCCCCCAAATGCTGCACCTCCAATCTCTCACCCCCAAATCCTTCCGCACAGAGTCCCAGGATGTCAGGGGTTGGAAGGGACCTGGAAAGCTCATCCGGTGCAATCCCCCCATGGAGCAGGAACACCCAGCTGAGGTGACACAGGAAGGCGTGTACCCCACCACCCTGCACCCCCAAATCCTTCACCCCCAAACCCTGCCCCCCAAAACTCCACCCCTCCACATCCTGAACCCTGAAACCCCGCACCCCCAAATCCTCTGCCCCAATGCTCTGCACCCTTAACACTCTGCAACCTTAAACTTTCCCCCAAACCCTGAACTCTGAAACTCTGCACCCCAAAACCCTGATCCCCCAAATTCTTTCCCAAACCCTGCACCCTTGATTCCTGCACCCCCAGTTCCTGAACTCATGAAACTTGCACCCCCAAACCCCTGCACCCCCAAACCCCTGCACCCCCAAACCCTGCACTCTTAGACCTGACTTCTAAACCCTGCACCCCGAAACGGTGCACCCCCAAATCCTGAAGCCCCAGATCCTTCCCTCCCATACCCTGCAGCCCAAATCCTGAACCCCCAAATCCTGAACTCCAGGATCTTGCACCCCCAGACCCTGTACCCCCAAATCAGGCCCCAAAAACCCTGCACTCCCAACCCTGCACCCCCAAATCCTGCACCTCTAATCCTCCACCCCCTTAACACTGCACCCCCAAAACCTGCACCACCATATCTTGCACCCTCAAAACCTGAACCACCAAACCTTGCACCTCCTAAACCTCCCTCCTCCAAACCCTGCACTTCAAAATGCTGCACCCCGAATCCTTCTCCCCAACACCCTGCACCCCCAGATCCTGACCCCAAAACCCTGCACCCCAAATCCTGTACCCCAAAGCCCTGCACTCTCAAATCATACATGCCCAGAACGTGCACCCTAAACCGTGCACCCCAAAATCCTAAACCCCTTAACCCTGCACCCCCAAATCCTCCAGACCCATGTCCCGAACCCAGCATCCCAAAATCTACCCCCCAAAACCAACATCCCCAAATCCTGCACCCCCAGGTCCTGAACACCCAAAATCTGCACCCCCAAACCCTTAACTCCCAAAACCTGCACCCCCAATTCTGCTTCCCCAGGATCTACAACCCAATCCGTGCTCCACTAAATCCTGCACCCACAAACCCTGCACCCCCAATCCCCCGTACCCCAAATCCTGCCCCCACAAGTGGCACCCTAAAAACCTGCACCCCAAATCCTGTCCTACCCAACCCTTCACCCCAAACCCCTTCACCCCAAGATCCTGCTGCCCTAAACCCTGCACCCCCAAATCATCCCTCCCAGTCCTGCCCCCCAAACCCTGACCCCCTAAAGCCTGACCCCGAAACCATGCTCCCCAAAACCCTGGTACCCCAAACCTTGTACCCTCAGATCCTACACCCAATATCCTGCAATCCCAAACAATGCACCCCGATATTCTGATCCCTACAGCCTGCACCCCCAGCTCCTGCACCCCCAAAACCTGTACCCCTAAATCCTGCACCCTTCAACCCTGCAGCCCACAACGCTGCACCCCCAACCTCTGCAGCCCCAGTTCCTTAACGTGTGAAACCTGCGCCCCCAAGTCCTGCACCCCAAAACCTTACACCCGGAATCCTGCCCCCCAAACCATGCACCCCAAAATCAAGGCCCCTCAAACTTGCACTCAAAAGTCCGCACCACAAAATCCTGCCCCCCCAGTTCCTAAAGACATGGAACCTGCACCCCCAAAGCCTCACCCTAAAGCCCTGCAGCCCCAAATCCGGCCCTACCAAACCCTTCAGCCCCGCACCCCACGATCCTCCTACCCTAAACCCCAAGACCCTGCACCCATAAATCCTGGAGCCCCAGATCCTGCACCCGACACCCTGCACCCCAGAACTCTGCACCTCCAGATCTAAACCCTTCAACCCTGCACCCCAAATCCTCCCCAAAACACTCCACCCCCAAAGCCTACAGCCCTGAATCCTGCCCCACAAACCCTGCACCCCCAGATCTGTCGCCGAAACTCTGTGCCCCAACAGCATGCACGCTCAAATCCTCCACCCCACATCCTGACAGCCAAATCCCTCACCCCAAAACCCTGCACCCCAATACCCCAGACCACCAAATCTTGCACCTCCAAATCCTGCCCCCTTTAGACCTGCACTTCAAACCCTGCACCCCAAATCCTGCAACCAAACATTGTACCCCCAAATCCTTGACCTCCACATCCCGAATCTCCAAATGCAGCAACCCCAAAACCCTACACCCCCAATCCCTGCACCCCCAAATCATTGTCCTTCAAATCCCACACCCAACGCTCGTACACCCCCAGATCTTGCACCCCCACACACTGCACCCCAAATCCTGCACCCCCAAATCCTCCAGCCCTACGTCCCAAACCCCCAAACCCTGCACCCCCAGTTCCTGAACATGCGAACCCTGCACCCCCAAACCCGAAGCCGAAGCCCTGCACCCCCAAATCCTGTCCTACCCAACCCTTCACCCCAAACCACTTCACCCCAAGATCCTGCTGCCCTAAACCCTGCACCCCAAAATCATCCCTCCCAACCCTGCCCCCCAAACCCTGTCCCCGTAAAGCCTGACCCCGAAACCCTGCTCCCCAAAACCCTGCTACCCCCAATCTTGCACCCCCCAACTCTGCACCCCCAGATCCTGCTGCTCCAAACCCTGCACCCCAAATCCTCCAGCCCCACGTACCGATCTCCCAAACCCTGCACCCCAGAACCCTGCACCCCACAACCCCTTCACCCCCAAATCCTGCACCCCCAGCCCTACCCCCTAAACCTTCCACCCGCAAACCCTGCCCTACCAAGCCCTCCACCCCAAACCCCTGCACCCCAAGATCCTGCACCCTAAACCCTGCACCTCCATATCCTCCTTCCCCAAACCCTGCACCCCAAAACACTGCACTCCAAACCACTGCACCCCTAAATCCTGCAACCCCAAATCCTGGCCCCCAAACCCGGCACCCCAAACTCCTGCACCCAAAGATCCTACTGCCCTAAACCCTGAACCCCCAAATCCTGCACCCCTGGAACCTGCAACCCCAGACCCTGTAGCCCCAAATCAGGCCCCGCAAAATCCTGCTCCCCCAGCCTTGCACCCTCAAATCCTGCACCACCTAATCCTCCAACCCCCTAACACAACCCCCTAACCCCTTGTCCCCAGGGCCCATTGTGACATCCCAGGACCACCCATTGTCCCCAGGGCCCATTGTGAGATCCTGGGGACCCCTCTTTGTCCCCAGGGCCCATTGTGATGTCCCAGGACCCCCCATTGTGCCCAGAGCCCATTGTGACAGCCTAGGGAGCCCCTTTGTCCCCAGGGCCCATTGTGACACCATGGGGACCCCCCTTGTTCCCAGGGCCTATTGTGACATCCCAGGACCCTCCATTGTCCCCAGGGCCCATTGTGACATCCTGAGGACCCCCCTTCGTCCCCAGGGCCGATTGTGGGACTGTGGGGACTCCCTTTGTCCCCAGGGCCCATTGTGATGTCCCAGGACCCCTCATTGTCCCCAGGACCCATCATGGCACCGTGGGGACCCCCCTTGTCACTGGGGACCCATTGTGACACCATGGGGACCTCCCACTGTCCTCAGGGCCCATTGAGACATCCTGGGGACCCCCTTTGTCACTGGGGACCCATTGTGACATCCTGGGGACCCCTCTTTATCCCCAGGGCCCATTGTGACACCGTGGGGACCCCATTAGTCCCCAGGGCCCAGTGTGACATCCTGGGGACCTCCCTTTGTCCCCAGGGCTCATTGTGGCACCATGGGAAAGCCCTTTGTCACTGGGGCACATTGTGATATCCCAGGACCCCACTTTGTCCCCAGGGCCCATTGTGACATCCCAGGACCTCCTATTGTCCCCTGGGCCCATTGTGACACCATGGGGACCTCCCTTTGTCCCTGGGGCCCATTGTGACACCATAGAGACCGCCCCTTGTCCCCCGGGCCCGTTGTGACACCATGAGGACACCCCCTTGTCCTCAGAACTCATTGTGACATCCTGGGCACCCCCATTGTCCCCAGGGTCCACTGCGACATCATGGGGACCACCTTTGTCCCCAGGGCGCATTGTGACATCCTGGGGAAACCCTTGTCCCCAGGGTCCATTGTGACGTTCAGAGGACCCCTATTTGTCCCCAGGGCCCATTGTGACATCCTGGGGACCTCCCCTTGTCCCCAGTGCCCATTGTGGCGTCCCAGGACCCCCCATTGTCCCCAGGGCCCATTGTGGCACCATGGGGACCCACCTTTGTCCCCAGGGTCTATTGTGAGACCATGGGGACCCCCCCGTGTCACTGGGGACCCACTGTGACACCATGGAGACCCCCCTTGTACTCAGGAGCCATTCTGACATCCTGGGTACCCCACATTGTTCCAAGGGCCCATTGTGACATCCTCGGGACCCCACTTTGTCCCCAGAGCCCATTGTGACATCCCAGGACCCCACTTTGTCCCCAGTGCCCATTGTGACACCATGTGACACCATGGGGACCCCTCTGGTCCGCAGGGCCCATTGTGACATTCAGGGGACCCCCTTTGTCACTGGGGCCCATTGTAACATCCCAGGCCCCACTTTGTCCCCAGTGACCATTGTGACACCGTGGGGACCCCTCTTGTCCCCAGGGGCCATTGTGACATCCTGGGGACCCCCCATTGTCCCCAGGGTGTTGTGACACCATGGGGACCCCCTTTGTCCCCAAGGCCCATTGTGATGTCTCAGGATCCCCCGTTGTCCCCAGGGCCCATTGTTGCACCATGGGGACCCCCTTTGTCACTGGGACCCATTGTGACATCCCAGGACCCCCCTTTGTCCCCAGGGCCCATTGTGGCATCGCAGAACCCCCCATTGTCCCCAGGGCCCATTGTGACATCCTGGGGATCGCCCTGTGTCCCCAGGGCCCATTGTGACACCGTGGGGACCCTCTTTGTCCCCAGGGCCCATTGTGAAAGGGTGGGACCCCTCTTGTCCCCAGGGCTCATTGTGACATCCTGGGGACCCCCTTTGTCCACAGAGACCATTGTGACATCCCAGGACCTCCCATTTTCCCCAGGGCCCATTGTAACATCCTGGGGATCCCCTTTGTCCCCAGGGCCCAATGTGACACTGTGGGGACCCCACCTTGTCCCGAGGGTCCATTGTTACATTCCACGACCCCTCCTTGTCCCCAGGGCCCATTGTGACATCCTGGGGACCCCTTTGTCACCAGAGTCCCTTGTGACATCCTGGGGATGCCCTTTGTCCCCAGGGCCCATTGTGACATCCTGGGGACCCCCCTTTGTCCCCAGGGCCCATTGTGACATCCTTGGGACCCCGTTTGTCCCCAGGGTCCATTGTGACGTCCCAGGACCCCCTATTGTTCCCAGGGCCCATTGTGACATCCTGGCGACCCCCCATTGTCTCCAGGGCCCATTGTGACAGGGTGGGGACCCCTTTTTTCCCCAGGGCCCATTGTGACATTCAGGGAACCAACCTTTGTCCCCAGGGCCCGTTGTGACACCATAGGGACCCCCATTGTCCCCAGGGCCCATAGTGGCACCGTGGGGATCCCCCTTTTCACTGGAAACCCATTCTGACACCGCAGGACCCCCCTTGTCCCCAGGGCCCATTGCGACATCCCAGGAACTCCCTTTGTCCCCAGGGTACTTTGTGGCACCATGGGGACCCCCTTTGTCACTGGGGCCCATTGTGACATCCCAGGACACCCCTGGTCCCCAGGGCCCATTGTGACATCCTCGGGACCCCCTTTGTCCCCAGAGCCCATTGTGACATCCTGGGAAGCCCCCATTGTCCCCAGGGCCCATTGTGAACATCCTGGAGACTCCCTTTGTGCTCAGGGCCCATTGTGACACCGTGGGGACCCCCTTTGTCCCCAGAGCCCATTGTGGCATCCCAGGATTCCCCTTTGTCCCCAGGGCCCGTTGTGACATCCTGCTGACCCCTCTTTGTCCCCAGGGCCCATTGTGACACCGTGGGGACCCACCTAGTTCTCAGGGCCCATTATGACATTCAGGGGACCCCTCTTTGTCTCCAGGGCCTATTGTGACATCGTGGGAAACCCCCGTTGTCTCCAGGGCCCATTGTGACGTCCCAGGACCCCCTATTGTCCCCAGGACCCATTGTGACATCCTGGGGACTCCCTTTGGAATCAGGGCTCATTGTGACATCCCAAGACCCCCCAGTGTCCCCAGGACCCATTGTGACATCCTGGGGTCCCCCTTTGTCCTCAGGGTCCATTGTAACATCCTTGGGATGCCTCTTGTCCCCAGAGCCCATTGTGACATCCTGGGGACGCCACTTTGTCCCCAGGGTTCATTGTGACACCGTGGGGACCCCGCTTGTCCTCAGGGCCCATTGTGACATCCCAGGACCCCCCATTGTCCCCAGGGCCCATAGTGAACATCCTGGGGACCCCCCTTTATCCCCAGGGCCCATTGTGACATCCTGGGGACCCCCTTTGTCCCCAGGGCCCATTGTGACATCCTGGTTACCCCCTTTGTCCCCAGTGCCCTTTGTGACATGGTGGGGACCCCCTTGTCCCCAGGGCCCATTGTGATGTCCCAGGACCCTCCATTGTCCCCAGGGCCCATTGTGACATCCTGGGGAACCCTCTTTGTACCCAGGGGCCATTGTGACATCCCAGGACCCCCCATTGTCCCCAGGGCCCATTGTGACATCCTGCGGACCCTCTTGTCCCCCGAGCCCATCGTAGCACTGTGGGGACCCCCCCCTTTGTCTCCAGTGCCCATTGTGATATCCTTGGGACCCCCCTTGTCCCCAGAGCCCATTGTGACATCCCGGGCACCCCCCCTTGTCTCCAGGGCCCATTGTGACGTCCCAGGACCCCCTTTGCCCAAGGCCCCACTTTGACATCCTGGGGACTCCCTTTGGACTCAGGGCCCATTGTGACATCCCAGGATCCTCCAGTGTCCCCAGGGCACATTGTGACATCCTGGGGACCCCCTTTGTCCCCAGAGCCCATTGTGACATCTTGGGGACCCCCCTTTGTCCCCAGGGTTCTTTGTGACACCGTGGGGACACCGCTTGTCCTCAGGACCCATTGTGACATCCAAGGACCCCCCATTATCCCCAGGGCCCATAGTGAACATCCTGGGGACCCTCCTTTATCCCCAGGGCCCATTGTGACATCCTGGGGACCCCCTTTGTCCCCAGGGCCCATTGTGACATCCTGAGGACCCCCTTGTCCCCAGGGCCTATCGTGATACCGTGGGTTTCCCATATATTCTCAGGGCCCATTGTGACAGGGTGGGACACCTCTTGGCCCCAGGGCCCATTGTGACATCCTGGGGACCCCTTTGTCACCGGAGCCCATTGTGATATCCTGGGGAGCCCCCTTTGTCCCCAGGGCCCATTGTGACATCCCAGGACCCCCTCGTTGTCCCCAGGGTTCATTGTGACACTGTGGGGACCCCCCTTGTCTGCAGGGCCCATTGTGATATCCCAGGACCCCACTTTGTCCCTACGTCCCATTTTGACACCGTGGGGACCCCGCTTGTCCTCAAGGACCATTGTGAACATTCAGGGGACCCCCAGTGTCCCCAGGGCCTATTGTGACATCCTGGGGACCCCCTTGTCTGCAGGACCCATTGTGACCTCCCAGGACCCCAACCAGCACTGAGTCCCTGTGGGACCCTCCCTGCCCCCCAGCCTCTTGCCACACGGCCCCATCCCAGGGCACGCTTTGAGCCTTTGGGCCCGTTTCAAATCAAAGCTGGGATTGCTTTGGCACTTTGGGCCACTTTTGAGCTAAATCTGGGCACATTTGTGCCCTTTGGGATCGTTTCTGCCTATATCTGGGAGTTCTTTGGCTTTCCAGTTTTGTTTATACGACAAGGGGTGTTCCCACGGTGCCACAATGACCCTGGGGACAAAGGGGATCCCCAGGATGTCACAATGGGTCCTGGGCACAAGGAGGGGTCGTGGAGTGTCACAATGGGCCCTTGGGACAAGGCGGGTCCTCACGGTGCCACAATGGGCCCTGGGGACAAAGGGGATCCCCAGGATGTCACAATGGGCCCTGGGGACAAGAGGGGGTTCTGGGATGTCACAATGGGCCCTGGGGACAAAGGGGGGGTCCCCAGGATTTCAAAATGGGCCCTAAGGACAATGGGGGGTCCTGGGACGTCACAATTGGCACTGGAGACAAGGGGGTGGTCCCCAGGATGTCACAATAGGCCCTGGGGACTAAGAGGGGTGCCCTGAATGTCACAATGGGCCCTGGCGACAAGGGGGGCCCTGGGACGTCACAATGTCCCCCTGTGGACAAAGGGGGTCCCCATGGTACCACAATGGGCCCTGTCGACAAACGGGGTCCCCAGGATGTCACAATGGGCCCTGGGGACAAGAGGGGTCCCACCCTCTCACAATGGGCCTTGGGGACAAAGAGGGGTGCCCTGAATGTCACAATGGGCCCTGTGGACAAGGGGGGGTCCTCGGATGTCACAATGGGCCCTCGGGACAATTGGGGGGTCCTAAAGATATCACAATGGGCCCTGTGGACAAACGAGGGTCCCCAAAATGTCACAATTTGCCCTGGGGACAACGGGGGGTCATGGGACGTCACAATGGGCCCTGGGGACAAAGGGAGTCGCCAGGATGTCACAATGGGTCCTGGGGACAAGGGGGTCCCCAGGATGTTACAATGCGCCCTGGAGACAAAGTGGGGTCCTAGGACGTCACAATGGGCCCTGGGGACAAGAGGGGATCCCCTGAATGTCACAATGGGCCCTGGGTACAAAGTGGGATCCTGGGATGTCACAATGGTCCCCTGTGACAAAGGGGGTCCCCATGGTGCCAAAATGGGCCCTGGGGACAAGGGGCGTCCCCAGGATGTTACAGTGGGCCCTGGGGACAACTGGGGGTCCTGGACGTCACAATGGGCTCTGGAGACAAGGGGGGGTCCCCAAGATGTCACAATAGGTCCTGGGTACAAAGAGGGGTCCCCTGAATATCACAATGGGCCCTGGGGACAACGGGGGGTCCTGGACGTCACAATGGGCTCTGGAGACAAGGGGGGGTCCCCAAGATGTCACAATAGGTCCTGGGTACAAAGAGGGGTCCCCTGAATATCACAATGGGCCCTGGGGACAACGGGGGGTCCTGGACGTCACAAAGGGCCCTAGGGACAAAGGGGGGTCCCTAAAATGCCACAATGAGCACTGGGGACAAGGGGGGATCCTGGGACGTCAGAATGGGCCCTGGGTACAAAGGGGGTCCCCACGGTGTCACAATTGGCCCCGGAGACAAAGTGGGGTCTCTAAGATGTCACAATGGGCTTTGGGGACAAGGAGGGTCCCCAGGATGTCACAATGGACACTGGAGACAAAGCGGGGGTCCCTACGGTGCCACGGTGGGCCCTGGGGACAAGGGGGTCCCCAGGATGTCACAACAGACTGTGAGGACAATAGGAGTCCCCAGGATGTCACAATGGGCCGTGGGGACAAGAGGGGTCCCCAGGATTTCACAATGGGCCCTGGGGACGAGAGGGGGTCCCCTGAATGTCACAATGGGCGCTGGGTACAAAGTGGGGTCCTGGGATGTCACAATGGTCCCCTGTGACAAAGGGGGTCCCCATGGTGCCAAAATGGGCCCTGGGGACAAGGGGCGTCCCCAGGATGTTACAGTGGGCCCTGGGGACAACTGGGGGTCCTGGACGTCACAATGGGCTCTGGAGACAAGGGGGGGTCCCCAAGATGTCACAATAGGTCCTGGGTACAAAGAGGGGTCCCCTGAATATCACAATGGGCCCTGGGGACAACGGGGGGTCCTGGACGTCACAAAGGACCCTAGGGACAAAGGGGGGTCCCTAAAATGCCACAATGAGCACTGGGGACAAGGGGGGATCCTGGGACGTCAGAATGGGCCCTGGGTACAAAGGGGGTCCCCACGGTGTCACAATTGGCCCCAGGGACAAAGTGGGGTCTCTAAGATGTCACAATGGGCTTTGGGGACAAGGAGGGTCCCCAGGATGTCACAATGGACACTGGAGACAAAACGGGGGTCCCTACGGTGCCACGGTGGGCCCTGGGGACAAGGGGGTCCCCAGGATGTCACAGCAGACTGTGAGGACAATAGGAGTCCCCAGGATGTCACAATGGGCCGTGGGGACAAGGGGGGTCCCCAGGATTTCACAATGGGCCCTGGGGACAAAGGGCGTGCCCAGAATGTCACAATGCACACTGGGGACAAAGGGGGTCCTGGGATGTCACAATGGGCCCTGGGGACAAAGGGGGGTCCCCAGGATGTCACAATGGGCCCTGGGAACAATGGGGGGTCCTGAGATGTCACAATGGGCCCTGGGGACAAAGGGCGTGCCCAGAATGTCACAATGCACCCTGGGGACAAAGGGGGTCCTGGGATGTCACAATGGGCCCTGGGGACAAAGAGGCGTCCCCTGAATGTCACAATGGTCCCTGGGGACAAGGGTGGTCCAAACAGTGTCACAATGGGCCCTGGGAAAAAGGGGGCTCCCCAGGATGTCACAATGGGCACTGGAGACAAAGGGGGGGTCCCCATTGTGTCACAGTGCGACCCCAGTGACAAGGTGGGTCCCCACGGTGTCACAATGGGCCCTGGGGACAATTGGGGACCTGGGATGTCACAATGGGCCCTGGGGAGAAAGACGGTCCCCAGGATGTCACAATGGGCACTGGGGACAAAAGGGCTCCCCATGGTGTCACAATGGGCCCTGGGGACAAACGGGGTCCCAAGGATGTCACAATGGGCCCTGGGGACTTGGGGGTCCCCAGGATGTCACAATGGGCTCTGGGGACAATGTGGGGTCCTGGGACGTCACAATGGGCCCTGGGGACAAAGGGGGTACCCACGGTGCCACGATGAGCCCTGGGCACAAGAGGGTGTACAGGATGTCACAATGGACTCTGGGGACGCTGTGGGGTGCCCAGGATATCACAAGGGGCCTTAAGGACAAGGAGGGGTCCCAGGATGTGACAATGGGCCCTGGGGACAAAGAGGGGTCCACTGAATGTCACAATGGGTCCTGGGGACAGTTGGGGGTCCCCTGAATGTCACAATGGGCCCTGGGGACAATGGGGGGTCCTGGGACGACACAATGGGCCCTGCGGACAACAGGAGGGCCCCAGGATGTCACAATGGGCCCTGGGGGCAAAGGGGGGTCCTGGGATGTCACAATGGGCCCTGGAGACAATGGGGAGTCCTGGGATGTCACAATGGGCTCTGGGGACAATGGGGGGTCCTGGGATGTCACAATGGGCCCTGGGGACAAAGAGGGGTCCACTGAATGTCACAATGGGTCCTGGGGACAGTTGGGGGTCCCCTGAATGTCACAATGGGCCCTGGGGACAATGGGGGGTCCTGGGACGACACAATGGGCCCTGCGGACAACAGGAGGGCCCCAGGATGTCACAATTTGCCCTGGGGACAACAGGGGGTCCTGGGACGTAACAATGGGCCCTGGGGAAAAGTGGGGGGGGCCCAGGATGCAACAATGGGCCCTGGGGACAAAGAGGGGTCCCCTGAATGTCACAATGGGCCCTGGGGATAACGGGGGTCCTGGGATGTCACAATAGGCTCCAGTGACAAAGGGGGTCGCCGCGGTGTCACAATGCACCCTGGGGACAAAGGGGGGTCCTGCGACGTCACAATGGGCCCTGGGGACAAAGAGGGTCCCCAGGATGTCACAACGGGCCCTGGAGACAATGTGGGGTCCCCATGCTGTCACAATGCGTCCCCAGTGACAAGGGAGGTCCCCATGGTGTCACAATAGGCCCTGGGGACAAGGCGGGGGCTCCAGGGTGTTCCCCGTGGGAACAAATGGGGGGTCCTGAGATGTCACAATGGGCCCTGGGGACAAAGTGGGGTCCTGGGATGTCACAATGGGGCCCAGTGACAAAGGGGTCCCCATTGTGCCACAATGGGCCCTGGGGACAAACGGGGTTCCCAGGATGTCACAATGGACCCTGGAGACAACGAGGGGTCCCTTCAATGTCACAATGGGACTTGGGGACAACGGGGGGTCCGGGAATTTCACAGTGGGCCATGGGGACAAAGGGGGTCCCCAGCATGTCACAATGGGCACTGGGGACAAGGGGGTCCCCAGTGTGTCACGATGGGCCCTGAAGATAACAGGTGGTCATGGGACGTCACAATGGGCTCTGGGGACAATGGGGGTCCCCATGGGGTCACAATGCGTCCCCAGTGACAAGGGGGGTCCCCATGGTGTCACAATGGGCCCTGGGGACAAGGGGGGTCCCCACGGTGTCATAATGGGCCTTGGGTACAAAGTTGGGTCCTGAGATGTCACATTGGACCACAGTGACAAAAGGGGGCCCCATGGTGCCACAATTGGCCCTGGGGACCAAGAGGGGTCCCCTGAATGTCACGATGGGCTCTGGGGATCAAGGGGGGTCCCCACGGTGTCACAATGGGCGCTGGGGACAAGGGGGGTCCCCATGGTGTAACAATGGGCCCAAGTGACAAGGAGGGTTCCCACGGTGCGACGATGAGCCCTGGAGACATGGGGGTCCCCCGGATGTCACAATGGGCCCTGGGGACAAAGGGGGTCCCCAGGATGTCACAATGGGCCCTGGGGACAACGGGGGGTCCTGGGATGTCACGATGGGCGCTGGGGACAAAGAGAGTCCTCAGGATGTCACAATGGGCCCTGGGGACCAGGGGGTCCTCAGGATGTCACAATGGGCCCTGGGGACAAAGGGGGTCCTCAGGATGTCACAATGGGCCCTGGGGACAAAGGGGGCTCCCCAGGATGTCACAATGGGCCCTGGGGACAAAGGGGGTCCTCAGGATGTCACAATGGGCCCTGGGGACAAGGGGGTCCCCAGGATGTCACAATGGACCCTGGGGACAAAGACAGTCCTCAGGATGTCACAATGGGCCCTGGGGACAAAGGGGGTCCCCACAGTGTCACAATGGGCCCAGGGGACAACAGGGGGTCCTGGGATGTCACAATGGGCCCTGGGGACAAAGAGAGTCCTCAGGATGTCACAATGGGCCCTGGGGACAAGGGGGTCCCCAGGATGTCACAATGGGCCCTGGGGACAAAGGGGGTCCTCAGGATGTCACAATGGGCCCTGGGGACAAAGGGGGCTCCCCAGGATGTCACAGTGGGCCCTGGGGACAAAGGGGGGTCCTGGGACATCACAATGGTCCCTGGGGACAAAGAGGGTTTACCAGGATGTAACAACGGGCTCTGGGGACAAGGGGTGGTCCTGAGATGTCACAATGGGCCCTGGCCACATAGTGGGTCCCCAGGATGTCACAATGGGCACTGGGGACAAAGGGGGCATCCCCATGGCATTACAGTGGGCCCAAGCAACAAGAGGGGTCCTCACGATGCCACTATGGACCCTGGGGACAATGGGGTCCCCCGGATGTCACAATGGGTCCTTCGGACAAACGGGGTCCCAGGATATCACAATAGGTCCTGGGGACAAGGGGGGTCCTCAGGATGTCACAATGGGCCTGGAGACAAAAAGGGTACCCATAGTGCCAAAATGGGCCCTGGGGACAAAAGGGGGTCCCCAGTATGCCACAATGGGCCCTCAGGAAAAAGGGGGGTCCTTCGATATCACAATGGGCCCTGGGCACAAAGAGGGTCCCCAGGATGTCACGATGGGCACTGGGGACAAAGAGGGCGTCCCCATGGTGTCACAATGGGTCCCCAGTGACAAGGGCGGTCCCCAGGATGCCACAATGGGCCCCGAGGAAAAAGGGGGGTCCTTGGATATCACAATGGGCCCTGGGGACAAGGGTCGTCCCCACCGTGACACAATGGGCCATGGGGACAAAGGAGGTCACCCAGGATTTCACAATGGGCCCCACTGACAAAGGGAGTCCCCACGGTGTCACAACGGGCCCTGGGGACAATGGGGGGGTCCCCATGGTGTCACAATGTGTCCCCAGTGACAATGGGGGTCCACACAGTGCCATGATGGGCCATAGGGACAAGGGGGTCCCCAGGATTTCACAATGGGCCCTGGGGAAAATGAGGGGTACCCAGGATGTCACAATGGGCCCTGGGGACCAGGTGGGGCTCTCCAGAATGTCACAATGGGCCCTGGGGACAAAGAGGGGTCCCCTGAATGTCACAATGGGCCCTGGGGACAAGGGGGGTCCTGGGATGTCACAATGGGCCCCAGTGACAAAGGGGGTCCCCATGGTGTCAAAATGGGTCCCGCGTGATAAGGGGGTTCCCCACAGTGCCACGATGGACCAGAGGGAAAAGGGGGGGTCCCCATGGTGTTAAAATGGGTTACCAGTGACAGGAAGGGTCCACATGGTGTCACGATGGGCCCTGGGGACAATGGGAGGTCCTGGGATGTCACAATGAGCCCTGGGGACAAACGGGGGTCCCTATGGTGTCACAATGGGTCCCCAGTGACAAGTGGGGTCCTGAGATGTCACAGTGGGCCCTTGGGACAGTGGGGGGTCCTGGGATGTCACAATGGGCCCTGGAGACAAGGAGGGGTCCCCAGGATATCACAATGGGCCCTGAGGACAAGGGGGGGTTCTGGGACGTCACAATGGACCCTAGGGGACAATGGGGGGTGCACAGGATGTCACAATGGCCCCTGAGGACAAGGGGGCGTCCCCATGGTGTCACAATGTGTCCCCAGTGATAAGGGGGGTACCCATGGTGTAACAATGGGCCATGGACAAAATGGGTGGGTCCTGGGAGGTGTACAATGGGCCCTGGGGACAACGGGGAGTCCTGGGACGTCCAATGGATCCTCTGGACAAAGGGGGTCCCCAGGATGTCACAATGGGCCCTGGGGACAAAGGGGAGTCCCCACGGAGTCACAATGGGCCCTGGGAACAAAGTGGAATCATGGAATGTCACAATGGGCCCCAGTGACAAAGGGGGTCCCCATGGTGCCACAATGGCCCCTGGGGAAAAAGGGGGTCCCCAGAATGTCACAATGGGCCCTGGGGACAAAGGGGGGGTCCCCATGTTGTCACAATGGGTCCCCAGTGACAAGGGCGGTCCTGGGATGTCACAATGGGCCCTGGGGACAAGGAGGGGTCCTGGGATCTCACAATGGGCCCCAGTGACAAAGGTAGTCCCCATGGTGCCACAATGGGACCTGGGAACAAAGGGGGATCCCCAGGATGTCAGAATATGCCCTGGGGATAATGGGGTGTCCCCATGGTGTTACAATGGGCCCTGGGGACAAGAGGGGGTGCCCAGGATGTCACAATGGATACTGAGGAGATGAGGGGGTCCCCATGGTGTTACAATGGGTCCCCAGTGATAAGGGGGGGTCCCCATGGTGTCACAATGGGCCCTGGGGACAAAGTGGACCCCTGGGATGTCACAATGGGCCCTGGGGACAAGGTGGGGTCCTCCTTGTGTCACAATGGGTCCCCCGTGACAAGGCAGGTCCCCATGGTGTCACAATGGGCTCTGGGGACAAAGGGGGTCCCCAGGATGTCACACTGGGCCCTGAAGACAAAGGTGGATCCCCTGAACGTCACAATGGGCCCTGGCGACAGTGGGGGATCCTGGGATGTCACAATGGGCACTGGGGACAAGGGGAGCTTTTCGGACATCACAATGGGCCCTGGGGACAAAGGGGCTCCCCAGGATGTCACAATGGGCCCTGGGGACAAGGGGGTCCCCAGGATGTCACAATGGGCCCTGAGGATAACGAGTGGTCCCCATAGTGTCACAATGGGTCCTGGGGACAATGGCTGGTCCTGGGAGGTCACAATGGGCCCTGGGGACAAGGGGGATCCCCACCCTGTCACAATGGGCCCTGGGGACAAAGGGGGTCCCCACGGCGTCACAATGTGCCCTTGGGAGAAAGGGAGGTCCCCAGGATGTCACAATGGGCCCTGAGGACAAGGGGAGGTCCCCATGGTGTCACAATGGGTCCCCAGTGACAAGGGGGTCCCCCATGGTATCACAATGAGCCCTGCGGACAATGGGGGGTCTTGGGGACAAGGGGTTTAGGGGGTTGTGTTAGGGGGTTGGAGGATTAGGTGGTGCAGGATTTGGGGGTGCAAGGCCGGGGGAGCAGGATTTTGCGGGCCCTGATTTGAGGCTACAGGGTCTGGGGTTGCAGGTTCCAGGGGTGCAGGATTTGGGGGTTCAGGGTTTAGGGGTGCAGTGGTTTGGAGTGCAGTGGTTTGGGGTGCAGGGTTTGGGGAAGGAGGATATGGGGGTGCAGGGTTCAGGGTGCAGGATCTTGGGGTGCAGGGGTTTGGGGTGGGGGACTTGGTAGGGCAGGATTTGGGGGTGGAAAGTTTAGGGGGTAGGGCTGGGGGTGCAGGATTTGGGGGTGAAGGGGTTGTGGGGTGCAGGGTTCTGGGGTGCAGGGTTTGGGAGATCGGTACGTGGGGCTGGAGGATTTGGGGGTGCAGGGTTTGGAGCAGCAGGATCTGGGGGTGCAAGATTGGGGGTAGCAGGGTTTTGGGGGAGCAGGGTTTAGGGGTCAGGCTTTAGGGGGACAGGGTTTGGGGGGCAGGGTTGGGAGGGATGATTTTGGGGTGCAGGGTTTAGGGCAGCAGGATCTTGGGGTGAAGGGGTTTGGTGTGAAGTGTTGGGTAGGACAGGATTTGGGGTGCAGGTTTTTAGGGTGCAACTTGTGGGGGTCAGGATTTGGGGTACAGGGTTTGGGGGTGCAGGGTTTAGTGGTGCAGGGTTTGGGGGTTCAGGTCTTGGTGAGGCAGAATTGGGGGTGCAGGTTTTTGGAGTTTAGGGATTTGGGGGTGCAGATTTTGGGTGTTCAGGACCTGGGGGTGCAGGATTTGGGGATGTAGGTTTGGGGTGCAGGGCTTAGGGTTTCAGTATCTTGGGTTGAAGAGGTTTGGGGTGAAGGGTTGTGTACGGCAGGATTTGGGGGTGCAGGGCTTTGGGCTGAATGTTTGGGGGTGCAGGGTTCGCATGTTTAGGAACTGGGGGTGCAGGATTTGGGTTTGCAGGTTTGGGGAATTTTGCGGTAAAGGATTTGGGGTGCAGGGTTGGGGGACGCAGGATCTGAGGGTGCAGCGTTTGGGGTGCAGAGTTAGGGGCTGCAGGATCTGGGGTGCAGGGTTTGGGGGGCACTGTTTTGGGGGGAAGGATTTGCGAGATGCAGGGTTTAAGGGTTTAGAATTTGGAGGTGTCGAATTTTGGGGTGCAGGAGGTGTGTGGTTTGGGGTTGCAAGTTTTGGGGGAGAATGGTTTGGGGGTGCAAGACTTGAGGGTGCAGGGTTTGGGGGTTTGGGACATGGGGCTGGAGGATTTGGGGGTGCAGGATTTGGGGTGCAGTGTGTGGGGGTGCAAGATCTTGGGGTGTACGAGCTTTGGGTGTGGGATTTGAAGGACAATGATTTGGGGGTGCAGGGATTGGGGGTGTAGGGTTTTGGGGTTGCTGCGTTTGGAGATTCGGGATGTGGAGGTCAAGGATTTGGGGGTACAAGGGCTGGTTGCAGGATTTGGGGGTACAGGGTTTGGTTGCAGGATTTGGGGTGCAGGGTTTGAAGTGCAGGGCTAAAGGGGGCAGGATTTGGAGGTGCAAGATTTGGTGGTCTGGGGTACTGGGGTGCAGGGTTTTGGGGTGCGGGATTTGGGGGTGAAGGTTCCATGTCTTTAGGAACTGGGTGGGCAGGATTTTGTGGTGCGGACTATTGAGTGCAAGTTTGAGGGGCCTTGATTTTGAAGTGCACGGTTTGGGGGGCAGGATTCCGGGTGTAAGGTTTTGGGGTGCAGGAATTGGGGGCGCAGGTTTCACACGTTGAGGAACTGGGGCTGCAGAGGTTGGGGGTGCAGCGTTGTGGGCTGCAGGGTTGAAGGGTGCAGTATTTAGGGGTACAGGTTTTGGGGGTGCAGGAGCTGGGGGTGCAGGCTGTAGGGATCAGAATATGGGGGTGCAGGGTTCTGGGGTGCAGGATCTGGGTGAGCAGGCTGTTGGGGTACAGAACCTTGTAGTTCAGCGTTTAGAGGCAGGATTTGGGGGTGCAGGGATTTGGGGGTGCAGGGCTTTGGGGTGCAAATTATGGGGTAGAAGGTTTTGGGGTGCAGGGTTTTGGGGGTGCAGGGTTTAGCGAGAGAATTGAGGGTGCAGGGTTTGGGATTGCAGGGTGTTGGGGTAAAGGATCTGGGGGTACAAGATTGGGGGTAGCAGGGTTTTGGGGAGCAGGGTTTCGGAGTCAGGCTTTAGGGGGACAGGTTTTGGGGGGCAGGGCTGGGAGGGATGATTTGGGGGTGCAGGGTTTAGGGCAGCAGGATATTGGGGTGAAGGGGTTTGGGGTGAAGGGTGGGTAGGACAGGATTTGGGGTGCAGGATTTTAGGGTGCAACTTGTGGGGGCAGGATTTGGGGTACAGGAGGTTGGGGGTGCAGGGTTTGGGGGTGTAGGATTTAGTGGAGCAGGGACTGGGGGTGAAGGTCTTGTGGAGGCAGAATTGGGGGTGCAGGTCTTGGGGAGGCAGAATTGGGGGTGCAGATTTTGGGTGTTCAGGACCTGGGGGTGCAGGATTTGGGGATGTAGGTTTTGGGGGGTAGATTTTGGGGTGCTGGGTTCGGCACATGAGTCTGGAGGATTTGGGGGTGCAGGGTTAAGGGGTTTAGGATTTTGGGGTGCACAGTTTAGGGTGCACGTTCTGGGCATGTATGATTTGAGAGTGCAGGGCTTTGGGGTACAGGATTTGGGGTGCAGGGTTTTGGAGTCAGGATCTGGGGGTGCAGGGTGTTGGGGAGAAGGATTTGGGGGTGCAGCATTTTGAAGGGCAGGGTTTGGAGGAGGGAGGTTTTGGGGGTGAAGGATTTGGTGGTTCAGGTTTTGGGGGTGCAGTGTTAAGAGGGTGGAGGATTAGGGGTGCAGGATTTGGGAGTTCAGGATGTGGGGGTGCACGGTATGAGAGGGAAGGATCTGGGGCTTCAGGATTTGGGGGTGCACTGTTTGGGGGTGCAGGGTTTAGAAGTCAGGTCTAAGAGTGCAGCGTTTGGGGTGCAGACTGTGGGGTGCATAGGACTGGGGCACAGGATTTGGGGGTGCGGGGTTTCAGGGATCAGGATTTGGAGGTGTGGAGTTTTGGGGTGGAGGGGATGGGGTTGAAGGATCTGAGGGTGTAGGGTGGTGGGGGAAGGATTTGGGGGTGAGAGATTTGGGTGCAGGATTTGGGGGTTCAGTGTTTAGGGCAGCACAATCTTGGGGTGCAGGGGTTTGCAGTGAAAGGTTTGGTAGGCAGGCTTTGGGGTGCAGGATTCTGGGGGGCTGGGTTTGGGGTACAGGATTTGGTGTTGCAGGGATGGGGTTGAAGAGCTTGGGTTTCCAGGCCTTTGAGGTGCAGGATTTGGAGGTGCAGGGTTTGGGAGGGAATTCTTTGGGGTGCAGGGTTTGGGGGCAGGGTTTAGGGGTGTAGGGTATAGGACGGAAGGATTTGGGAATGCAGGGTTTGGGGTGCAGGTTTCGGGGTTCAGGAAGGTAGGGAGGGCAGGATTAGGGGGTGCAAGGTTTCAGTTGTAGGGTTTAGGGGTGCAGAGTTTGGTAGGGCCGAATTTGGGGGTGCAGGATCTGGGGTGCAGGGTTTGGGAAGACAGGATCAGGGGTGGAGGATTTGGGGGTGCAGGACTGAGGGGCAGGGTTTTGGTGCAGGGCTTGGGGTCAGGATCTGGGGTGCAGGTTTGGGAAGAGTATTTGGGGGTGCATGATTGAGGGGCAGGGTTTTGGTGCAGGGCTTGGGGTCAGGATCTGGGGTGCAGGTTTGGGAAGAGTATTTTGGGGTGCAGGATTTTGGGTGCCGTGTCTGCGGGGCAGGTTTGGGGTGATCACTGCTGATCCGCACACACTCGCTCTCTCTGGTATTCACCTCCACTCCTGCTCCTCCACCTCCCCACTGTTCTCTCCATCTCCTCTCTTCTCGTTCCCACCCCACCACCCCAGTTCCTGGTGCTGAGTGCGGAGCTCAGCGCACACAGAGCTGCCCAGGGTGAGCAGTGCAGGTGCGGTTCGAGCTGGGAGGAAAGGCTGTGGGTGTGTTCAGCGTTCTGGGCCATGATGGGTATGAACCCCTACCGTGTTTAACACACCCGTGCTGTTTAACGGGGGCGTGTGGGGCGGAGCGAATCCCCCGCGCTGCTTTGCTTTTGCTCTGATGAACGGGAGTTTAAGGAATACAAGTGAGGAATTGGATTGAAATAAATAACTTACGCTTTTGCTATGGATAAAAACGTTTAAGCCAATAACTCCCAAACAAATTTCGTAACTTTTTACATAGAACTTAAGCACCTTTTCCTTTCTCCAGGTGCAGAGCCCGTGCCTCACTTGGTTCCGTCTGCAAACAGCGCCCATCCCAGCTCGAATCCCCCTGCCCCTCTCACCCTGTGCAACTCTTTGTGCGCTGAGCTCTGCACTCAGCACCAGCGGGTGCGGCTCCTCCTGAGGGGCTGGGGGGAGGGGGCGGGGCCAAGGGCTGGTTTGAGGGGGCGGGGCTGAGGCGGCGAGCTGCGATTGGCCGGCCGGGCCGCAGCGGCCGTTCCCGCCTGAGCCTTGGGGCGGAGCCAGAGCGGGAGTGCGGGGGGCGGCCGGGCCAGGAGCCGCCCGCAGAGCGCCCGGAGAGCGGGCTTCGGGGACTCTGCCCGGGAACGAGCGGCAGGAGGAGAGGAGACGGCCCCAGCGGTACCGGGTGAGCTTCTGGCTGGAGCCTGGGAGCTGTTCCTCCCAGCGAGGGCTGTCGGGCACTGAACGGGCTGCCCAGGGCAGGGCTGGAGCCGCCATCCCTGGAGGGGTTTCCACAGGAGCTCCTGAGGGCCGTGGGCAGTGCCGGGGGGTTGTGCTTGGACTCCAGCACCTTCAAGGTGTTTGACACCCAAAGGGATTCTGTGGCACACTCCATTTTCACATTGCCATGGAGCCCGGAGGTCCCAGCGGGGTTTGGATCAGCGTGTTCTGGAACATTCTCAGTGGTCGGGTCTGTGTGCAGAGTGTGGTGGGAACGAGAAGAGAGGAGATGGAGAGAACAGTGGGGAGGTGGAGGAGCAGGAATGGAGGTGAATACCAGAGAGAGCGAGTGTGTGCGGATCAGCAGTGATCACCCCAAACCTGCCCCGCAGACACGGCACCCAAAATCCTGCACCCCAAAATACTCTTCCCAAACCTGCACCCCAGATCCTGACCCCAAGCCCTGCACCAAAACCCTGCCTCTCAATCCTGCACCCCCAAATCCTCCACCCCTGATCCTGTCTTCCCAAACCCTGCACCCCAAATCCTGCACCCCCAAATTCGGCCCTACCAAACTCTGCACCCCTAAACCCTACAACTGAAACCTTGCACCCCCTAATCCTGCCCTCCCTACCTTCTTGAACCCCAAAACCTGCACCCCAAACCCTGCATTCCCAAATCTTTCCGTCCTATACCCAGCACCCCTAAACCCTGCCCCCAAACCCTGCACCCCAAAGAATTCCCTCCCAAACCTTGCACCTCCAAATCCTGCACCTCAAAGGCCTGGAAACCCAAGCCCTTCAAACCCATCCCTGCAACACCAAATCCTGTACCCCAAACCCAGCCCCCCAGAATCCTGCACCCCAAATCCTGCCTACCAAACCTTTCACTGCAAACCCCTGCACCCCAAGATTGTGCTGCCCTAAACACTGAACCCCCAAATCCTGCAGCCCCGGATCCTTGCCTGCCAAAACTCTGCATCTCCAAATCCTGCACCCCAAATCTCTCACCCCCACCACCCTGCACTCCCAACCCCTGCATCCCAAAACTCCACACCTCCAAATCCTGAACCCTGAAACCTAGCACCCCCAAATCCTGTGCCCCAGTCCTGTGCACCCCACACTCTGCAACCTTAAATTTCCCCCCAAGCCCCTGCACCCCAAACGCTGCACTCTTAGACCTGACTTCTAAACCCTGCACCCCCAAACAGTGCACCCCCAAATCCTGAAGCCCCAGATCCTTCCCTCCCATACCCTGCAGCCCCAAATCCTGAACCCCCAGATCCTGAATTCCAGGATCTTGCACCCCCAGACCCTGCACCCCCAAATCAGACACACGAAAACTCTGCACCCCCAAATCTTGCACCTCTAAGCCTCCACCCCTTAACACTGCGTCCCCAAATCTTTCACCCCAAAACCTCAACCCAGAACCCTGTACCCCAAAACCCTACACCTCCAAATCCTGAACCCTTAAACCCTGCACCCCCAGATCCTCCCCCCAAATGAATGAACCCCCAAAACCTACACCCCCAGATGCTGCTGCCCCATACCCCGCACCCCAAACTCTGCACCCAGAAATCCTGCACTCTCATAACCCTGCACCTCAAACAATTCCCTCGACCCTGCACCCCCAGAACCTGTAACCCCAATCGCTGCACCCCCAGGTCCTGTCCCCAAACTCTGCACTGCCAGATCCTGCCCCCCTAAACCCTTAAAGCCCAAATATTGTACCCTCAGATCCTTCCTCAACACCCTGCACCCCCAAATTCCCCACCGAAAACCTGCACCCCCAGATCCTGCACCACCAAGTTCTGTACCCTGAAACCCTGCACTGAAAATCCTGCCCCCTAACTCTGCACCCCCAAATCCTGCACCCCCAAATCCTGCATCTTGAAACCCTGCACCCCCAAATCCTTCAACCCCCAAAGCCAATGCACTGCCAAACCCTGGACCCCCAGATACTGCACCCCAGAACCCTGCACGTTGAAATCCTGCACCCCAAACCCTGCAGCCCAGAACCCTATACCCGATATCCTGCCGCCCCACAACTTGCACCCCCCAAACCTGCAACCCCAAATACTGCACCCCAAATCCTGCATCTTGAAACCCTGCACCCCTAAATCCTTCCTCCCAAGCCATGAATCCCCAAAACCTGTAATACCAAATCCTACACCCCCAAATCCTGCACCCCAAAATCGTTGCCCCAAACCATTCGCCCCCGAATCTTTTATGTCCAAACCTGTCCTCCAAAACCTTGCACCCCTGAACTCTGCTCCCCCAAAGCCGGCCTGCGAAACCTTGTCAACCAATTCCATCACCCCCAGATCCTGCTCCCCAAACCCTGCACCCAAAATCCTGCCCCACAAACCCTGCGCCCTCAGATCCTTCCTTACCCAACCATGCACACCCAAATCCTCCAACCCCCAAATCCTCCATCCCCCAAGTCCTGAACCCTGCACCCCCAACTCCTCACCCCAAAGCCCTGCACCCCCAAATCCTGCCTCTAAACCCTGAACAACAAGGTTCTGCACCCCAAACCCTGCTCCCCATATCCTGCTCCCCAGATCCTGCACCCCAGAATCCTGCACCCCCATACTGTGATCCCTGCACCCTGCACCCCCAGATCCTTCCCTCCCAAAACCCATAGCCCCATAACCCTCCACCCCAAAACGCTGCACCTCCAGATCGTGAACCTTTAAACCCTGCACCCCAAATCCTTCCTCCCCAAAACCTGCACCCCAAAACCCTACAATCCCAGATCTTGCACCTGCAAATCTCTGCACTCCACAACCCTGCACCCTCAAATCCTGCACCTGTATATCCTGCCCCCCAAAACCCTGGCACCTCCAAACCCTTGACCCCCAAATCCTGCAACCCTAAACCAGGCACCCCAAACCCTTCCCCACCAAACCCTGCACCCCTCAGACCCTGAAGCCCAAATCCCTCTCCCAAAGCCCCTGCACCCCTTAAATCCTGCACCCCTGAAATCCTGTTCCCTAAGACCCTGCACCCCAAAATACTGCACCCCAGTCCCTGCAGGCCAACCCCGGCACCCCAGAGCCCTTCAACGCAAAATCCTGCACCCCCAGTTCTGAACATGCAAAACCTGCCCCCTAAACCCTGCACCCCAAAACCTGCCCCCTAACACTGCACCCCAAAGCCCAGCACCCCAAAATCCTTCCCCCCCAGTTTCTAAAGACATGAAACCTGCACCCCGATAACCTCACCCTAAAGCCCTGCACCCCCAAATCCTGCCCTACCAAAGCCTTCAGCCCTGCACCCCAAGATCCTCCTACCCTAAACCCCCAACACCCTGCACCCATAAATCCTGGAACCAAACCTTGCACTACAAACTCCTACACCCCCAAATCCTTCCCCCCTAACCCTGCACCCTGAAACCCTTCAACCCCAGATCATACACCCCCAAACCCTGCACCCCGAAAGCATTCACCCCCTAACACTGCACCCCCAAATCCTGGAACCCCGAATCTTGAAATCTCAAACCCTGCACTGCAACACCTTGCGCTTCCAAACCCTGCACCCCCAAACCTTGCACCCCCAGATTCTGCACCCCAAAACCCGGCACCCCAGACCCCTGCACACCTAAATTCTGCACCTCCAGGCTCTACACGTGTGGACCCTGTACCCCCAAACCCTGCATACACAAAACCTGACCTTGGAAATCCTGCACCCCCAAATCCTCCAGCCCCACGTCCTGAACTCCCAAACCCTGTACCCCTAAAACCTGCAACCACAAACCTGGCACCTCCAAACTCTGCACCCCAAATCTTCCCTCCCCAAAACCTGCACCCCAAAACCATACAAGCCCATATCTTGCACCCCTAAATCTCTGCACTCCACAACCCTGCACCCTCAAATCCTGCACCCCTATATCCTGCCCCCCAAAACCCTGCACCTCCAAACCCTTGACCCCCAAATCCTGCAACCCTAAACCAGGCACCCCAAACCCTTCCCCACCAAACCCTGCACCCCCAGTTCCTCCATCCCCACGTCATGAACCCCCAAACCCTGCTCCCCAAAACTCTTCACCCCCAAAGCCTGAATTCCCAACCCCTGCACCCCAAACTTAGCTGTCAAAACTGTGCTTCCCAAAATTCTGCCTCCTCAAGCCTGGCCCCACAGAACCCTGACCCTCACCCTGGCTCCCCAAACCCTGCACCCCAAACCCTGCACCCCCAAATCATTTTCCTTCAAATCCTGCATCCAAAACTCGTACACCCCAAGATCATGCACCCCCAAGTCCTGAAACTTCAAACCCTGCACCCTCAGATCCTTCCTTACCCAACCCTGCACCCCCAAACACTGCACCCTAAATCCGGCTTCCCCAAACCGTGCACCCCAAAATCAAGGCCCCTCAAACTTGATTCAAAAATCTGCACCACAAAACCCTGCCCCCCCAGTTCCTAAAGACATGGAACCTGCACCCCCAAAGCCTCACCCTAAAGCCCTGCACCCCCAAATCCGGCCCTACCAAACCCTTCAGACCTGCACCCCAAGATCCTCCTACCCTAAGCCCCCAACACCATACACCCATAAATCCTGGAACCCCAGATCCTGCACCCCAAAACTCTGCAGCTCCAGATCCTAAACCCTTCAACCCTGCACCCCAAATCCTCCCCAAACACTCTACCCCCAAAGCCTACAGCCCTGAATCCTGCCCCACAAACCCTGCACCCCCAGATCTGTCCCCGAAACTCTGCCCCAACAGCATGCATGCTCAAATCCTCCACCCCCAAATCCCTGACCCCAAAACCCTGCACCCCCAATCCCTGCACCCCCAAATCATTGTCCTTCAAATCCCACACCCAAAGCTCGTACACCCCAAGATCTTGCACCCCCACACAATGCACCCCAAATCCTGCACCCCCAAATCCTCCAGCCCCACGTCCCAAACCCCCAAACCCTGCACCCTCAAGTCTTGCACCCCCAAACCATTCTCCCCCAAAACCTGCAACCCCAAACCACACACCTCCTGCACCCCAAAATTCGACACCTCCAAATTCTAAACTCTTAAACCCTGCATCTCGCAAATCCTTCCCCCCAAAACAGTGCCCCCCAAACGCTGCACCCCAGATCCTGCAGCCCCTAACTCTGCACCCCAAACGCTGCACCCTCAGATCCTGCGTCCCTCAACCCTGCACCCCAAATCCTTTACCGCAAAATTCCCCAAACCTGCAAACCCAAATCCTGCACCCCCAGTTCCTAAACATGCGAACCCTGCACCCCCAAACCTTCAGCCCGAAGCCCTGCACCCCCAAATCCTGCCGTACACAACCCTTCACCCCAAACCTCTTCAACCCAAGATACTGAAACCCTAAGCCCTGCACCCCAAACCTACATCCCCAAATCCTGCACCCCCAGGTCCTGAAGACCCAAAATCTGCACCCCCAAATCCCTTAACTCAAAAAACCTGCACCCCCAATTCTGCCTCCCCAAGACCTGCACCCCCATACCCTGCACCACTAAACCCTGCACCCCAAATCCTGACCCCCACAAGTTGCACCCTAAAAACCTGCACCCCAAATCCTGTCCTACCCAACCCTTCACTCCAAATCCCTTCACCCCAAGATTCTGCTGACCTAAACCCTGCACCCCAAAATCATCCCTCCCAACCCTGCCCCCTAAACCCTGTCCCCGTAAAGCCTGACCCCTAAACCCTGCTCCCCAAAACCCTGCTACCCCCAATCTTGCACCCCCAGATCCTGCTGCTCCAAACCCTGCACCCCCAAATCCTCCAGCCCCACGTACCGATCTCCCAAACCCTGCACCCCAGAAGCCTGCATCTCACAACCCCTTCACCCCCAAATCCTGCACCCCCAGCCCTACCCCCTAAACTTTCCACCCCCAGTCCTGCCCTACCAAGCCCTCCACCCCAAACCCCTGCACCCCAAGATCCTGCACCCTGAACCCTGCACCCCTATATCCTCCTTCCCCAAACCCTGCACCCCAAACCACTGCACTCCAAACCCTGAACCCCCAAATCCTGCACCCCTGGAACCTGCAACCACAGACCCTGTAGCCCCAAATCAGGCCCCGCAAAATCCTGCTCTCTTGGCCTTGCACCCCCAAATCCTGTACCACCTAATCCTCCAAACCCCTAACACAACCCCCTAAACCCCTTGTCCCCAGGGCCCACTGTGACATCCCAGGACCCCCCATTGTCCCCAGGGCTCATTGTGACACCATGGGGGACCCCCTTGTCGCTGGGGACCCATTGTAACACCATGGGGACCTCCCCTTGTCCTCAGGCCCCATTGTGATATCCTGGGGAGCCCCCTTTGTCACAATGGGCCCATTGTGACATCCCAGGACCCCACATTGTCCCCAGGGCCCATTGTGACATCCTGGGGACCCCTCTTTGTCCCCAGGACCCATTGTGACGTCCCAGGACCCCCCATTGTCGCCAGAGCGCATTGTGACATCCTGGAGACCCTTTTTGTCCGTAGGGCCCATTGTGACGTCCCAGGACCCCCCATTGTCCCCAGGGTCCATTGTTACATCCTGGGGACCCCCTTGTCCCCAGGACCCATCGTGACACCATGGGGACCCTCCTTGTTACTGGGGACCCATTGTGACACCATGGGGAGCCCCCCTTGTCCTCAGGGCCCATTGTGACATCCTGGGCCCCCTCCTTTGTCCCCCGGGACCATTGTAACACCGTGGGGACCCCCTTTGTCCCCAGGGCCCATTGTGACACTGTGGGGAACCCCCTTGTCCCCAGGGCCTATTGTTATGTCCCAGGACCCCCCTTTGTCCCCAGGGCCCATTGTGACACCTTGGGAACCCCCTTGTCACTGGGGACCCATTGTGACACCATGGGGAACACCCCTTGTCCTCAGGGCCTATTGTGAACATCCTGGGGAACCTCCAATGTCCCCAGAGCCCAGTGTGAGATTCTGGGGACCCCCTCTGTTCCCCGGGCTCATTGTGACTTTCAGGGGACCCCCCCTTTGTCCCCAGGGCCGATTGTGAGGTCCTAGGGCCCCTCTGTGTCCCCAGGGCCCATCGTGACACCATGGGGACCCTCCTTGTCACTGGGGACCCATTGTGACATCCCAGGACTCCACATTGTCCCCAGGGCCCATTGTGACATCCTGGGGACCCCTCTTTGTCCCCAGGACCCATTGTGACGTCCCAGGACCCCCCATTGTCCCCAGGGTCCATTGTTACATCCTGGGGACTCCCTTGTCCCCAGGACCCATCGTGACACCATGGGGACCCTCCTTGTCACTGGGAACCCATTGTGACACCATGGGGAGCCCCCCTTTTCCTCAGGGCCCACTGTGACATCCTGGGCACCCCACTTTGTCCCCCGGGACCATTGTAACACCGTGGGGACCCCCTTTGTCCCCAGGGCCCATTGTGACACTGTGGGGACCCCTCTTCTCCCCAGGGCCTATTGTTATGTTCCAGGACCCCCCATTTTCCCCAGGGCCCATTGTGACACCTTGGGGACCCCCTTGTCACTGGGGACCCATTGTGACACCATGGGGACCACCCCTTGTCCTCAGGGCCTATTGTGAACATCCTGGGGAACCTCTATTTTCCCCAGAGTCCATTGAGAGATCCTGGGGACCCCCTTGTCCCCAGGTCCCATTGTGACATCCTGGGGAGCCTCTTTGTCCCCAGGGCCTATTGTGACATCCTGGGGACCCCCTTTGTCCCCAGGGCCCATTGTGATGTCCCAGGACCCCACATTGTCCCCAGGGCCCATTGTGACATCCTGGGGAGCCTCTTTGTCCCCAGGGCCCATTGTGACGTCCCACGATCCCCCATTGTCCCCAGGGCCCATTGTGACATTCAGGGGACCCCCTTTGTCACCAGGGCCCATTGTGACGTCCCAGGACCCCCCATTGTCCCCAGGGCCCATTGTGACATCCTGGGGACCTCCCATTGTCCTCAGTGCCCACTGAGACATCCTGGGGACCCCCTTTGTCACTGGGGACCGATTGTGACATCCCAGGAACCCCATTGTCCCAAGGGCCCATTGTGACATCCAGGGGACACCCCTTTGTCTCCAGGACGCATTGTGACACCGTGGGGACCTCATTAGTCCCCGGGGCCCATTGTGACATCCTAGGGACCTCCCTTTGTCCCCAGGGCTCATTGTGGCACCATGGGGACCCCCTTTGTCACTGTGGCACATTGTGATATCCCAGAACCCCACTTTGTCCCTATGGCCCATTTTGACATCCTGGGGACCCCCTTTCTCCCCAGGGGCCATTGTGACATTCAGGGGACCCCCCCTTGTCCCCAGGGCCCATTGTAACGTCCCAGGACCCCTCCTTGTCCCCAGGGCCCATTGTGACATCATGGGGACCCCCATTTGTCACTGGGGCTCATTGAGATATCGTGGGAACCAATTTTGTCCCCAGGGCCCATTGTGACGTCCTGGGGATCCCTCCTTGTCCCCAGGGCCCATTGTGACGTCCCAGGACTCCCCATTGTCCCCAGGGCCCATTGTGACATTCAGGGCACCCCCTTGTCCCCAGGGCCCATTGTGACATTCAGGGGACGCCTCTTTGTACCCAGGGCCCATTGTAACATCCTGGGGACCCCCCCTTGTCACTGGGACCCATTGTGACGTCCCAGGACCCCCCATTGTCCCCAGGGCCCATTGTGACATCCTGGGGATCCCTCTTTGTCCCCAAGGCCCATTGTGACGTCCCAGGACCCCACATTGTACCCAGGACCCATTGTGACATTCAGGGGACCCCCTTTGTCACTGGGGCCCATTGTGACATCCCAGGACCCCACATTGTCCCCAGGGCCCATTGTGACATCCTGGGGACCCCACTTGTCCCCAGGACCCATTGTGACACTATGGGGACCCACCCTTGTTCCCAGGGCCCATTGTGACACCGTGGGTACCACCCTTGTCCGCAGGGCTCATTGTGACATCCCAGGACCCCCCATTGTCCCCAGGGCCCATTGTGACATTCAGGGGACCCCCCTTTGTCCCCAGGGCCCATTCTGATACTGTGGGGACCCCCTTTGTCCCCAGGGCACATTGTGACATCCTGGGGACGCCCTTTGTCCCCAGGACCCATTTTGACACCGTCGACACCCCCCTTTGTCCCCAGGGCCCATTGTGACATCCTGGGGACACTCCTTGTCCCCAGAGCCCATTGTGACATCCAGGGGACCCCCTTTGTCCCCAGGGCCCATTGTGACATCGCAGGACCCCCCCTGGTCCCCAGGGCCCATTGTGACATCCTGGGGACCCCCTTTGTCCCCACGGCCCATTGTGGCACCATGGGGACCCCCTTTTGCACTGGGGCCCATTGTGACATCCCAGGACCCCACTTTGTCCCCAGGGCTTATTGTGACACCATGGGGACCTCCCTTGTCCCCAGGGCCGACTGTGACATCCCATGACCCCCCTTTGTCCCCAGTGCTATTTTGAAATCCTGGGGACCCCCTTTGTCCCCAGGGCCCATTGTGGCACCATGGGGAACCCCTTTGTCACTGGGGCCCATTGTGACATCCCAGGACCCCACTTGTCCCCAGGACCCATTGTGACACTATGGGGACCCCCCCTTGTTCCCAGGGCCCATTGTGACACCGTCGACACCCCCCTTGTCCGCAGGGGTCATTGTGACATCCTGGGGACCCCCTTTCTCCCCAGGGCCCATTGTGACATCGCAGGACCCCCCCTGGTCCCCAGGGCCCATTGTGACATCCTGGGGATCCCCCTTTGTCCCCAGGGTCCATTGTGACATCCTGGGCAACCCCATTGTCCCCAGGGCCCATTGTGACATCTGGGGGATCCCCTTGTCCCCAGGACCCATCGTGGCACCGTGGGGACCCTCCTTGTCACTTGGGCTCATTGTGACACCTTGGGGACCCCCCCTTTGTCACCAGTGCCCATTGTGACATCCTGCGGACCCCCCTTTCTCCCCAGGGCCCATTTTGACATTCAGGGGACCCACCATTGTCCCCAGAGCCTATTGTGAACTTCAAGGGACCCCCATTGTACCCAGGGCTGATTGTGACGTCCTAGGGCCCCTCTTTGTCCCGGGACCCCCCATTGTCCCCATGGCCCATTGTGACATCCTGGGGATCCCTCCTTGTCCCCATGGCCCATTGTGACGTCCCAGGACGCCCCATTGTCCCCAGGGCCCATTGTGACATCCTCTGCACCCCCTTGTCCCAAGGGCCCATTGTGACATTCAGGGGACCCCTCTTTGTCCCCAGGGCCCATTGTGACATCCTGGGGACCCCTCTTGTCCCCAGGGCTCATTGTGACGTCCCAGGACCCCCCATTGTCCCCAGGGCCCATTTTGACATCCTGGGGATCCCTCCTTGTCCCCAGGGCCCATTGTGACGTCCCAGGACCCCCCCATTGTCCCCAGGGCCCATTGTGACATTCAGGGGACCCCCTTTGTCACTGGGGCCCATTGTGACATAGCAGGACCCCACATTGTCCCCAGGGCCCATTGTGACATCCTGGGGACCCCTCTTTGTCCTAAGGACCCATTGTGACGTCCCAGGACCCCGCATTGTCCCCAGAGCCCATTGTGACATCCTGGAGACCCCCTTTGTCCCCAGGACCCATTGTGACGTCCCAGGACCCCCCATTGTCCCCAGGGTTCATTGTTACATCCTGGGGACCCCATTGTCCCCAGGACCCATCGTGACACCATGGGGACCCTCCTTGTCACTGGGGACCCATTGTGACACCATGGGGACCCCTCCTTGTCCTCAGGGCCCATTGTGACATCCTGGGCATCCCCCTTTGTCCCCCGGGACCATTGTAACACCGTGGGGACCCCCTTTGTCCCCAGGGCCTATTGTTAAATCCCAGGACCCCCCATTGTCCCCAGGGCCCATTGTGACACCTTGGGGACCCCCTTGTCACTGGGGACCCATTGTGACACCATGGGGACCACCCCTTGTCCTCAGGGCCTATTGTGAACATCCTGGGGAACCTCCATTGTACCCTGAGCCCATTGTGAGTTCCTGGGGACCCCCTTGTCCCCAGGTCACATTGTGACATCCTGGGGAGCCTCTTTGTCCCCACGGCCCATTGTGACATCCTGGGGACCCCCTTTGTCCCCAGGGCCCATTGTGACATCCTGGGGACCTCCTTGTCCCCAGGACCCATCCTGGCACCGTGGGGACCTCCCTTGTCACTGGGGACCCTTTGTGACACCATGGGGACCTCCCATTGTCCTCAGGGCCCATTGAGACATCCTGGGGACCCCCTTTGTCACTGGGGACCCGTTGTGACATCCCAGGAACCCAATTGTCCCAAGGGCCCATTGTGACATCCTAGGGACCTCCCTTTGTCCCCAGGGCTCATTGTGGCACCATGGGGACCCCCTTTGTCACTGTGTCACACTGTGATATCCAAGAATCCCACGTTGTCCCCAAGGCCCATTTTGACATCCTGGGGACCCCCTTTCTCCCCAGGGCCCATTGTGACATTCAGGGGACCCCTCTTTGTCCCCAGGGCCCATTGTGACATCCTGGGGACCCCCCCTTGTCACTGGGGCCCATTGTGACGTCCCAGGACCCCCCATTGTCCCCAGGGCCCATTGTGACATCCTGGGGATCCCTGCTTGGCCCCAGGGCCCATTGTGACGTCTTAGGACACCCCATTGTCCCCCGGACCCATTGTGACATTCAGGGCACCCCCTTGTTTCCAGGGCCCATTGTGGCACCATGGGGACCCCCTTTGTCACCGGGGCCCATTGTGACATCCCAGGACTCCACTTTGTCCCAAGGGCTTATTGTGACACCATGGGGACCTCCCTTGTTCCCAGGGCCCATTGTGACATCCCATGACCCCCCTTTGTCCCCAGTGCTATTGTGAAATCCTGGGGACCTCCTTTGTGCCCAGGGTCCATTGTGGCACCATGGGGAACCCCTTTGTCAGTGGGGGCCATTGTGACATTCCAGGACTCCACTTTGTCCCCAGGGCTCGTTTTGACACCTTGGGGACTCCCATTGTCCCCAGGGCCCATTGTGACATCCTGGGGATCCCCCTTTGTCCCCAGGGTCCATTGTGACATCCTGGGCAACCCCATTGTCCCCAGGGCCCATTGTGACATCTGGGGGACCCTCTTGTCCCCAGGAGCCATCGTGGCACCGTGGGGACCCTACTTGTCACTTGGGGCCATTGTGACACCATGGGGACCACCCCTTTGTCTCCAGTGCCCATTGTGACATCCTGCGGACCCCCCTTTCTCCCCAGGGCCCATTTTGATATTCAGGGGACTCACCATTGTCCCCAGGGCCCATTGTGACTTTCAGGGGACCCCACCTTGTCCCCAGGGCTGATTGTGACGTCCTAGGGCCCCTCTGTGTCCCCAGGGCCCATTGTGACACTTTAGAGACCCCTCTTTGTCCCCAGGGCCCATTGTGACATCTTGGGGACCCCCCCTTGTCCCCAGGGCCCATTGTGACGTCCCAGGACCCCACATTGTCCCCAGGGCCCATTGTGACATCCTCGGCACCCCCTTGTCCCCAGGGCCAATTGTGACATCCCAGGACCCCCCATTGTCCCCAGGGCCCATTGTGACATTCAGGGGACCCCCTTTGTCACTAAGGCCCATTGTGACATCCCAGGACCCCACATTGTCCCCAGGGCCCATTGTAGCACCATGGGGACCCCCTTTGACCCCAGGGCCTATTGTGGCACCATGACAACCCCTTTTGTCCCCAGGGCCCATTGTGACATTCTAGCACCCCACTTTGTCCCCAGGGCCTATTGTGATACCATGGGTACCCCTCCTTGTCACTGGGGACCCATTGTGACACCATGGGGACCCCCCCTTGTCCTCAGGACTCATTCTCACATCCTGGGCACTCTCCATTGTCCCCAGGGCCCATTGTGACATCCTGGGGACCCTCAATGTCCCCAGGGCCCATTGTGACATCCCAGAACCTCCTATTGTCCCCAGGGCCCATTGTGACATCCTGGGGACCCCCATTGTCCCCAGGGCCCATTGTGACATTCCAGGACCCCCCATTGTCCGCAGGGCCCATTGTGACATCCACTGCACCCCCTTGTCCCCAGGGCCCATTGTGACATTCAGGGCACCCCCTTGTCCCCAGGGCCCATTGTGACATTCAGGGGATGCCTCTTTCTACCCAGGGCACATTGTGACATCCTGGGGACCCCCCCTTGTACCCAGGGCCCATTGTGACGTCCCAGGACCCCCTATTGTCCCCAGGGCCCATTATGACATCCTGGGGATCCCTCCTTGTCCCCAGGGCCCATTGTGACGTCCCAGGACCCCCCATTGTCCACCAGGACCCATTGTGACATCCCAGGACCCCACATTGTCCCCAAGACCCATTGTGACATCCTGGGGACCCCCATTGTCCCCAGGGCTGATTGTACACATTCCAGGACCCCCCATTGTCCCCAGGGCCCATTGTGACATCCACTGCACCTCCTTGTCCCCAGGGCCCATTGTGATATTCAGGGGACCCCTCTTTGTCCCCAGGGCCCATTGTGACATCCTGGGGACCCCCCCTTGTCACTGGGGCCCATTGTGACGTCCCGGGACCCCCCATTGTCCCCAGGGCCCATTGTGACATTCAGGGGACCCCCTTTGTCGCTGGGGCCCATTGTGACATCCCAGGACCCCACATTGTCCACAGGGCCCATTGTGACACCGTGGGGATCCCCTTTGTCCGCAGGGCTCATTGTGACATCCCAGGACCCCCCTTTGTCCCCAGGGCCCATTCTGATACCGTGGGGATCCCCTTTGTCCCCAGAGCCCATTGTGATATCCAGGGGACCCCCTTTGTCCCCAGGGCCCATTGTGACATCCTGGGCAACCCCATTGTCCCCAGGGCCCATTGTGACATCTGGGGGACCCTCTTGTCCCCAGGAGCCATCGTGGCACCGTGGGGACCCTACTTGTCACTTGGGGCCATTGTGACACCATGGGGACCCCCCCTTTGTCTCCAGTGCCCATTGTGACATCCTGCGGACCCCCCTTTGTCCCCAGGGCCCATTTTGACTTTCAGGGGACTCACCATTGTCCCCAGGGCCCATTGTGACTTTCAGGGGACCCCACCTTGTCCCCAGGGCTGATTGTGACGTCCTAGGGCCCCTCTGTGTCCCCAGGGCCCATTGTGACACTTTAGAGACCCCTCTTTGTCCCCAGGGCCCATTGTGACATCTTGGGGACCCCCCCTTGTCCCCAGGGCCCATTGTGACGTCCCAGGACCCCCCATTGTCCCCAGGGCCCATTGTGACATCCTCGGCACCCCCTTGTCCCCAGGGCCAATTGTGACATCCCAGGACCCCCCATTGTCCCCAGGGCCCATTGTGACATTCAGGGGACCCCCTTTGTCACTGGGGCCCATTGTGACATCCCAGGACCCCACATTGTCCCCAGGGCCCATTGTGACATTCAGGGGAACCCCCCTTGTCCCCAGGGCCCATTGTGATGTCCCAGGACCCCTCAGTGTCCCCACGGCCCATTGTGACATCCTGGGGACCCCCCTTTGTCACTGGGGCTCATTGAGACATCGTGGGGACCAACTTTGTCCGCAGGGCCCATTGTGACGTCCCAGGACCTCCCGTTGTCCCCAGTGTCCATTGTGACATCCGAGGAGCCCACTTTGTCCCCAGGACCCATTTTGATATTGAGGGGAGCCACGTTTGTCCCCAGGGCCCATTGTGACACCATGGGCCCCCCCCCTTGTCACTGGGGACCCATTGTGACACCATGGGGACCCCCCCTTGTCCTCAGGACGCATTCTCACATCCTGGGCACTCTCCATTGTCCCCAGGGCCCACTGTGACATCCTGGGGACCCCCTTGCTCCAGGGGCCCATTGTGGCACCATGGGGACATCCCCTTTGTCCCCAGGGACCATTGTGACATCCCAGGACCCCCCTTTGTCCCCAGGGCCCATTGTAGCACCATGGGGACCCCCTTTGACCCCAGGGCCTATTGTGGCACCATGACAACCCCTTTTGTCCCCAGGGCCCATTGTGACATTCTAGCACCCCACTTTGTCCCCAGGGCCTATTGTGACACCATGGGTACCCCTCCTTGTCACTGGGGACCCATTGTGACACCATGGGGACCCCCCCTTGTCCTCAGGACTCATTCTCACATCCTGGGCACTCTCCATTGTCCCCAGGGCCCATTGTGACATCCTGGGGACCCTCAATGTCCCCAGGGCCCATTGTGACATCCTGGGGACCCCCATTGTCCCCAGGGCCCATTGTGACATTCCAGGACCCCCCATTGTCCGCAGGGCCCATTGTGACATCCACTGCACCCCCTTGTCCCCAGGGCCCATTGTGACATTCAGGGCACCCCCTTGTCCCCAGGGCCCATTGTGACATTCAGGGGATGCCTCTTTCTACCCAGGGCACATTGTGACATCCTGGGGACCCCCCCTTGTACCCAGGGCCCATTGTGACGTCCCAGGACCCCCTATTGTCCCCAGGGCCCATTATGACATCCTGGGGATCCCTCCTTGTCCCCAGGGCCCATTGTGACGTCCCAGGACCCCCCATTGTCCACCAGGACCCATTGTGACATCCCAGGACCCCACATTGTCCCCAAGACCCATTGTGACATCCTGGGGACCCCCATTGTCCCCAGGGCTGATTGTACACATTCCAGGACCCCCCATTGTCCCCAGGGCCCATTGTGACATCCACTGCACCTCCTTGTCCCCAGGGCCCATTGTGATATTCAGGGGACCCCTCTTTGTCCCCAGGGCCCATTGTGACATCCTGGGGACCCCCCCTTGTCACTGGGGCCCATTGTGACGTCCCGGGACCCCCCATTGTCCCCAGGGCCCATTGTGACATTCAGGGGACCCCCTTTGTCACTGGGGCCCATTGTGACATCCCAGGACCCCACATTGTCCACAGGGCCCATTGTGACACCGTGGGGATCCCCTTTGTCCGCAGGGCTCATTGTGACATCCCAGGACCCCCCTTTGTCCCCAGGGCCCATTCTGATACCGTGGGGATCCCCTTTGTCCCCAGAGCCCATTGTGATATCCAGGGGACCCCCTTTGTCCCCAGGGCCCATTGTGACATCCTGGGCAACCCCATTGTCCCCAGGGCCCATTGTGACATCTGGGGGACCCTCTTGTCCCCAGGAGCCATCGTGGCACCGTGGGGACCCTACTTGTCACTTGGGGCCATTGTGACACCATGGGGACCCCCCCTTTGTCTCCAGTGCCCATTGTGACATCCTGCGGACCCCCCTTTGTCCCCAGGGCCCATTTTGACTTTCAGGGGACTCACCATTGTCCCCAGGGCCCATTGTGACTTTCAGGGGACCCCACCTTGTCCCCAGGGCTGATTGTGACGTCCTAGGGCCCCTCTGTGTCCCCAGGGCCCATTGTGACACTTTAGAGACCCCTCTTTGTCCCCAGGGCCCATTGTGACATCTTGGGGACCCCCCCTTGTCCCCAGGGCCCATTGTGACGTCCCAGGACCCCCCATTGTCCCCAGGGCCCATTGTAACATCCTCGGCACCCCCTTGTCCCCAGGGCCAATTGTGACATCCCAGGACCCCCCATTGTCCCCAGGGCCCATTGTGAAATTCAGGGGACCCCCTTTGTCACTGGGGCCCATTGTGACATCCCAGGACCCCACATTGTCCCCAGGGCCCATTGTGACATTCAGGGGAACCCCCCTTGTCCCCAGGGCCCATTGTGATGTCCCAGGACCCCTCAGTGTCCCCACGGCCCATTGTGACATCCTGGGGACCCCCCTTTGTCACTGGGGCTCATTGAGACATCGTGGGGACCAACTTTGTCCGCAGAGCCCATTGTGACGTCCCAGGACCTCCCGTTGTCCCCAGTGTCCATTGTGACATCCGAGGAGCCCACTTTGTCCCCAGGACCCATTTTGATATTGAGGGGAGCCACGTTTGTCCCCAGGGCCCATTGTGACACCATGGGCCCCCCCCCTTGTCACTGGGGACCCATTGTGACACCATGGGGACCCCCCCTTGTCCTCAGGACGCATTCTCACATCCTGGGCACTCTCCATTGTCCCCAGGGCCCACTGTGACATCCTGGGGACCCCCTTGCTCCAGGGGCCCATTGTGGCACCATGGGGACATCCCCTTGGTCCCCAGGGACCATTGTGACATCCCAGGACCCCCCTTTGTCCCCAGGGCCCATTGTAGCACCATGGGGACCCCCTTTGACCCCAGGGCCTATTGTGGCACCATGACAACCCCTTTTGTCCCCAGGGCCCATTGTGACATTCTAGCACCCCACTTTGTCCCCAGGGCCTATTGTGACACCATGGGTACCCCTCCTTGTCACTGGGGACCCATTGTGACACCATGGGGACCCCCCCTTGTCCTCAAGACTCATTCTCACATCCTGGGCACTCTCCATTGTCCCCAGGGCCCATTGTGACATCCTGGGGACCCTCAATGTCCCCAGGGCCCATTGTGACATCCCAGAACCTCCTATTGTCCCCAGGGCCCATTGTGACATCCTGGGGACCCCCATTGTCCCCAGGGCCCATTGTGACATTCCAGGACCCCCCATTGTCCGCAGGGCCCATTGTGACATCCACTGCACCCCCTTGTCCCCAGGGCCCATTGTGACATTCAGGGCACCCCCTTGTCCCCAGGGCCCATTGTGACATTCAGGGGATGCCTCTTTCTACCCAGGGCACATTGTGACATCCTGGGGACCCCCCCTTGTACCCAGGGCCCATTGTGACGTCCCAGGACCCCCTATTGTTCCCAGGGCCCATTATGACATCCTGGGGATCCCTCCTTGTCCCCAGGGCCCATTGTGACGTCCCAGGACCCCCCATTGTCCACCAGGACCCATTGTGACATCCCAGGACCCCACATTGTCCCCAAGACCCATTGTGACATCCTGGGGACCCCCATTGTCCCCAGGGCTGATTGTACACATTCCAGGACCCCCCATTGTCCCCAGGGCCCATTGTGACATCCACTGCACCTCCTTGTCCCCAGGGCCCATTGTGATATTCAGGGGACCCCTCTTTGTCCCCAGGGCCCATTGTGACATCCTGGGGACCCCCCCTTGTCACTGGGGCCCATTGTGACGTCCCGGGACCCCCCATTGTCCCCAGGGCCCATTGTGACATTCAGGGGACCCCCTTTGTCACTGGGGCCCATTGTGACATCCCAGGACCCCACATTGTCCACAGGGCCCATTGTGACACCGTGGGGATCCCCTTTGTCCGCAGGGCTCATTGTGACATCCCAGGACCCCCCTTTGTCCCCAGGGCCCATTCTGATACCGTGGGGATCCCCTTTGTCCCCAGAGCCCATTGTGATATCCAGGGGACCCCCTTTGTCCCCAGGGCCCATTGTGACATCCTGGGCAACCCCATTGTCCCCAGGGCCCATTGTGACATCTGGGGGACCCTCTTGTCCCCAGGAGCCATCGTGGCACCGTGGGGACCCTACTTGTCACTTGGGGCCATTGTGACACCATGGGGACCCCCCCTTTGTCTCCAGTGCCCATTGTGACATCCTGCGGACCCCCCTTTGTCCCCAGGGCCCATTTTGACATTCAGGGGACTCACCATTGTCCCCAGGGCCCATTGTGACTTTCAGGGGACCCCACCTTGTCCCCAGGGCCTATTGTGACGTCCTAGGGCCCCTCTGTGTCCCCAGGGCCCATTGTGACACTTTAGAGACCCCTCTTTGTCCCCAGTACCCATTGTGACATCCTGGGGACCCCTTTTGTCCCCACGGCCCATTGTGGCACCATGGGGACCCCCTTTGTCACTGGGGCCCATTGTGACATCCCAGGACCCCAGTTTGTCCCCAGGGCTTATTGTGACACCATGGGGACCTCCCGTGTCCCCAGGGCCCATTGTGACATCCCATGACCCCCCTTTGTCCCCAGTGCTATTGTGAAATCCTGGGGACCTCCTTTGTGCCCAGGGCCCATTGTGGCACCATGGGGAACGCCTTTGTCACTGGGGGCCATTGTGACATTCCAGGATTCCACTTTGTCCCCAGGGCTCGTTCTGACACCTTGGGGACTCCCATTGTCCCCAGGGCCCATGGTGATATCCTGGGGATCCCCCTTTGTCCCCAGGGTCCATTGTGACATCCTGGGCAACCCCATTGTCCCCAGGGCCCATTGTGACATCTGGGGGACCCCCTTGTCCCCAGGACCCATTGTGGCACCGTGGGGCCCTCTTTGTCACTTGGGCTCATTGTGACACCATGGGGACGCCCCCTTTGTCCCCAGTGCCCATTGTGACATCCTGCGGACCCCCTTTTGTCCCCAGGGCCCATTTTGACATTCAGGGCACCCACCATTGTCCCCAGGGCCCATTGTGACCTTCAAGGTACCCCCATTGTTCCCAGGGCCCATTGTGACGTCCTGGGGAGCCCCCTCTGTTCCCAGGGCTCATTGTGACTTTCAGGGGATCCCCCCTTGTCCCCAGGGCTGATTGTGACGTCCTAGGGCCCCTCTTTGTCCCCAGGGCCCATTGTGACATCCTGGGGACCCCCCCTTGTCCCCAGAGCCCATTGTGACGTCCCAGGACCCCCCATTGTCTCCAGGGCCAATTGTGACATCCTCGGCACCCCCTTGTCCCCAGGGCCCATTGTGACATTCAGGGGACACCTCTTTGTCCCCAGGGCCCATTGTGACATCCTGGGGACCCCCTCTTGTCCCCAGGGCCCATTGTGACGTCCCAGGAACCCCCATTGTCCCCAAGGCCCATTGTGACATTCAGAGGACCCCTCTTTGTCCCCAGGGCCCATTGTGACATCCTGGGGACCCCCTCTTGTCCCCAGGGCCCATTGTGACGTCCCAGGAACCCCCATTGTCCCCAGGGCCCATTGTGACATCTTGGGGATCCCTCCTTGTCCCCAGGGCCCATTGTGATGTCCCAGGACCCCGCCATTGTCCCCAGGGCCCATTGTGACATCCTGGGCAACCCCATTGTCCCCAGGGCCCATTGTGACATCTGGGGAACGCCCTTGTCCCCAGGACCCATCGTGGCGCCGTGGGGACCCTCCTTGTCACTTGGGCCCATTGTGACACCATGGAGACCCCCCCTTTGTCTCCAGTACCCATTGTGACATCCTGGGGATCCCTCCTTGTCCCCAGGACCCATTGTGACATTCAGGGGACCCTCTTTGTCACTGGGGCCCATTGTGAAATCCCAGGACTCCACATTGTCCCCAGGGCCCATTGTGACATCCTGGGGACCCCACTTGTCCCCAGGACCCATTGTGACACTATGGGGACCCCCCCTTGTGCCCAGAGCCTACTGTGACACTGTGGGTACCACCCTTGTCCGCAGGGCTCATTGTGACATCCCAGGACCCCCCATTGTCCCCGGGGCCCATTGTGACATTCTAGGACCCCACTTTGTCCCCAGGGCCTATTGTGATATCATGGGGACCCCTCCTTGTCACTGGGGACCCATTGTGACACCATGGGGACCCCCCCTTTGTCCCCAGTGCCCATTGTGACATCCTGCGCACCCCCCTTTGTCCCCAGGGTCCATTGTGGCATCCTGGGCAACCCCATTGTCCCCAGGGCCCATTGTGACATCTGGGGGACGCCCTTGTCCCCAGGACCCATCATGGCACCGTGGGGACCCCCATTGTCCCCAGGGCCCATTGTGACATTCCAGGACCCCCCATTGTCCCCAGGGCCCATTGTGACATCCTCGGCACCCCCTTGTCCCCAGGGCCCATTGTGACATCCTGGGCAACCCCCCTTGTCCCCAGGGCCCATTGTGACGTCCCAGGACCCCCCCTTCTCCCCAGGGCCCATTGTGACATTCAGGGGACCCCCCCTTATCCCCAGGGCCCATTGTGACATCCCAGGACCCCCCATTGTCCCCAGGGCCCATTGTGACATCCTGGGGATCGCTCCTTGTCCCCAGGGCCCATTTTGACATCCCAGGACCCCCCATTGTCCCCAGGACCCATTGTGACATTCAGGGGACCCCCTTTGTCACTGGGGCCCATTGTGACATCTCAGGACCCCACATTGTCCCCAGGGCCCATTGTGACATCCTGGGGACCCCACTTGTCCCCAGGACCCATTGTGACACCATGGGGACCCCCATTTGTGCCCAGGGCCCATTGTGGCACTGTGGGTACCACCCTTGTCCGCAGGGCTCATTGTGACATCCCAGGACCCCCCATTGTCCCCAGGGCCCATTGTGACATTCAGGGGACCCCCCTTTGTCCCCAGGGCCTATTCTGATACCGTGGGGACCCCCTTTGTCCCCAGGGCCCATTGTGACATCCTGGGGGCGCTCTTTGTCCCCAGGGCCCATTGTGACATCCTGGGGACCGTCCTTGTCCCCAGAGCCCATTGTGACATCCAGGGGACCCCCTTTGTCCCCAGGGCCCATTGTGGCACCATAGGGACCCACTTTGTCACTAGGGCCCATTGTGACATCCCAGGACCCGCCCTGGTCCCCAGGGCCCATTGTGACATCCATGGGACCCCCTTTGTCCCAAGACTTCATTGTGACATCCTGGGGACCCCCCTTGTCCTCAGGGTCCATTGTGACAGCCCAGGACCTTACTTTGTCCCCAGGGCCCATTGTGATATCTGGGGGACCCCCTTGTTCCCAGGGCCCATTGTGACATCCTGGAAACACCCCCTTGTCCCCAGGGCCCATTGTGACGTCCCAGGACCCCCCATTTTCTCCAGGGCCCATTGTGACATCCTGGGGATCCCTCCTTGTCCCCAGGGCCCATTGTGACATCCGGCGGACCCCCCTTTGTCCCCAGGGCCCATTGTGACATCCTAGGGACCCGTTTCTCCCCAGGCCCCATTGTGGCACCATGGGGACCCCCCCTTGTCACTGGGGGCCCATTGTGACACCATGGAGACCCCTGCTTGTCCTCAGGGTCCATTGTGACATCCTGGGCACCCCCCATTTTCCCCAGGACCCATTGTGACATCCTGGCCACCCCCTTGCTCCCAGGGCCCATTGTGGCACCATGGGGACACCCCCTTGTCCCCAGGGCCCATTGTGACATCCCAGGACCCCCCTTTGTCCCCAGGACCCATTGTAGCACCATGGGGACCCCTTTTGTCCCCAGGGCCCATTGTGACATTCTTGGACCCCACTTTGTCCCCAGGGCCTATTGTGACACCATGGGTACCCCTCCTTGTCACTGGGGACCCATTGTGACACCATGGGGACCCCTCCTTGTCCTCAGGACTCATTCTCACCTCCTGGGTACCCTCCATTGTCCCCAGGGCCCATTGTGACATCATGGAGACCCTCATTGTCCCCAGGGCCCATTGTGACACCCTGGGGACCCCCATTGTCCCCAGGGCCCATTGTGACATACTCGGCACCCCCTTTGTCCCCAGGGCCCATTGTGACATCCTGGGCACCCCCCCTTGTCCCCAGGGCCCATTGTGACGTTCCAGGACCCCCCCTTGTCCCCAGGGCCCATTGTGACATTCAGGGGACCCCTCTTTGTCCCTAGGGCCCATTGTGACATCCTGGGGACCCCCCCTTATCCCCAGGGATCATTGTGACGTCCCAGGACCCCCCATTGTCCTTAGGGCCCATTGTGACATCCTGGGGATCGCTCCTTGTCCCCAGGGCCCATTGTGACGTCCCAGAACCCCCCATTGTCCCCAGGACCCATTGTGACATTCAGGGGACCCCTGTCGAGGGTTAGGATTGCGGGGTGACAATCAAACCCTGGCAGATGTATTGTTAACCTCCTCTCCCCCCCACTTCTCCCTTTTGCCCCTGCCTCTCCCCCCTTCCCACTCAGGACAGGCGATCGGGAGGGAAAGAAGGACAGAGAGAGAAGAGTTGGAAAAGTTAAAGATGTTTTACTAATGCTACTAATAAGAATAGAGAAAATAATAAAAAATATACAAAACCAATCTTGTAAGTCTCAGCAACTGCAGAGCCAGCACCCAAAGTCCTGGATTAGACTCTGCAGCCAACCGGAGCTGGATTCAGTCTCTCACTAGGCCTCAGTTCGCAGGGACGACCAGCAAGGTCCTCTCGTAATGTCAGCCATGAGGAAAAAGGGAAAAAAGCAAAGGGCCGAGATCCTCGTGATCTCCCACTTTTATATGAAGTATTCACGTGAATGGAATGTTATACACCGTTGGTCAGTCTCTCGGACATCAGTTTTCTCGTTGCCCCTCTCGCGAGATGTCCATCCGTGCTTATCAATAAGTTTTCATTCCATTGCTAGGTTTAACCAAAACATGTGTTGGGTTCTCCAGGAAAATGCAGCTAACATGAAGGCTTTAGCTGACAGGCAAATTCACTAAAAAAGAAACTTGTTTTTAACAAAACCAGGACATTCCACCCCTTATAATATGACATTCACTGAATACTTAAACCTTATCAATACAATCTATCAATACAATCTAATTAATCACTACTACTATATATATATACACATATGTACATATATACACAGGAGTAATTAATCAGTGGACCATCCTTTGAAAAGTTAATTAAGTTCATTTTGTCACCACAGTCTCCCAGGGCAGGAAAAATGGTACAAGTGCATCTCATGACCACTGTTTGTGGGTTAAGGACACCAACTTCGAAGAAGGTGTCGGGCGCCACTCGAAGAAGCCAGCGCTGGTTTCATCACCATTGTCTTGATCTGAAAGACACTTATTAAACATTGTTAGTGCGGCAATTCACATCATACAGTTCAGCATTGCCTATTTTCACCTAAAATCAAATCCCCTTGAGGTACACACCGAACTTCTCCATCCTTAAGCATCACCCACCAGGTGCTGCCAGGTCCCTGGGCAAAAACAATCCCACAAATAGGTTTGCCTGTGCCTGAGGCAGGAGTAACCCATACTGCCTTTCCTAAGATATTTTTCATGTGTACTACAGGGACTTTATCTCCTTCTACAGTCCGTAGAATTTCTGATTGGGCAGGCCCGGCTCGATTGGTTGATCCCCTAGTGTTGACCAACCAAGTGGCTTTTGCTAAATGTGAATCCCAGTTTTTAAAGGTTCCGCCACCAAGTGCCTTTAGTGTAGTTTTTAACAAACCATTGTACCTTTCAATTTTCCCAGAGGCTGGTGCATGATATGGAATATGATATACCCACTCAATACCATGTTCTTTGGCCCAATTGTCTATAATACTGTTTTTGAAATGAGTACCATAGTCTGATTCAATTCTTTCTGGCGTACCGTGCCGCCAAAGGACTTGCTTCTCAAGGCCCAAGATAGTATTTCGGGCTGTAGCATGAGGTACGGCATATGTTTCCAACCATCCAGTGGTTGCTTCTACCATTGTAAGTACATAACGCTTACCTTGACGTGTCTGTGGAAGTGTAATATAATCAATCTGCCAAGCTTCTCCATACTTACACTTTAACCATCGCCCCCCATACCATACAGGTTTTAACCGTTTTGCTTGTTTGATTTCGGCGCAAGTTTCACATTCATGAATAACCTGTGAAATAGTGTCCATAGTTAAATCCACCCCTCGATCACGAGCCCATTTGTATGTTGCATCTCTGCCTTGATGCCCTGAAGCATCATGGGCCCACCGAGCTAGGAAAAGTTCACCTTTATGTTGCCAGTCCAAGTCCACCTCAGCTACTTTAATCTTAGCAGCTTGATCCGCTTGTTGGTTGTTTAGATGTTCCTCGGTGGCTCGACTTTTAGGCACATGAGCATCTACATGACGAACTTTCACAGGCAGGTTCTCTAGCCGAGCAGCAATGTCTTGCCACAGTGTGGCAGCCCAAATGGGTTTACCTCTGCGCTGCCAGTTGCTTTTCTTCCATTGCTGTAGCCACCCCCACAAGGCATTTGCTACCATCCATGAGTCAGTATAGAGATAAAGTATTGGCCACTTCTCTCGTTCAGCAATGTCCAAAGCCAGCTGGATGGCTTTCACTTCTGCAAACTGACTGGATTCACCTTGTCCTTCAGTGGCTTCTGTAACTTGTCGTGTGGGACTCCACACAGCAGCTTTCACCTTCGATGTTTTCCTACAAGACGACAGGATCCATCTGTGAACAGTGCATACTGCTTATCAGTCTCTGAAAGCGTATTATATGGTGGTGCTTCTTCAGCACGTTTTACTTCCTCCTCATCTGGAGACATCCCAAAGTCTTTGCTTTCTGGCCAGTCTGTAATCACTTCTAATATCCCTGGACGGTTGGGACTTCCAGTTCGAGCTCGTTGTGTGATCAGTGCAATCCATTTACTCCATGTAACTTCGGTTGCATGATGTGGAGAGGGAACCGTCCCTTTGAACATCCAGCTCAGCACCGGCAGTCGAGGTGCCAGGAGGAGCTGTGCTTCAGTGCCCATCACTTCTGAAGCAGCTCGAACTCCTTCATATGCTGCTAGTATCTCCTTTTCAGTTGGAGTACAGCTGGCCTCAGATCCTTTGTATCCTCGACTCCAAAAACCTAGGGGTCGACCTCGGGTTTCTCCTGGTGCTTTCTGCCAGAGGCTCCAGGTAAGTCCATTATCTCCGGCTGCGGTATAGAGCACATTTTTAACATCTAGTCCAGTTCGGACTGGTCCAAGGGCCACTGCATGAGTTATCTCACGCTTAATTTGTTCAAAGGCTTGTCGTTGTTCAGGGCCCCACTCAAATTGGTTCTTTTTATGAGTCACTCGATAGAGAGGGCTCACAATGTGGCTGTAGTCAGGAATGTGCATTCTCCAAAAACCTACAACGCCCAAGAAAGTCTGTGTCTCCTTCTTATTAGTAGGTGGAGACATTGCTGCAATTTTGTTGATCACATCCATTGGGATCTGACGACGGCCATCTTGCCATTTTATTCCTAAAAACTGGATCTCTCGTGCAGGTCCCTTGACCTTGCTTCGTTTTATGGCAAAACCAGCATCCAAAAGAATCTGAATTATTCTCTCACCTTTCTCGAAGACTTCTTTTGCTGTGTCACCCCATACAATGATGTCATCAATATATTGCAAGTGTTCTGGAGCTTCACCTTGCTCCAGCGTGGTCTGGATCAGTCCATGGCAGATGGTAGGACTGTGTTTCCACCCCTGGGGCAAGCGATTCCATGTATACTGGATGCCCCTCCAGGTGAAAGCAAACTGCGGCCTGCACTCTGCTGCTACAGGAATAGAGAAAAATGCATTAGCAATGTCAATTGTAGCATACCACTTGGCTGCCTTTGACTCCAGTTCAAATTGCAGTTCTAGCATGTCAGGCACAGCAGCACTCAGTGGTGGTGTAACTTCATTCAGGCCACGATAGTCTACAGTTAGTCTCCACTCGTCACTAGACTTACGCGCTGGCCAGATTGGGCTGTTAAAAGGTGAGCGAGTCTTACTGATCACACCCTGGCTTTCCAATTGACGAATCAGCTTCTGGATAGGAATCCAAGAGTCTCGATTGGTGCGATATTGCCGGCGATGCACCGTCGTGGTAGCAATTGGCACCTGCTGACCGTCAACCCTCAGCCGTCCTACAACAGAAGGGTCATCTGAAAGACCAGGCAAATCAGACAGCTGTTCAATTTTCTCAGTGTCCACAGCTGCTATACCAAATGCCCACCTATACCCTTTTGGGTCCTTAAAATACCCTCTCCTGAGGTAGTCTATACCAAGGATGCACGGAGCATCTGGACCAGTCACAATGGGATGCTTTTGCGAGTTTTTTCCAGTTAGGTTCATTTCAGCCTCTACAACAGTCAGTTCCTGGGATCCCCCAGTCACTCCAACAATATTGATGGATTGCATTCCTTTATAATTAGAAGGAATTATTGTGCACTGAGCACTAGTGTCCACCAAAGCTTTGTACTCCTGGGGTTGTGTTGTACCAGGCCATAATATTTGTACAGTCCAATAAACTCTGTTATCCCTTTCCTCCACCTGGTTGGAGGCAGGGCACCTCTAATTCCTGTTTTGCACAGTCTCTGGGTGTGAATTAGAGGTTCCTTCAAAAGCATCAGAATCTCTTCTGCTCCTTTTGTAAACTGGAGCAGCCACCTTCCTAGGAGTTTTTCCTTTTATCTCACGTACTCGTTCTTGAAGTTCTGAGGTAGGCCTTCCATGCCACTTATTCATATTTTCTCCCTGCTCATGTAGGAAGAACCACAGTGAACCTCTTTTTGTGGGCTGTCTCTGCCCTCTCTCTCGAGAGTGGAAACGCCTTCTCCTAACAGCTGAAACATAGGTTTGTGCAGGTTGTGAACGGTACGAGTCTTCTCTGAGCTCTTTGATTTCTTGCAACAGCTTTTCAAACCGGTCATCAGATTTTTCACACAGTTTCTCCACAGCGGAGACACAAGCCCGTAGAGAACCAGCAAGGCTGTCCTCAAAGTACCGGAGCTGCTCAATCACTTCATTAATTTCTTGTACACCTCTAGCTGACCAGACCATTCCTGCCAATGACTTAGCATATGCAGGTGGTGCACTTTGTACAAATCTGCGCCACATAGATTTTGTACAATTGATTCTATCTGGGTCTGTCCCCTCTTGGCTGTTTGGTCCTAGATAGATGATCTCTCGCACAGCTAATTCTCTCAGGAACTGGATACCTCTCTCCATAGTATTCCATTTCCCTAACTTGGATATACAATCTTCCTTGTAGGGAAATCTGGCTTTCATAGCTGCCAGGAGTCGGGTCCAGAGAGTAGCGGCATTAGACTCTCTTGAAATTGCCCTATCAATGGTGGAATCTTTTGACAGAGATCCCAGCTGCCTAGCTTCACCACCTTCTAATTCAATTGTTTCTGCCCCATTGTCCCAGCATCGCAGCAGCCAGGTTAAAATATTCTCGCCTTCACGACGACTAAAGTCTTCTCGCAGATCTCTCAGCTCACCTGGAGAAAAGGACCGAGTGGTGGTCACTTCATCTCCACCCTGTCCTGATGATGATGCCTCTTGGGTTGATGTTGGCCCTGTGCCATCACCTGCTGCACGGGTAGTCTTTCTAGTGACTTTCTTACAACCAGCAACTGATGCTGATATGGGTTCACCATCATCTGATTCATTTCCAGAATCTGAATGACTGTCACAGTGATTGCTGTGGTTACAGCAGCAACAGTGCCCAGTGTGTGAAGACGGGGGGGCTGCCTTGTTAGCCTTTGAGGCTGGAGAAGTAACGTCATCTGCAGCGACCTTGGCAGAGGAGCTCTGCGGAGGAGCTGTAGCTTCAGCCTGTGAAGCCGCGGTTGGGGGGACAGTGGCTGCAGCAGCAGCTTTGGCTGTTTTACCTTTTCTCGAGCGGCTAGGAGTGCTTTTTGCTAAAGCTTCCGAAGACACACCGCAAATCTCAGGACTAAGAAGAGACGCAAACCTCCTATTGAACCTCATTTCTCTTAACAGTAACACAAACTGACACACATTCAGCAAACCAGATAACACCATCACAGTTCTATCAAAGCTCCAAGGGTATTCAAAGTTCTCTAAAACATTTGCAAACTGTCCTAGCGAAAACACGAAAGTATTGTTAGTCAGCCTTTCTAAAGATTCGCTTGACCAATTAGCAAATATAGAGCCATTCTGCTCTTTAATCTCTCCTGGAGGTTTTTCAAGGTAAAGCAAAAGCGAGTAGAAATTCATTAGCGGCTGCAATATAATGAAATAAACCAGTGCCATACCGCACAGCATCATCATGACCGCTGTCCAGTTTCGTGTTGTTATATAATGAATACTTCGATTCAGAAAGAAACACCAACAAAGATATGGGATCAGCGAGCACAATGTAGAAAATAGCTGATATAACTTATGCCACAACATCTTTAAATCAATGTAATTCACTTTGCCTTAATACCACTAAATAATATCCAAAGCAAACAGACGCGCGAGTATCACAACTCTATGAGTTGGCACCGTGCCAAGAAAATTGAAAGGTACGTCAGAGCAGTAGAAAAGCCAAAAATCTCCAAATTTACCCCTTTCTCGTGCCCCACGTTGGGCGCCAATTATCTGTCGAGGGTTAAGATTGCGGGGTGACAATCAAACCCTGGCAGATGTATTGTTAACCTCCTCTCCCCCCCACTTCCCCCTTTTGCCCCTGCCTCTCCCCCCTTCCCACTCAGGACAGGCGATCGGGAGGGAAAGAACGACAGAGACAAGAGAGTTGGAAAAGTTAGAGATGTTTTACTAACGCTACTAATAAGAATAGAGAAAATAATACAAAATATACAAAACCAATCTTGTAAGTCTCAGCAACTGCAGAGCCAGCACCCGAAGTCCTGGATTAGACTCTGTAGCCAACCGGAGCTGGATTCAGTCTCTCACTAGGCCTCAGTTCGCAGGGACGACCAGCAAGATCCTCTCCTAATGTCAGCCATGAGGAAAAAAGGGAAAGAGGGCAAAGGGGCGAGATCCTCGTGATCTCCCACTTTCATATGAAGTATTCACGTGAATGGAATGTTATACACCATTGATCAGTCTCTCGATCATCAGTTTCTCGTCGCCCCTCTCGTGAGATGTTCATCCGTGCTTATCAATAAGTTTGCATTCCATTGCTAGGTTTAACCAAAACATGTGTCAGCTTCTCCAGGAAAATGCAGCTAATATGAAGGCTTTAGCTGACAGGCAAAAATTCGCTAAAAGAGAAACTTGTTTTTAACAAAACCAGGACATAAGCCTAAACCGCAAAGATCTCTCCATAAAGATGTTTTTTATACTGTACTTCCACAATCTTCTGGCAGTACAAAAGAACAAGCGGCAGATGTACTTAGGCTGACTGATGGTGGTTTGGTGTAGAGACCATGCATATCATGGGAATATTTCAGCATTTCTGCTCTGGTTTTCAGTGTATTACACCAAAACCCCCACCTGATGATATCATTTCAAGAGCAGAAGCAGCAATTTGCAGAATTCAGCTTCTTTGGGGAACTGAGCAATTGCTGAGCTGACACCAAGTCCTGCTGGGTCCCTGTCACCTGCAGAGTGCCCGCATCCTCACCACGGTCGCGGGCATTGTGACAAAGGTTCTATGTCAGCTGGGTGTGGCAGCCGAGCGCCCGCTAGGGGAGGGGGAGGCTGTCAGCCCCGGGCCTGTCACTGCATTCTGTAACCCCTGTCACCATCGAGGCCTCTGAAAAGTTTCCAAAACATCCCCAGACTTGGCTCCAAAGTGGCCAAAAGTCTCCAAGAGACAAGTTGGGAAGAAGGATATGGAACAAAGGGAGAAAGGCAAGGGCGCAGGCCAAAGGGAGGCAAGAGGAAAAAGTAGTGCCGGGCTGCACGACTGAAATGGAGGAATTGAAAGTGGAAAGCCAGGAAGCAGGAGAGTTTGAGAAAAGGAGAGAGGAAAGAAGAGACATGCAGCCAGACGAGGGCTTAGTGAGAGAGGCTGGGAGAGAGAACAGGATGAGAAGGAAATAAGGCAAGGCAAGGCAAGGCTAGGCCAAAGGACGTTTCTTTGATTTATATTTTCTACCACATTCATCTGGAGACAAGGAGGAAAGCCATCAGACCTTATGGATTAGGCCCAAACAAAAGCCCCGGCTACTTGAGACACTTAGAATAAGCCTAAACCACAAAGATCTCTCCATAAAGATGGTTTTTATACTGTACTTCCACAATCAGCTGGCAGTACAAAAGAACAAGCGGCAGATGTACTTAGGCTGAGTCATGGTGGTTTGGTGCAGAGACCATGCATATCATGGGAATATTTCAGCATTTCTGCTCTGGTTTTCAGTGTATTACACCAAAACCCCCACCTGATGATATCATTTCAAGAGCAGAAGCAGCAATTTGCAGAATTCAGCTTCTTTGGGGAACTGAGCAATTGCTGAGCTGACACCAAGTCCTGCTGGGTCCCTGTCACCTGCAGAGTGCCCGCATCCTCACCACGGTAGCGGGCATTGTGACAAAGGTTCTATGTCAGCTGGGTGTGGCAGTCGAGCGCCCCCTAGGAGACGGTGAGCCTGTCAGCCCTGGGCCTGTCACTGCATTCTGTACCTCCTGTCACCAGCGAGGCCTCGGAAAAGTTTCCAAAACATCCCCAGACTTGGGTCCAAAGTGGCCAAAAGTCTCCAAGAGACAAGTCGGGAAGAAGGATATGGAACAGAGGGAGAAAGGCAAGGGAGCAGGCCAAAGGGAGGCAAGAGGAAAAAGTAGTGCCGGGCTGCAGGACTGAAATGGAGGAATTGAAAGAGGAAAGCCAGGAAGCAGGAGAGTTTGAGAAAAGGAGAGAGGAAAGAAGAGACATGCAGCCAGACGATGGGTTAGTGAGAGAGGCTGGGACAGAGAACAGGATGAGAAAAAAATAAGGCAAGGCAAGGCAAGGCTAGGCCAAAGGACGTTTCTTTGATTTATATCTTCTACCACATTCATCTCGAGATGAGGAGGAAAGCCATCAGACCTCATGGATTAGGCCCAAACAAAAGCCCCGGCTACTTGAGACACTTAGACTAAGCCTCAACCACAAAGATCTCTCCATAAAGATGGTTTTTATACTGTACTTCCACAATCTGCTGGCTGTACAAAAGAACAAGCGGCAGATGTACTTAGGCTGAGTCATGGTGCTTTGGTGCAGAGACCGTGCATATCATGGGAATATTTCAGCATTTCTGCTCTGGTCTTCAGTGTATTACACCAAAACACCCACCTCATGACATCATTTCAAGAGCAAAAGCAGCAATTTGCAGAATTCAGCTTCTTTGGGGAACTGAGCAATTGCTGAGCTGACACCATGTCCTGCTGGGTCCCTGTCACCTGCAGAGTGCCCGCATCCTCACCAGAGTAGCGGGCATTGTGACAAAGGTTCTATGTCAGCTGGGTGTGGCAGTCGAGCGCCCCCTAGGAGACGGTGAGCCTGTCAACCCCGGGCCTGTCACTGTCTGCTGTCCCCTCTGTCAGCAGCGAGGCCTCTGAAAAGTTTCCAAAACATCCCCAGACTTGGCTCCAAAGTGGCCGAAACTCTCCAAGAGACAAGTCGGGAAGAAGGATATGGAACAGAGGGAGAAAGGCAAGGGAGCAGGCCTAAGGGAGGCAAGAGGAAAAAGTAGTGCCGGGCTGCAGGACTGAAATGGAGGAATGGAAAGACAAAAGCCAGGAAGCAGGAGAGTTTGAGAAAAGGAGAGAGGAAAGAAGAGACATGCAGCCAGACGAGGGCTTAGTGAGAGAGGCTGGGACAGAGAACAGGATGAGAAGGAAATAAGGCAAGGCAAGGCAAGGCAAGGCTAGGCCAAAGGACGTTTCTTTGATTTATATTTTCTACCACATTTATCTGGAGATGAGGAGGAAAGCCATCAGACCTTATGGATTAGGCCCAAACAAAAGCCCCGGCTACTTGAGACACTTAGACTAAGCCTAAACCACAAAGATCTCTCCATAAAGATGGTTTTTATACTGTACTTCCACAATCAGCTGGCAGTACAAAAGAACAAGCGGCAGATGTACTTAGGCTGAGTCATGGTGGTTTGGTGCAGAGACCATGCATATCATGGGAATATTTCAGCATTTCTGCTCTGGTTTTCAGTGTATTACACCAAAACACCCACCTGATGACATCATTTCAAGAGCAAAAGCAGCAATTTGCAGAATTCAGCTTCTTTGGGGAACTGAGCAATTGCTGAGCTGACACCATTTCCTGCTGGGTCCCTGTCACCTGCAGAGTGCCCGCATCCTCACCACGGTCGCGGGCATTGTGACAAAGGTTCTATGTCATCTGGGTGTGGCAGTCGAGCGCCCCCTAGGAGACGGTGAGCCTGTCAGCCCTGGGCCTGTCACTGCATTCTGTACCTCCTGTCACCAGCGAGGCCTCGGAAAAGTTTCCAAAACATCCCCAGACTTGGGTCCAAAGTGGCCAAAAGTCTCCAAGAGACAAGTCGGGAAGAAGGATATGGAACAGAGGGAGAAAGGCAAGGGAGCAGGCCAAAGGGAGGCAAGAGGAAAAAGTAGTGCCGGGCTGCAGGACTGAAATGGAGGAATTGAAAGAGGAAAGCCAGGAAGCAGGAGAGTTTGAGAAAAGGAGAGAGGAAAGAAGAGACATGCAGCCAGACGATGGGTTAGTGAGAGAGGCTGGGACAGAGAACAGGATGAGAAGGAAATAAGGCAAGGCAAGGCAAGCCTAGGCTAGGCCAAAGGACGTTTCTTTGATTTATATTTTCTACCACATTCATCTTGAGATGAGGAGGAAAGCCATCAGACCTTATGGATTAGGCCCAAACAAAAGCCCCGGCTACTTGAGACACTTAGACTAAGCCTAAACCACAAAGATCTCTCCATAAAGATGGTTTTTATACTGTACTTCCACAATCAGCTGGCAGTACAAAAAAACAAGCGGCAGATGTACTTAGGCTGACTCATGGTGGTTTGGTGCAGAGACCGTGCATATCATGGGAATATTTCAGCATTTCTGCTCTGGTTTTCAGTGTATTACACCAAAACACCCACCTGATGACATCATTTCAAGAGCAAAAGCAGCAATTTGCAGAATTCAGCTTCTTTGGGGAACTGAGCAATTGCTGAGCTGACAGAAGTCCTGCTGGGTCCCTGTCACCTGCAGAGTGCCCGCATCCTCACCACGGTAGCGGGCATTGTGACAAAGGTTCTATGTCAGCTGGGTGTGGCAGTCGAGCGCCCCCGAGGAGACGGTGAGCCTGTCAGCCCCGGGCCTGTCACTGCCTGCTGTCCCCCCTGTCACCAGCGAGGCCTCTGAAAAGTTTCCAAAACATCCCCAGACTTGGCTCCAAAGTGGCCAAAAGTCTCCAAGAGACAAGTCGGGAAGAAGGATATGGAACAGAGGGAGAAAGGCAAGGGAGCAGGCCAAAGGGAGGCAGGAGGAAAAAGTAGTGCCGGGCTGCACGACTGAAATGGAGGAATTGAAAGAGGAAAGCCAGGAAGCAGGAGAGTTTGAGTAAAGGAGAGAGGAAAGAAGAGACATGCAGCCAGACGAGGGCTTAGTGAGAGAGGCTGGGACAGAGAACAGGATGAGAAGGAAATAAGGCAAGGCAAGGCAAGGCAAGGCTAGGCCAAAGGACGTTTCTTTGATTTATATTTTCTACCACATTCATCTTGAGATGAGGAGGAAAGCCATCAGACCTTATGGATTAGGCCCAAACAAAAGCCCCGGCTACTTGAGACACTTAGACTAAGCCTAAACCACAAAGATCTCTCCATAAAGATGGTTTTTATACTGTACTTCCACAATCAGCTGGCAGTACAAAAGAACAAGCGGCAGATGTACTTAGGCTGAGTCATGGTGGTTTGGTGCAGAGACCGTGCATATCATGGGAATATTTCAGCATTTCTGCTCTGGTTTTCAGTGTATTACACCAAAACACCCACCTGATGACATCATTTCAAGAGCAAAAGCAGCAATTTGCAGAATTCAGCTTCTTTGGGGAACTGAGCAATTGCTGAGCTGACACCATGTCCTGCTGGGTCCCTGTCACCTGCAGAGTGCCCGCATCCTCACCACGGTAGCGGGCATTGTGACAAAGGTTCTATGTCAGCTGGGTGTGGCAGTCGAGCGCCCCCTAGGAGACAGTGAGCCTGTCAGCCCCGGGCCTGTCACTGTCTGCTGTCCCCTCTGTCAGCAGCGAGGCCTCTGAAAAGTTTCCAAAACATCCCCAGACTTGGCTCCAAAGTGGCCAAAAGTCTCCAAGAGACAAGTCGGGAAGAAGGATATGGAACAGAGGGAGAAAGGCAAGGGAGCAGGCCAAAGGGAGGCAGGAGGAAAAAGTAGTGCCGGGCTGCAGGACTGAAATGGAGGAATTGAAAGAGGAAAGCCAGGAAGCAGGAGAGTTTGAGAAAAGGAGAGAGGAAAGAAGAGACATGCAGCCAGACGAGGGCTTAGTGAGAGAGGCTGGGACAGAGAACAGGATGAGAAGGAAATAAGGCAAGGCAAGGCAAGGCAAGGCTAGGCCAAAGGACGTTTCTTTGATTTATATTTTCTACCACATTCATCTGGAGATGAGGAGGAAAGCCATCAGACCTTATGGATTAGGCCCAAACAAAAGCCCCGGCTACTTGAGACACTTAGACTAAGCCTAAACCACAAAGATCTCTCCATAAAGATGGTTTTTATACTGTACTTCCACAATCAGCTGGCAGTACAAAAGAACAAGCGGCAGATGTACTTAGGCTGAGTCATGGTGGTTTGGTGCAGAGACCATGCATATCATGGGAATATTTCAGCATTTCTGCTCTGGTTTTCAGTGTATTACACCAAAACACCCACCTGATGACATCATTTCAAGAGCAAAAGCAGCAATTTGCAGAATTCAGCTTCTTTGGGGAACTGAGCAATTGCTGAGCTGACAGAAGTCCTGCTGGGTCCCTGTCACCTGCAGAGTGCCCGCATCTTCACCACGGTCGCGGGCATTGCGACAAAGGTTCTATGTCAGCTGGGTGTGGCAGCCGAGTGCCCGCTGGGGGAGGGGGAGCCTGTCAGCCCCGGGCCTGTCACTGCCTGCTGTCCCCCCTGTCACCAGCGAGGCCTCTGAAAAGTTTCCAAAACATCCCCAGACTTGGCTCCAAAGTGGCCGAAAGTCTCCAAGAGACAAGTCGGGAAGAAGGATATGGAACAGAGGGAGAAAGGCAAGGGAGCAGGCCAAAGGGAGGCAGGAGGAAAAAGTAGTGCCGGGCTGCAGGACTGAAATGGAGGAATTGAAAGAGGAAAGCCAGGAAGCAGGAGAGTTTGAGAAAAGGAGAGAGGAAAGAAGAGACATGCAGCCAGACGAGGGCTTAGTGAGAGAGGCTGGGACAGAGAACAGGATGAGAAGGTAATAAGGCAAGGCAAGGCAAGGAAAGGCTAGGCCAAAGGACGTTTCTTTGATTCATATTTTCTACCACATTCATCTTGAGATGAGGAGGAAAGCCATCAGACCTTATGGATTAGGCCCAAACAAAAGCCCCGGCTACTTGAGACACTTAGACTAAGCCTAAACCACAAAGATCTCTCCATAAAGATGGTTTTTATACTGTACTTTCACAATCAGCTGGCAGTACAAAAGAACAAGCGGCAGATGTACTTAGGCTGAGTCATGGTGGTTTGGTGCAGAGACCATGCATATCATGGGAATATTTCAGCATTTCTGCTCTGGTTTTCAGTGTATTACACCAAAACACCCACCTGATGACATCATTTCAAGAGCAAAAGCAGCAATTTGCAGAATTCAGCTTCTTTGGGGAACTGAGCAATTGCTGAGCTGACAGAAGTCCTGCTGGGTCCCTGTCACCTGCAGAGTGCCCGCATCCTCACCACGGTCGCGGGCATTGTGACAAAGGTTCTATGTCATCTGGGTGTGGCAGTCGAGCGCCCCCTAGGAGACGGTGAGCCTGTCAGCCCTGGGCCTGTCACTGCATTCTGTACCTCCTGTCACCAGCGAGGCCTCGGAAAAGTTTCCAAAACATCCCCAGACTTGGGTCCAAAGTGGCCAAAAGTCTCCAAGAGACAAGTCGGGAAGAAGGATATGGAACAGAGGGAGAAAGGCAAGGGAGCAGGCCAAAGGGAGGCAAGAGGAAAAAGTAGTGCCGGGCTGCAGGACTGAAATGGAGGAATTGAAAGAGGAAAGCCAGGAAGCAGGAGAGTTTGAGAAAAGGAGAGAGGAAAGAAGAGACATGCAGCCAGACGATGGGTTAGTGAGAGAGGCTGGGACAGAGAACAGGATGAGAAGGAAATAAGGCAAGGCAAGGCAAGGCAAGGCTAGGCCAAAGGACGTTTCTTTGATTTATATTTTCTACCACATTCATCTTGAGATGAGGAGGAAAGCCATAAGACCTTATGGATTAGGCCCAAACAAAAGCCCCGGCTACTTGAGACACTTAGACTAAGCCTAAACCACAAAGATCTCTCCATAAAGATGGTTTTTATACTGTACTTCCACAATCAGCTGGCAGTACAAAAGAACAATCGGCAGATGAACTTAGGCTGAGTCATGGTGGTTTGGTGCAGAGACCGTGCATATCATGGGAATATTTCAGCATTTCTGCTCTGGTCTTCAGTGTATTACACCAAAACACCCACCTGATGACATCATTTCAAGAGCAAAAGCAGCAATTTGCAGAATTCAGCTTCTTTGGGGAACTGAGCAATTGCTGAGCTGACAGAAGTCCTGCTGGGTCCCTGTCACCTGCAGAGTGCCCGCATCCTCACCACGGTAGCGGGCATTGTGACAAAGGTTCTATGTCAGCTGGGTGTGGCAGTCGAGCGCCCCCGAGGAGATGGTGAGCCTGTCAGCCCCGGGCCTGTCACTGCCTGCTGTCCCCCCTGTCACCAGCGAGGCCTCTGAAAAGTTTCCAAAACATCCCCAGACTTGGCTCCAAAGTGGCCAAAAGTCTCCAAGAGACAAGTCGGGAAGAAGGATATGGAACAGAGGGAGAAAGGCAAGGGAGCAGGCCAAAGGGAGGCAGGAGGAAAAAGTAGTGCCGGGCTGCAGGACTGAAATGGAGGAATTGAAAGAGGAAAGCCAGGAAGCAGGAGAGTTTGAGAAAAGGAGAGAGGAAAGAAGAGACATGCAGCCAGACGAGGGCTTAGTGAGAGAGGCTGGGACAGAGAACAGGATGAGAAGGAAATAAGGCAAGGCAAGGCAAGGCAAGGCTAGGCCAAAGGACGTTTCTTTGATTTATATTTTCTACCACATTCATCTTGAGATGAGGAGGAAAGCCATCAGACCTTATATATTAGGCCCAAACAAAAGCCCCGGCTACTTGAGACGCTTAGACTAAGCCTAAACCACAAAGATCTCTCCATAAAGATGGTTTTTATACTGTACTTCCGCAATCAGCTGGCAGTACAAAAGAACAAGCGGCAGATGTACTTAGGCTGAGTCATGGTGGTTTGGTGCAGAGACCCTGCATATCATGGGAATATTTCAGCATTTCTGCTCTGGTTTTCAGTGTATTACACCAAAACACCCACCTGATGACAGCATTTCAAGAGCAAAAGCAGCAATTTGCAGAATTCAGCTTCTTTGGGGAACTGAGCAATTGCTGAGCTGACACCAAGTCCTGCTGGGTCCCTGTCACCTGCAGAGTGCCCGCATCCTCACCACGGTAGCGGGCATTGTGACAAAGGTTCTATGTCAGCTGGGTGTGGCAGTCGAGCGCCCCCGAGGAGACGGTGAGCCTGTCAGCCCCGGGCCTGTCAGTGCCTGCTGTCCCCTCTGTCAGCAGCGAGGCCTCTGAAAAGTTTCCAAAACATCCCCAGACTTGGCTCCAAAGTGGCCAAAAGTCTCCAAGAGACAAGTCGGGAAGAAGGATATGGAACAGAGGGAGAAAGGCAAGGGAGCAGGCCAAAGGGAGGCAGGAGGAAAAAGTAGTGCCGGGCTGCAGGACTGAAATGGAGGAATTGAAAGAGGAAAGCCAGGAAGCAGGAGAGTTTGAGAAAAGGAGAGAGGAAAGAAGAGACATGCAGCCAGACGAGGGCTTAGTGAGGAAGGCTGGGACAGAGAACAGGATGAGAAGGAAATAAGGCAAGGCAAGGCAAGGCAAGGCTAGGCCAAAGGACGTTTCTTTGATTTATATTTTCTACGACATTCATCTTGAGATGAGGAGGAAAGCCATCAGACCTTATGGATTAGGCCCAAACAAAAGCCCCGGCTACTTGAGACACTTAGACTAAGCCTAAACCACAAAGATCTCTCCATAAAGATGGTTTTTATACTGTACTTCCACAATCAGCTGGCAGTACAAAAGAACAAGCGGCAGATGTACTCAGGCTGAGTCATGGTGGTTTGGTGCAGAGACCGTGCATATCATGGGAATATTTCAGCATTTCTGCTCTGGTTTTCAGTGTATTACACCAAAACACCCACCTGATGACATCATTTCAAGAGCAAAAGCAGCAATTTGCAGAATTCAGCTTCTTTGGGGAACTGAGCAATTGCTGAGCTGACACCATGTCCTGCTGGGTCCCTGCCACCTGCAGAGTGCCCGCATCCTCACCACGGTCGCGGGCATTGTGACAAAGGTTCTATGTCAGCTGGGTGTGGCAGTCGAGCGCCCCCTAGGAGACGGTGAGCCTGTCAGCCCTGGGCCTGTCACTGCATTCTGTACCCCCTGTCACCAGCGAGGCCTCGGAAAAGTTTCCAAAACATCCCCAGACTTGGGTCCAAAGTGGCCAAAAGTCTCCAAGAGACAAGTCGGGAAGAAGGATATGGAACAGAGGGAGAAAGGCAAGGGAGCAGGCCAAAGGGAGGCAAGAGGAAAAAGTAGTGCCGGGCTGCAGGACTGAAATGGAGGAATTGAAAGAGGAAAGCCAGGAAGCAGGAGAGTTTGAGAAAAGGAGAGAGGAAAGAAGAGACATGCAGCCAGACGATGGGTTAGTGAGAGAGGCTGGGACAGAGAACAGGATGAGAAGGAAATAAGGCAAGGCAAGGCAAGGCTAGGCCAAAGGACGTTTCTTTGATTTATATTTTCTACCACATTCATCTCGAGATGAGGAGGAAAGCCATCAGACCTTATGGATTAGGCCCAAACAAAAGCCCCGGCTACTTGAGACACTTAGACTAAGCCTAAACCACAAAGATCTCTCCATAAAGATGGTTTTTATACTGTACTTCCACAATCAGCTGGCAGTACAAAAGAACAATCGGCAGATGAACTTAGGCTGAGTCATGGTGGTTTGGTGCAGAGACCGTGCATATCATGGGAATATTTCAGCATTTCTGCTCTGGTCTTTAGTGTATTACACCAAAACACCCACCTCATGACATCATTTCAAGAGCAAAAGCAGCAATTTGCAGAATTCAGCTTCTTTGGGGAACTGAGCAATTGCTGAGCTGACACCATGTCCTGCTGGGTCCCTGTCACCTGCAGAGTGCCCGCATCCTCACCACGGTCGCGGGCATTGTGACAAAGGTTCTATGTCAGCTGGGTGTGGCAGTCGAGCGCCCCCTAGGAGACAGTGAGCCTGTCAGCCCCGGGCCTGTCACTGCCTGCTGTCCCCCCTGTCACCAGCGAGGCCTCTGAAAAGTTTCCAAAACATCCCCAGACTTGGCTCCAAAGTGGCCAAAAGTCTCCAAGAGACAAGTCGGGAAGAAGGATATGGAACAGAGGGAGAAAAGCAAGGGAGCAGGCCTAAGGGAGGCAAGAGGAAAAAGTAGTGCCGGGCTGCACGACTGAAATGGAGCAATTGAAAGACGGAAGCCAGGAAGCAGGAGAGTTTGAGAAAAGGAGAGAGGAAAGAAGAGACATGCAGCCAGACGATGGGTTAGTGAGAGAGGCTGGGACAGAGAACAGGATGAGAAGGAAATAAGGCAAGGCAAGGCAAGGCTAGGCCAAAGGACGTTTCCTTGATTTATATTTTCTACCACATTCATCTTGAGATGAGGAGGAAAGCCATCAGACCTTATATATTAGGCCCAAACAAAAGCCCCGGCTACTTGAGACACTTAGACTAAGCCTAAACCACAAAGATCTCTCCATAAAGATGGTTTTTATACTGTACTTCCACAATCAGCTGGCAGTACAAAAGAACAAGCGGCAGATGTACTTAGGCTGAGTCATGGTGGTTTGGTGCAGAGACCATGCATATCATGGGAATATTTCAGCATTTCTGCTCTGGTTTTCAGTGTATTACACCAAAACACCCACCTCATGACATCATTTCAAGAGCAAAAGCAGCAATTTGCAGAATTCAGCTTCTTTGGGGAACTGAGCAATTGCTGAGCTGACAGAAGTCCTGCTGGGTCCCTGTCACCTGCAGAGTGCCCGCATCCTCACCACGGTAGCGGGCATTGCGACAAAGGTTCTATGTCAGCTGGGTGTGGCAGCCGAGTGCCCGCTGGGGGATGGTGAGCCTGTCAGCCCCGGGCCTGTCACTGCCTGCTGTCCCCCCTGTCACCAGCGAGGCCTCTGAAAAGTTTCCAAAACATCCCCAGACTTGGCTCCAAAGTGGCCAAAAGTCTCCAAGAGACAAGTCGGGAAGAAGGATATTGAACAGAGGGAGAAAGGCAAGGGAGCAGGCCAAAGGGAGGCAGGAGGAAAAAGTAGTGCCGGGCTGCAGGACTGAAATGGAGGAATTGAAAGAGGAAAGCCAGGAAGCAGGAGAGTTTGAGAAAAGGAGAGAGGAAAGAAGAGACATGCAGCCAGACGAGGGCTTAGTGAGAGAGGCTGGGACAGAGAACAGGATGAGAAGGAAATAAGGCAAGGCAAGGCAAGGCAAGGCTAGGCCAAAGGACGTTTCTTTGATTTATATTTTCTACCACATTCATCTGGAGATGAGGAGGAAAGCCATCAGACCTTATGGATTAGGCCCAAACAAAAGCCCCGGCTACTTGAGACACTTAGACTAAGCCTAAACCACAAAGATCTCTCCATAAAGATGGTTTTTATACTGTACTTCCACAATCTGCTGGCAGTACAAAAAAACAAGCGGCAGATGTACTTAGGCTGACTCATGGTGGTTTGGTGCAGAGACCATGCATATCATGGGAATATTTCAGCATTTCTGCTCTGGTTTTCAGTGTATTACACCAAAACACCCATCTCATGACATCATTTCAAGAGCAAAAGCAGCAATTTGCAGAATTCAGCTTCTTTGGGGAACTGAGCAATTGCTGAGCTGAAACCAAGTCCTGCTGGGTCCCTGTCACCTGCAGAGTGTCCGCATCATCACCACGGTAGCGGGCATTGTGACAAAGGTTCTATGTCAGCTTGGTGTGGCAGCCGAGCGCCCGCTAGGGGACGGTGAGCCTGTCAGCCCCGGGCCTGTCACTGCCTGCTGTCCCCCCTGTCACCAGCGAGGCCTCTGAAAAGTTTCCAAAAAATCCCCAGACTGGGGTCCAAATTGGCCAAAAGTCTCCAAGAGACAAGTCGGGAAGAAGGATATGGAACAGAGGGAGAAAGGCAAGGGAGCAGGCCAAAGGGAGGCAAGATGAAAAAGTAGTGCTGGGCTGCACGACTGAAATGGAGGAATTGAAAGAGGAAAGCCAGGAAGCAGGAGAGTTTGAGAAAAGGAGAGAGGAAAGAAGAGACATGCAGCCAGACGAGGGGTTAGTGAGAGAGGCTGGGACAGAGAACAGGATGAGAAGGAAATAAGGCAAGGCAAGGCAAGGCTAGGCCAAAGGACGTTTCTTTGATTTATATTTTCTACCACTTTCATCTTGAGATGCGGAGGAAATCCATCAGACCTTATGGATTAGGCCCAAAAAAAAGCCCCGGCTACTTGAGACACTTAGACTAAGCCTAAACCGCAAAGATCTCTCCATAAAGATGGTTTTTATACTGTACTTCCACAATCTGCTGGCAGTACAAAAGAACAAGCGGCAGATGTACTTAGGCTGAGTCATGGTGGTTTGGTGCAGAGACCGTGCATATCATGGGAATATTTCAGCATTTCTGCTCTGGTTTTCATTGTATTACAACAAAACCCCCACCTGATGACAGCATTTCAAGAGCAAAAGCAGCAATTTGCAGAATTCAGCTTCTTTGGGGAACTGAGCAATTGCTGAGCTGACACCAAGTCCTGCTGGGTCCCTGTCACCTGCAGAGTGCCCGCATCCTCACCACGGTAGCAGGCATTGTGACAAAGGTTCTATGTCAGCTGGGTGTGGCAGCCGAGTGCCCGCTAGGGGAGGGGGAGCCTGTCAGCCCCGGGCCTGTCACTGCCTGCTGTCCCCCCTGTCACCAGCGAGGCCTCTGAAAAGTTTCCAAAACATCCCCAGACTTGGCTCCAAAGTGGCCGAAAGTCTCCAAGAGACAAGTCGGGAAGAAGGATATGGAACAGAGGGAGAAAGGCAAGGGAGCAGGCCTAAGGGAGGCAAGAGGAAAAAGTAGTACCGGGCTGCACGACTGAAATGAAGCAATTGAAAGACGGAAGCCAGGAAGCAGGAGAGTTTGAGAAAAGGAGAGAGGAAAGAAGAGACATGCAGCCAGACGATGGGTTAGTGAGAGAGGCTGGGACAGAGAACAGGATGAGAAGGAAATAAGGCAAGGCAAGGCAAGGCTAGGCCAAAGGACGTTTCCTTGATTTATATTTTCTACCACATTCATCTTGAGATGAGGAGGAAAGCCATCGGACCTCATATATTAGGCCCAAACAAAAGCCCCGGCTACTTGAGACACTTAAACTAAGCCTAAACCACAAAGATCTCTCCATAAAGATGGTTTTTATACTGTACTTCCACAATCAGCTGGCAGTACAAAAGAACAAGCGGCAGATGTACTTAGGCTGAGTCATGGTGGTTTGGTGCAGAGACCATGCATATCATGGGAATATTTCAGCATTTCTGCTCTGGTTTTCATTGTATTACACCAAAACACCCACCTGATGACATCATTTCAAGAGCAAAACAGCAATTTGCAGAATTCAGCTTCTTTGGGGAACTGAGCAATTGCAGAGCTGACAGAAGTCCTGCTGGGTCCCTGTCACCTGCAGAGTGCCCGCATCTTCACCACGGTCGCGGGCATTGTGACAAAGGTTCTATGTCAGCTGGGTGTGGCAGCCGAGTGCCCGCTGGGGGAGGGGGAGCCTGTCAGCCCCGGGCCTGTCACTGCCTGCTGTCCCCCCTGTCACCAGCGAGGCCTCTGAAAAGTTTCCAAAACATCCCCAGACTTGGCTCCAAAGTGGCCAAAAGTCTCCAAGAGACAAGTCGGGAAGAAGGATATGGAACAGAGGGAGAAAGGCAAGGGATAAAGCCAAAGGGAGGCTAGAGGAAAAAGTAGTGCCGGGCTGCAGGACTGAAATGGAGGAATTGAAAGACGAAAGCCAGGAAGCAGGAGAGTTTGAGAAAAGGAGAGAGGAAAGAAGAGACATGCAGCCAGACGAGGGCTTAGTGAGAGAGGCTGGGACAGAGAACAGGATGAGAAGGAAATAAGGCAAGGCAAGGCAAGGCTAGGCCAAAGGACGTTTCCTTGATTTATATTTTCTACCACATTCATCTTGAGATGAGGAGGAAAGCCATCAGACCTTATATATTAGGCCCAAACAAAAGCCCCGGCTACTTGAGACGCTTAGACTAAGCCTAAACCACAAAGATCTCTCCATAAAGATGGTTTTTATACTGTACTTCCACAATCAGCTGGCAGTACAAAAGAACAAGCGGCAGATGTACTTAGGCTGAGTCATGCTGGTTTGGTGCAGAGACCATGCATATCATGGGAATATTTCAGCATTTCTGCTCTGGTTATCAGTGTATTACACCAAAACACCCACCTGATGACAGCATTTCAAGAGCAAAAGCAGCAATTTGCAGAATTCAGCTTCTTTGGGGAACTGAGCAATTGCTGAGCTGACACCAAGTCCTGCTGGGTCCCTGTCACCTGCAGAGTGCCCGCATCCTCACCACGGTCGTGGGCATTGTGACAAAGGTTCTATGTCAGCTGGGTGTGGCAGCTGAGTGCCCGCTGGGGGAGGGTGAGCCTGTCAGCCCCGGGCCTGTCACTGCCTGCTGTCCCCCCTGTCACCAGCGAGGCCTCTGAAAAGTTTCCAAAACATCCCCAGACTTGGCTCCAAAGTGGCCGAAAGTCTCCAAGAGACAAGTCGGGAAGAAAGATATGGAACAGAGGGAGAAAGGCAAGGATGCAAGCCAAAGGGAGGCAAGAGGAAAAAGTAGTGCCGGGCTGCAGGACTGAAATGGAGGAATTGAAAGAGGAAAGCCAGGAAGCAGGAGAGTTTGAGAAAAGGAGAGAGGAAAGAAGAGACATGCAGCCAGACGAGGGGTTAGTGAGAGAGGCTGGGACAGAGAACAGGATGAGAAGGAAATAAGGCAAGGCAAGGCAAGGCTAGGCCAAAGGACGTTTCCTTGATTTATATTTTCTACCACATTCATCTTGAGATGAGGAGGAAAGCCATCAGACCTTATGGATTAGGCCCAAACAAAAGCCCCGGCTACTTGAGACGCTTAGACTAAGCCTAAACCACAAAGATCTCTCCATAAAGATGGTTTTTATACTGTACTTCCACAATCAGCTGGCAGTACAAAAGAACAAGCGGCAGATGAACTTAGGCTGACTCATGGTGGTTTGGTGCAGAGACCATGCATATCATGGGAATATTTAAGCATTTCTGCTCTGGTTTTCAGTGTATTACACCAAAACACCCACCTGATGACATCATTTCAAGAGCAAAAGCAGCAATTTGCAGAATTCAGCTTCTTTGGGGAACTGAGCAATTGCTGAGCTGACACCAAGTCCTGCTGGGTCCCTGTCACCTGCAGAGTGCCCGCATCCTCACCACGGTAGCGGGCATTGTGACAAAGGTTCTATGTCAGCTGGGTGTGGCAGTCGAGCGCCCCCTAGGAGACGGTGAGCCTGTCAGCCCCGGGCCTGTCACTGCCTGCTGTCCCCTCTGTCAGCAGCGAGGCCTCTGAAAAGTTTCCAAAACATCCCCAGACTTGGCTCCAAAGTGGCCAAAAGTCTCCAAGAGACAAGTCGGGAAGAAGGATATGGAACAGAGGGAGAAAGGCAAGGGAGCAGGCCAAAGGGAGGCAGGAGGAAAAAGTAGTGCCGGGCTGCAGGACTGAAATGGAGGAATTGAAAGAGGAAAGCCAGGAAGCAGGAGAGTTTGAGAAAAGGAGAGAGGAAAGAAGAGACATGCAGCCAGACGAGGGGTTAGTGAGAGAGGCTGGGACAGAGAACAGGATGAGAAGGAAATAAGGCAAGGCAAGGCAAGGAAAGGCTAGGCCAAAGGACGTTTCTTTGATTCATATTTTCTACCACATTCATCTTGAGATGAGGAGGAAAGCCATCAGACCTTATGGATTAGGCCCAAACAAAAGCCCCGGCTACTTGAGACACTTAGACTAAGCCTAAACCACAAAGATCTCTCCATAAAGATGGTTTTTATACTGTACTTTCACAATCAGCTGGCAGTACAAAAGAACAAGCGGCAGATGTACTTAGGCTGAGTCATGGTGGTTTGGTGCAGAGACCGTGCATATCATGGGAATATTTCAGCATTTCTGCTCTGGTTTTCATTGTATTACAACAAAACCCCCACCTGATGACAGCATTTCAAGAGCAAAAGCAGCAATTTGCAGAATTCAGCTTCTTTGGGGAACTGAGCAATTGCTGAGCTGACACCAAGTCCTGCTGGGTCCCTGTCACCTGCAGAGTGCCCGCATCTTCACCACGGTCGCGGGCATTGTGACAAAGGTTCTATGTCAGCTGGGTGTGGCAGCCGAGTGCCCGCTGGGGGAGGGGGAGCCTGTCAGCCCCGGGCCTGTCACTGCCTGCTGTCCCCCCTGTCACCAGCGAGGCCTCTGAAAAGTTTCCAAAACATCCCCAGACTTGGCTCCAAAGTGGCCAAAAGTCTCCAAGAGACAAGTCGGGAAGAAGGATATGGAACAGAGGGAGAAAGGCAAGGGAGAAAGCCAAAGGGAGGCTAGAGGAAAAAGTAGTGCCGGGCTGCAGGACTGAAATGGAGGAATTGAAAGACGAAAGCCAGGAAGCAGGAGAGTTTGAGAAAAGGAGAGAGGAAAGAAGAGACATGCAGCCAGACGAGGGGTTAGTGAGAGAGGCTGGGACAGAGAACAGGATGAGAAGGAAATAAGGCAAGGCAAGGCAAGGCTAGGCCAAAGGACGTTTCCTTGATTTATATTTTCTACCACATTCATCTTGAGATGAGGAGGAAAGCCATCAGACCTTATGGATTAGGCCCAAACAAAAGCCCCGGCTACTTGAGACGCTTAGACTAAGCCTAAACCACAAAGATCTCTCCATAAAGATGGTTTTTATACTGTACTTCCACAATCAGCTGGCAGTACAAAAGAACAAGCGGCAGATGTACTTAGGCTGAGTCATGCTGGTTTGGTGCAGAGACCATGCATATCATGGGAATATTTCAGCATTTCTGCTCTGGTTATCAGTGTATTACACCAAAACACCCACCTGATGACAGCATTTCAAGAGCAAAAGCAGCAATTTGCAGAATTCAGCTTCTTTGGGGAACTGAGCAATTGCTGAGCTGACACCAAGTCCTGCTGGGTCCCTGTCACCTGCAGAGTGCCCGCATCCTCACCACGGTCGTGGGCATTGTGACAAAGGTTCTATGTCAGCTGGGTGTGGCAGCTGAGTGCCCGCTGGGGGAGGGTGAGCCTGTCAGCCCCGGGCCTGTCACTGCCTGCTGTCCCCCTGTCACCAGCGAGGCCTCTGAAAAGTTTCCAAAACATCCCCAGACTTGGCTCCAAAGTGGCCGAAAGTCTCCAAGAGACAAGTCGGGAAGAAAGATATGGAACAGAGGGAGAAAGGCAAGGATGCAAGCCAAAGGGAGGCAAGAGGAAAAAGTAGTGCCGCGCTGCAGGACTGAAATGGAGGAATTGAAAGAGGAAAGCCAGGAAGCAGGAGAGTTTGAGAAAAGGAGAGAGGAAAGAAGAGACATGCAGCCAGACGAGGGGTTAGTGAGAGAGGCTGGGACAGAGAACAGGATGAGAAGGAAATAAGGCAAGGCAAGGCAAGGCTAGGCCAAAGGACGTTTCCTTGATTTATATTTTCTACCACATTCATCTTGAGATGAGGAGGAAAGCCATCAGACCTTATGGATTAGGCCCAAACAAAAGCCCCGGCTACTTGAGACGCTTAGACTAAGCCTAAACCACAAAGATCTCTCCATAAAGATGGTTTTTATACTGTACTTCCACAATCAGCTGGCAGTACAAAAGAACAAGCGGCAGATGAACTTAGGCTGACTCATGGTGGTTTGGTGCAGAGACCATGCATATCATGGGAATATTTAAGCATTTCTGCTCTGGTTTTCAGTGTATTACACCAAAACACCCACCTGATGACATCATTTCAAGAGCAAAAGCAGCAATTTGCAGAATTCAGCTTCTTTGGGGAACTGAGCAATTGCTGAGCTGACACCAAGTCCTGCTGGGTCCCTGTCACCTGCAGAGTGCCCGCATCCTCACCACGGTAGCGGGCATTGTGACAAAGGTTCTATGTCAGCTGGGTGTGGCAGTCGAGCGCCCCCTAGGAGACGGTGAGCCTGTCAGCCCCGGGCCTGTCACTGCCTGCTGTCCCCTCTGTCAGCAGCGAGGCCTCTGAAAAGTTTCCAAAACATCCCCAGACTTGGCTCCAAAGTGGCCAAAAGTCTCCAAGAGACAAGTCGGGAAGAAGGATATGGAACAGAGGGAGAAAGGCAAGGGAGCAGGCCAAAGGGAGGCAGGAGGAAAAAGTAGTGCCGGGCTGCAGGACTGAAATGGAGGAATTGAAAGAGGAAAGCCAGGAAGCAGGAGAGTTTGAGAAAAGGAGAGAGGAAAGAAGAGACATGCAGCCAGACGAGGGGTTAGTGAGAGAGGCTGGGACAGAGAACAGGATGAGAAGGAAATAAGGCAAGGCAAGGCAAGGAAAGGCTAGGCCAAAGGACGTTTCTTTGATTCATATTTTCTACCACATTCATCTTGAGATGAGGAGGAAAGCCATCAGACCTTATGGATTAGGCCCAAACAAAAGCCCCGGCTACTTGAGACACTTAGACTAAGCCTAAACCACAAAGATCTCTCCATAAAGATGGTTTTTATACTGTACTTTCACAATCAGCTGGCAGTACAAAAGAACAAGCGGCAGATGTACTTAGGCTGAGTCATGGTGGTTTGGTGCAGAGACCGTGCATATCATGGGAATATTTCAGCATTTCTGCTCTGGTTTTCATTGTATTACAACAAAACCCCCACCTGATGACAGCATTTCAAGAGCAAAAGCAGCAATTTGCAGAATTCAGCTTCTTTGGGGAACTGAGCAATTGCTGAGCTGACACCAAGTCCTGCTGGGTCCCTGTCACCTGCAGAGTGCCCGCATCTTCACCACGGTCGCGGGCATTGTGACAAAGGTTCTATGTCAGCTGGGTGTGGCAGCCGAGTGCCCGCTGGGGGAGGGGGAGCCTGTCAGCCCCGGGCCTGTCACTGCCTGCTGTCCCCCCTGTCACCAGCGAGGCCTCTGAAAAGTTTCCAAAACATCCCCAGACTTGGCTCCAAAGTGGCCAAAAGTCTCCAAGAGACAAGTCGGGAAGAAGGATATGGAACAGAGGGAGAAAGGCAAGGGAGAAAGCCAAAGGGAGGCTAGAGGAAAAAGTAGTGCCGGGCTGCAGGACTGAAATGGAGGAATTGAAAGACGAAAGCCAGGAAGCAGGAGAGTTTGAGAAAAGGAGAGAGGAAAGAAGAGACATGCAGCCAGACGAGGGCTTAGTGAGAGAGGCTGGGACAGAGAACAGGATGAGAAGGAAATAAGGCAAGGCAAGGCAAGGCTAGGCCAAAGGACGTTTCCTTGATTTATATTTTCTACCACATTCATCTTGAGATGAGGAGGAAAGCCATCAGACCTTATATATTAGGCCCAAACAAAAGCCCCGGCTACTTGAGACGCTTAGACTAAGCCTAAACCACAAAGATCTCTCCATAAAGATGGTTTTTATACTGTACTTCCACAATCAGCTGGCAGTACAAAAGAACAATCGGCAGATGAACTTAGGCTGAGTCATGGTGGTTTGGTGCAGAGACCGTGCATATCATGGGAATATTTCAGCATTTCTGCTCTGGTCTTCAGTGTATTACACCAAAACACCCACCTGATGACATCATTTCAAGAGCAAAAGCAGCAATTTGCAGAATTCAGCTTCTTTGGGGAACTGAGCAATTGCTGAGCTGACACCAAGTCCTGCTGGGTCCCTGTCACCTGCAGAGTGCCCGCATCCTCACCACGGTCGCGGGCATTGTGACAAAGGTTCTATGTCAGCTGGGTGTGGCAGTCGAGCGCCCCCTAGGAGACGGTGAGCCTGTCAGCCCCGGGCCTGTTACTGCCTGCTGTCCCCCCTGTCACCAGCGAGGCCTCTGAAAAGTTTCCAAAACATCCCCAGACTTGGCTCCAAAGTGGCCAAAAGTCTCCAAGAGACAAGTCGGGAAGAAGGATATGGAACAGAGGGAGAAAGGCAAGGGAGCAGGCCAAAGGGAGGCAGGAGGAAAAAGTAGTGCCGGGCTGCAGGACTGAAATGGAGGAATTGAAAGAGGAAAGCCAGAAAGCAGGAGAGTTTGAGAAAAGGAGAGAGGAAAGAAGAGACATGCAGCCAGACGAGGGCTTAGTGAGAGAGGCTGGGACAGACAACAGGATGAGAAGGAAATAAGGCAAGACAAGGCAAGGCAAGGCTAGGCCAAAGGACGTTTCTTTGATTTATATTTTCTACCACATTCATCTTGAGATGAGGAGGAAAGCCATCAGACCTTATGGATTAGGCCCAAACAAAAGCCCCGGCTACTTGAGACACGTAGACTAAGCCTAAACCACAAAGATCTCTCCATAAAGATGGTTTTTATACTGTACTTCCACAATCAGCTGGCAGTACAAAAGAACAAGCGGCAGATGTACTTAGGCTGAGTCATGGTGGTTTGGTGCAGAGACCATGCATATCATGGGAATATTTCAGCATTTCTGCTCTGGTCTTCAGTGTATTACACCAAAACACCCACCTGATGACAGCATTTCAAGAGAAAAAGCAGCAATTTGCAGAATTCAACTTCTTTGGGGAACTGAGCAATTGCTGAGCTGACACCAAGTCCTGCTGGGTCCCTGTCACTTGCAGAGTGCCCGCGTCCTCACCACGGTCGCGGGCATTGTGACAAAGGTTCTATGTCAGCTGGGTGTGGCAGCCGAGTGCCCGCTGTGGGAGGGTGAGCCTGTCAGCCCCGGGCCTGTCACTGCCTGCTGCCCCCCCTGTCACCAGCGAGGCCTCTGAAAAGTTTCCAAAACATCCCCAGACTTGGCTCCAAAGTGGCCAAAAGTCTCCAAGAGACAAGTCGGGAAGAAGGATATGGAACAGAGGGAGAAAGGCAAGGGAGCAGGCCAAAGGGAGGCAGGAGGAAAAAGTAGTGCCGCGCTGCAGGACTGAAATGGAGGAATTGAAAGACGGAAGCCAGGAAGCAGGAGAGTTTGAGAAAAGGAGAGAGGAAAGAAGAGACATGCAGCCAGACGATGGGTTAGTGAGAGAGGCTGAGACAGAGAACAGGATGAGAAGGAAATAAGGCAAGGCAAGGCAAGGCTAGGCCAAAGGACGTTTCCTTGATTTATATTTTCTACCACATTCATCTTGAGATGAGGAGGAAAGCCATCAGACCTTATGGATTAGGCCCAAACAAAAGCCCCGGCTACTTGAGACACTTAGACTAAGCCTAAACCACAAAGATCTCTCCATAAAGATGGTTTTTATACTGTACTTCCACAATCTGCTGGCAGTACAGAAGAACAAGCGGCAGATGTACTTAGGCTGAGTCATGGTGGTTTGGTGCAGAGACCATGCATATCATGGGAATATTTCAGCATTTCTGCTCTGGTCTTCAGTGTATTACACCAAAACACGCACCTGATGACAGCATTTCAAGAGCAAAAGCAGCAATTTGCAGAATTCAGCTTCTTTGGGGAACTGAGCAATTGCTGAGCTGACACCAAGTCCTGCTGGGTCCCTGTCACTTGCAGAGTGCCCGCGTCCTCACCACGGTCGCGGGCATTGTGACAAAGGTTCTATGTCAGCTGGGTGTGGCAGCCGAGTGCCCGCTGGGGGAGGGTGAGCCTGTCAGCCCCGGGCCTGTCACTGCCTGCTGCCCCCCCTGTCACCAGCGAGGCCTCTGAAAAGTTTCCAAAACATCCCCAGACTTGGCTCCAAAGTGGCCAAAAGTCTCCAAGAGACAAGTCGGGAAGAAGGATATGGAACAGAGGGAGAAAGGCAAGGGAGCAGGCCAAAGGGAGGCAAGAGGAAAAAGTAGTGCCGCGCTGCAGGACTGAAATGGAGGAATTGAAAGACGGAAGCCAGGAAGCAGGAGAGTTTGAGAAAAGGAGAGAGGAAAGAAGAGACATGCAGCCAGACGAGGGGTTAGTGAGAGAGGCTGGGACAGAGAAAAGGATGAGAAGGAAATAAGGCAATGCAAGTCAAGGCTAGGCCAAAGGACGTTTCCTTGATTTATATTTACTACCACATTCATCTTGGGATGAGGAGGAAAGCCATCAGACCTTACGGATTAGGCCCAAACAAAAGCCCTGGCTACTTGAGACACTTAGACTAAGCCTAAACCACAAAGATCTCTCCATAAAGATGGTTTCTATACTGTACTTCCACAATCTGCTGGCAGTACAGAAGAACAAGCGGCAGATGTACTTAGGCTGAGTCATGCTGGTTTGGTGCAGAGACCATGCATATCATGGGAATATTTCAGCATTTCTGCTCTGGTTTTCAGTGTATTACACCAAAACACCCACCTGATGACATCATTTCAAGAGCAAAAGCAGCAATTTGCAGAATTCAGCTTCTTTGGGGAACTGAGCAATTGCTGAGCTGACACCAAGTCCTGCTGGGTCCCTGTCACTTGCAGAGTGCCCGCATCCTCACCACGGTCGCGGGCATTGTGACAAAGGTTCTATGTCAGCTGGGTGTGGCAGCCGAGTGCCCGCTGGGGGAGGGTGAGCCTGTCAGCCCCAGGCCTGTCACTGCCTGCTGCCCCCGCTGTCACCAGCGAGGCCTCTGAAAAGTTTCCAAAACATCCCCAGACTTGGGTCCAAAGTGGCCAAAAGTCTCCAAGAGAGAAGTCGGGAAGAAGGATATGGAACAGAGGGAGAAAGGCAAGGGAGCAGGCCAAAGGGAGGCAAGAGGAAAAAGTAGTGCCGCGCTGCAGGACTGAAATGGAGGAATTGAAAGACGGAAGCCAGGAAGCAGGAGAGTTTGAGAAAAGGAGAGAGGAAAGAAGAGACATGCAGCCAGACGATGGGTTAGTGAGAGAGGCTGGGGCAGAGAACAGGATGAGAAGGAAATAAGGCAAGGCAAGGCAAGGCTAGGCCAAAGGACGTTTCCTTGATTTATATTTTCTACCACATTCATCTTGAGATGAGGAGGAAAGCCATCAGACCTTATATATTAGGCCCAAACAAAAGCCCCGGCTACTTGAGACGCTTAGACTAAGCCTAAACCACAAAGATCTCTCCATAAAGATGGTTTTTATACTGTACTTCCACAATCAGCTGGCAGTACAAAAGAACAATCGGCAGATGAACTTAGGCTGAGTCATGGTGGTTTGGTGCAGAGACCGTGCATATCATGGGAATATTTCAGCATTTCTGCTCTGGTCTTCAGTGTATTACACCAAAACACCCACCTGATGACATCATTTCAAGAGCAAAAGCAGCAATTTGCAGAATTCAGCTTCTTTGGGGAACTGAGCAATTGCTGAGCTGACACCAAGTCCTGCTGGGTCCCTGTCACCTGCAGAGTGCCCGCATCCTCACCACGGTCGCGGGCATTGTGACAAAGGTTCTATGTCAGCTGGGTGTGGCAGTCGAGCGCCCCCTAGGAGACGGTGAGCCTGTCAGCCCCGGGCCTGTTACTGCCTGCTGTCCCCCCTGTCACCAGCGAGGCCTCTGAAAAGTTTCCAAAACATCCCCAGACTTGGCTCCAAAGTGGCCAAAAGTCTCCAAGAGACAAGTCGGGAAGAAGGATATGGAACAGAGGGAGAAAGGCAAGGGAGCAGGCCAAAGGGAGGCAGGAGGAAAAAGTAGTGCCGGGCTGCAGGACTGAAATGGAGGAATTGAAAGAGGAAAGCCAGAAAGCAGGAGAGTTTGAGAAAAGGAGAGAGGAAAGAAGAGACATGCAGCCAGACGAGGGCTTAGTGAGAGAGGCTGGGACAGACAACAGGATGAGAAGGAAATAAGGCAAGACAAGGCAAGGCAAGGCTAGGCCAAAGGACGTTTCTTTGATTTATATTTTCTACCACATTCATCTTGAGATGAGGAGGAAAGCCATCAGACCTTATGGATTAGGCCCAAACAAAAGCCCCGGCTACTTGAGACACGTAGACTAAGCCTAAACCACAAAGATCTCTCCATAAAGATGGTTTTTATACTGTACTTCCACAATCAGCTGGCAGTACAAAAGAACAAGCGGCAGATGTACTTAGGCTGAGTCATGGTGGTTTGGTGCAGAGACCATGCATATCATGGGAATATTTCAGCATTTCTGCTCTGGTCTTCAGTGTATTACACCAAAACACCCACCTGATGACAGCATTTCAAGAGAAAAAGCAGCAATTTGCAGAATTCAACTTCTTTGGGGAACTGAGCAATTGCTGAGCTGACACCAAGTCCTGCTGGGTCCCTGTCACTTGCAGAGTGCCCGCGTCCTCACCACGGTCGCGGGCATTGTGACAAAGGTTCTATGTCAGCTGGGTGTGGCAGCCGAGTGCCCGCTGTGGGAGGGTGAGCCTGTCAGCCCCGGGCCTGTCACTGCCTGCTGCCCCCCCTGTCACCAGCGAGGCCTCTGAAAAGTTTCCAAAACATCCCCAGACTTGGCTCCAAAGTGGCCAAAAGTCTCCAAGAGACAAGTCGGGAAGAAGGATATGGAACAGAGGGAGAAAGGCAAGGGAGCAGGCCAAAGGGAGGCAAGAGGAAAAAGTAGTGCCGCGCTGCAGGACTGAAATGGAGGAATTGAAAGACGGAAGCCAGGAAGCAGGAGAGTTTGAGAAAAGGAGAGAGGAAAGAAGAGACATGCAGCCAGACGATGGGTTACTGAGAGAGGCTGAGACAGAGAACAGGATGAGAAGGAAATAAGGCAAGGCAAGGCAAGGCAAGGCCAAAGGACGTTTCCTTGATTTATATTTTCTACCACATTCATCTTGAGATGAGGAGGAAAGCCATCAGACCTTATGGATTAGGCCCAAACAAAAGCCCCGGCTACTTGAGACACTTAGACTAAGCCTAAACCACAAAGATCTCTCCATAAAGATGGTTTTTATACTGTACTTCCACAATCTGCTGGCAGTACAGAAGAACAAGCGGCAGATGTACTTAGGCTGAGTCATGGTGGTTTGGTGCAGAGACCATGCATATCATGGGAATATTTCAGCATTTCTGCTCTGGTCTTCAGTGTATTACACCAAAACACGCACCTGATGACAGCATTTCAAGAGCAAAAGCAGCAATTTGCAGAATTCAGCTTCTTTGGGGAACTGAGCAATTGCTGAGCTGACACCAAGTCCTGCTGGGTCCCTGTCACTTGCAGAGTGCCCGCGTCCTCACCACGGTCGCGGGCATTGTGACAAAGGTTCTATGTCAGCTGGGTGTGGCAGCCGAGTGCCCGCTGGGGGAGGGTGAGCCTGTCAGCCCCGGGCCTGTCACTGCCTGCTGCCCCCCCTGTCACCAGCGAGACCTCTGAAAAGTTTCCAAAACATCCCCAGACTTGGCTCCAAAGTGGCCAAAAGTCTCCAAGAGACAAGTCGGGAAGAAGGATATGGAACAGAGGGAGAAAGGCAAGGGAGCAGGCCAAAGGGAGGCAAGAGGAAAAAGTAGTGCCGCGCTGCAGGACTGAAATGGAGGAATTGAAAGACGGAAGCCAGGAAGCAGGAGAGTTTGAGAAAAGGAGAGAGGAAAGAAGAGACATGCAGCCAGACGATGGGTTAGTGAGAGAGGCTGGGACAGAGAACAGGATGAGAAGGAAATAAGGCAAGGCAAGGCAAGGCTAGGCCAAAGGACGTTTCCTTGATTTATATTTTCTACCACATTCATCTTGAGATGAGGAGGAAAGCCATCAGACCTTATGGATTAGGCCCAAACAAAAGCCCCGACTACTTGAGACACTTAGACTAAGCCTAAACCACAAAGATCTCTCCATAAAGATTGTTTTTATACTGTACTTCCACAATCTGCTGGCAGTACAGAAGAACAAGCGGCAGATGTACTTAGGCTGAGTCATGGTGGTTTGGTGCAGAGACCATGCATATCATGGGAATATTTCAGCATTTCTGCTCTGGTCTTCAGTGTATTACACCAAAACACGCACCTGATGACAGCATTTCAAGAGCAAAAGCAGCAATTTGCAGAATTCAGCTTCTTTGGGGAACTGAGCAATTGCTGAGCTGACACCAAGTCCTGCTGGGTCCCTGTCACTTGCAGAGTGCCCGCGTCCTCACCACGGTCGCGGGCATTGTGACAAAGGTTCTATGTCAGCTGGGTGTGGCAGCCGAGTGCCCGCTGGGGGAGGGTGAGCCTGTCAGCCCCGGGCCTGTCACTGCCTGCTGCCCCCCCTGTCACCAGCGAGGCCTCTGAAAAGTTTCCAAAACATCCCCAGACTTGGCTCCAAAGTGGCCAAAAGTCTCCAAGAGACAAGTCGGGAAGAAGGATATGGAACAGAGGGAGAAAGGCAAGGGAGCAGGCCAAAGGGAGGCAAGAGGAAAAAGTAGTGCCGCGCTGCAGGACTGAAATGGAGGAATTGAAAGACGGAAGCCAGGAAGCAGGAGAGTTTGAGAAAAGGAGAGAGGAAAGAAGAGACATGCAGCCAGACGATGGGTTAGTGAGAGAGGCTGGGACAGAGAACAGGATGAGAAGGAAATAAGGCAAGGCAAGGCAAGGCTAGGCCAAAGGACGTTTCCTTGATTTATATTTTCTACCACATTCATCTTGAGATGAGGAGGAAAGCCATCAGACCTTATGGATTAGGCCCAAACAAAAGCCCCGGCTACTTGAGACACTTAGACTAAGCCTAAACCACAAAGATCTCTCCATAAAGATGGTTTTTATACTGTACTTCCACAATCTGCTGGCAGTACAGAAGAACAAGCGGCAGATGTACTTAGGCTGAGTCATGGTGGTTTGGTGCAGAGACCATGCATATCATGGGAATATTTCAGCATTTCTGCTCTGGTCTTCAGTGTATTACACCAAAACACGCACCTGATGACAGCATTTCAAGAGCAAAAGCAGCAATTTGCAGAATTCAGCTTCTTTGGGGAACTGAGCAATTGCTGAGCTGACACCAAGTCCTGCTGGGTCCCTGTCACTTGCAGAGTGCCCGCGTCCTCACCACGGTCGCGGGCATTGTGACAAAGGTTCTATGTCAGCTGGGTGTGGCAGCCGAGTGCCCGCTGGGGGAGGGTGAGCCTGTCAGCCCCGGGCCTGTCACTGCATTCTGTACCCCCTGTCACCAGGGAGGCCTCTGAAAAGTTTCCAAAACATCCCCAGACTTGGCTCCAAAGTGGCCAAAAGTCTCCAAGAGACAAGTCGGGAAGAAGGATATGGAACAGAGGGAGAAAGGCAAGGGAGCAGGCCAAAGGGAGGCAAGAGGAAAAAGTAGTGCCGGGCTGCAGGACTGAAATGGAGGAATTGAAAGGCGAAAGCCAGGAAGCAGGAGAGCTTGAGAAAAGGAGAGAGGAAAGAAGAGACATGCAGCCAGACGAGGGGTTAGTGAGAGAGGCTGGGACAGACAACAGGATGAGAAGGAAATAAGGCAAGGCAAGGCAAGGCTAGGCCAAAGGACGTTTCCTTGATTTATATTTTCTACCACATTCATCTTGAGATGAGGAGGAAAGCCATCAGACCTTATGGATTAGGCCCAAACAAATGCCCCGGCTACTTGAGACACTTAGACTAAGCCTAAACCACAAAGATCTCTCCATAAAGATGGTTTTTATACTGTACTTCCATGTTGTTTTATCCATGCGAGCCACGGAACCTGACACACCAATATGATGTTCACAGAGTTCGCTTTATTATTGGACCGGGCTAGCTTTATAGCAAAGCTGCCCTGTCCACGCGCCTTACAACAACGTGATTGGTTGTAACTCGTGTTATACAATAACATGATAGGCTGCATGTACTGTCCACGCGCTCTGCACGCATGTGTCCGGCGATTGCTCACTCATTATTACCTTCTAATGGTGCTCCTTTAGTCTCTTTTGTCTCTGGCTTCACCTCTCAGCCAGGCTGGCGACAACCCCATCCCCCTGGGGCGGGGGGGGGCTCTGCCACTACATCTCCCCCTCTTTTATTTAATATTAACAATACGCCGTATCATGCTTTAAATACAGTGTGAAATACAGGGTAAGAACATTAAGGCTAATACAATTACAATTAACAAGAACAAACCTGTTTTCAATATACCTTTTAACCAAACAAGGCATTCACCCCAAAAAACCCAATATCTTCTGTTATTTTCTTGTTCTGCAAATCTTCTATCTTTTTAACTTTTAAGTTCAAACAACACATACAATCAAACTCTTCATAACTGTGAACATGTCCAATAACAAAAAATTAATTGCTGCTCTGTTTTACAAAGTGGTATTCTCAACATTGGCTACATTCGTTGCTTAAAGCGATAACATGTCTGAGGTTAAAGGTTGTCATCACTGCAATCGGTTTCTTCTCTGTTAGCTAGCCAAGGTCTCACCCACTTTGCTGGGATCCATGAATTTTTGTGGTTACCTGTAGAAACACAAGCATATCCCCTTCCCCAGGTTATTAGTGACATAGGACCTTCCCATTGTTGTGTTGTCGGATTAAACACACTAACCTTAGGCACATTTTCGGAAAAATCTTTGACATTTTTGATTTGGTGCATAACAACCGGTTCCATTTCAGTTTCACTTTTAGGATTAAGCCAGTTCAGCACATACAGTGCCTTCATCAATACCTCTTCTGGGCTCACACCAATTCCCCCTTGTTTTTTCAAAACAGACAAAAGATTTTTAATGCACGGTGTGCACGCTCAATAATTGCTTGGCCAGTACAATTATAAGGGATTCCAAACAGGTGTTGTACCTTCCACTGGGTGAGGAAGGCTGCAAGTCTGTCAGAGTGATATGCAGGACCATTATCTGTTTTGATTTGTGTAGGGACACCCATGACAGCAAAAGCTTGTAGTAAATGACGTTTTACTGCCTTTGCATTTGCTGAGGTCAAGGCTGTAGCCCACAGCAGTCCTGAACAGGTATCTATGGAGACATGAATGTACTTTTGTCTGCCAAACGGTGCAAATTCAGTAATATCAGTTTGCCATAACTGACCTGGCTGCAAGCCCCGAGGATTTACTCCCTTTTGTTGGAGAGGGACTATGCGGGCACAATCAGGACAAGCTGCAATAATGGCTCGAGCTTGTTCCTTTGTAATTGTAAACTGTTTTCGGAGTGCTGCTGAGGATTGATGTAAGAATTCGTGAGCCTGTCTGGCTTGTTCAAAAGGGGATATATCTGCTACTGCCACAAGTTTGTCTATGGTGCTGTTTCCCTCTACTAGACCACCTGGTATGTTAGTATGGCTTTTTATATGCATGATAAATACTGGTGCTGTCCTATAATCTAATACGTTCCACAAATCTAACAATGCTTCAAACAATAAGGAATTGGAAACTCGCTGCAAAAGTGCTCTATGTATTCTTTGTACAATTCCCACAACATAAAGAGAATCTGTTACCAGATTAACTGGAGAGTTATGCCATTTTTGCAATGCTGCTAAGCATATTGAGGGCAGTTTCTTTTAATATGTCCTGTCTGTTTGCAAGTAAAACATGCTAGGCCACAAGAAGAAGGGCTTCCACCTTTCATTGCAGGCTTACGTGCTGCAGCCAAGGCCGCAGCGTGGGCTTGAGCATATATTTTTGCTTTTTCTACCTCCTGTTGCATAATTGGTACCTGTGTGCAAGCTTCCACCATCTCTGCTAAAGAAGCAGTTTTTCCCAAACCGGCTAATATCTGTTGGCATTGGGTGTTTGCATTCATCATAGCCAAATCTTTCCCCACAGCAGCTTTTGCCTCTGGAGTCAAGTTAGGAGAGGCATCTATCACTTCTTTTAAACAATCCACAAATGTCATATATGGTTCCCCAGGATCCCACTCTATTGTAGAATAGGGTGGCACAGGGTTACCTCTATTTGGCAATTCTTTCACTGCCGCCAAGGCAAGCCCTTGCGTTTGCTGCAAAATCCTTGGATGAAGTGCTGCCTGAGTAGCACCATCCGCATATTGCCCACGACCCAGTAACTGGTCCATGCTAGCTAACCGCAACGGATCATCAGCTGGTAAACGAACATTTTCTAATACTGCCAATTCCACTTTCCCCTGCCACTTGTCCAAGAACAGCAAATACCCCGTTGGAGGAAGCAATAACTCCATCAACGCCCTAATACCTGTTTGAGTTAATACTTGCTCCTTGAAAAATGAATTGATTAGCTGCATCACATGCTTATTATCCATACCATATTGCATAACTGCACTTTGCAATTGCTTAACCGTTTTCCAATCAAAAGGCGACCACTGCCTTTGTCCTCTATTATCTATGTGCACTGGCATTGCTGTAATACTACCAGGTAACATGATCCCTTCAATAGTTGCATCTCTGATTACCCCTTGCCAATGTTGCCCTGCATTATAAGAATGATCTCGAGGAATATCTCTACCCTGATGCACAGGGGCAGCACCCAAATTATCATTATTATCACTGCTATACAATTCCCTTGTGTTTCCCTGTGGATCAGTAAGTCGACGCATATTTGCAAACCGATCTGCTAACCCAGTCTCCAGGCCTTTTCCATATCGCGCTTTTAAATATTCATCTGTTTCTCTTACAGACCACATCCCATCTTCAACACATTGTCTAGCCCATTTTTGTATTTGCTCCCTTTTGATACGGAGCTCCTCGGGAGTGAGGTCTAATTCCACCCCCTCCCTTTCCTGTTTTCCCCGTTTTTCACATTCCCTGCCAGTTGCCTCCAGCCCGTCCTTAATTGCATCTGACGCCTTTTTATATGCTATTAACCGCGAAGTTTTACTGTTACCGCCATCTAGTCGTTTCATAGCTTCTAGAACTTCTTGCATCTGGCTCTCCTGCCGTCTCAGTATGTCCTTCAGGCTCCGCACGTGGCTCTCCTCCTGGAAGTCAGGGCGATTCTGCGGCGCTCCGTCCTGGTGTTCCATCGGGTCCTCCGGCAAAGGCACGTCGGCTGGATTAAATTGTACTGGCTTGTTGAAACTTGCCGGTTGCTGCCATTCGTTGTCGGAGCCAGGCAATGGCTCAACGGGCGCAGAGGGTATAATTTGCTTTCCGCCCTAGAACTCCAGGTCTGATACGGGACATACCAGCGGTGTTGATTCTTCGGAGTTCTCGGAGGGTTGGCAGCTCGCGGCGGGCGGCTCCGAGGGGACGGCACACAGCTCCGGCTCCTCTGAGACTTCCTGCATTAGCTGCCTGACCTCCCGCCAGGGTCCGGCGAGATCGCAAGCCTCGCGGCTCCCCCTTGTAACCGCTTCCCATAGTTCGGTCCCTATGTCCTCCCATGTACCGGGAGAAAAAAATTCGTCCGTCGAACGAACACAGCCCTTACGCTGGGCGAATAGTAAAAGGCGCTCCACCGCGTCTTTTTCCAAAATTCTTCCTGTTCTTGCAGCCAGCTGCAGAATACTTCTCACTATTATGTTTTCTTCCACGGATGCCGTGTTTCCCATGCCACCTGCTTCTTCGTAGGCCTACTTTCCGCTATGATTGAGCGCTGGGCTGGTGTCGCCCCCAGGTGGCGTCCTCGCGTCTTCACTTCCGGCGATCTTGCTTCGATACGAAGTATCACGTCGGGGTCACCAAAGTGTTGTTTTATCCATGCGAGCCACGGAACCTGACACACCAATATGATGTTCACAGAGTTCGCTTTATTGTCGGACCGGGCTGGCTTTATAGCAAAGCTGCCCTGTCCACGCGCCTTACAACAATGTGATTGGTTGTAACTCGTGTTATACAATAACATGATAGGCTGCATGTACTGTCCACGCGCTCTGCACGCATGTGTCCGGCGATTGCTCACTCATTATTACCTTCTAATGGTGCTCCTTTAGTTTCTTTTGTCTCTGGCTTCACCTCTCAGCCAGGCTGGCGACAACCCCATCCCCCTGGGGCGGGGGGGGGCTCTGCCACTACACTTCCACAATCAGCTGGCAGTACAGAAGAACAAGCGGCAGATGTACTTAGGCTGAGTCATGGTGGTTTGGTGCAGAGACCATGCATATCATGGGAATATTTCAGCATTTCTGCTCTGGTTTTCAGTGTATTACACCAAAACACCCACTTGATGACATCATTTCAAGAGCAAAAGCAGCAATTTGCAGAATTCAGCTTCTTTGGGGAACTGAGCAATTGCTGAGCTGACACCAAGTCCTGCTGGGTCCCTGTCACCTGCAGAGTGCCCACATCCTCACCACGGTCGCGGGCATTGTGACAAAGGTTCTATGTCAGCTGGGTGTGGCTGCCGAGCGCCCGCTAGGGGAGGGGGAGGCTGTCAGCCCCGGGCCTGTCACTGCCTGCTGTCCCCCCTGTCACCAGCGAGGCCTCTGAAAAGTTTCCAAAACATCCCCAGACTTGGCTCCAAAGTGGCCAAAACTCTCCAAGTGACAAGTTGGGAAGAAGGATATGGAACAGAGGGAGAAAGGCAAGGGAGCAGGCCAAAGGGAGGCAAGAGGAAAAAGTAGTGCTGGGCTGCAGCACTGAAATGGAGGAATTGAAAGACGAAAGCCAGGAAGCAGGAGAGTTTGAGAAAAGGAGAGAGGAAAGAAGAGACATGCAGCCAGACGATGGGTTAGTGAGAGAGGCTGAGACAGAGAACAGGATGAGAAGGAAATAAGGCAAGGCAAGGCAAGGCTAGGCCAAAGGACGTTTCCTTGATTTATATTTTCTACCACATTCATCTTGAGACGAGGAGGAAAGCCATCAGACCTTACGGATTAGGCCCAAACAAAAGCCCCGGCTACTTGAGACATTTAGACTAAGCCTAAACCACAAAGATCTCTCCATAAAGATGGTTTTTATACTGTACTTCCACAATCTGCTGGCAGTACAGAAGAACAAGCGGCAGATGTACTTAGGCTGAGTCATGGTGGTTTGGTGCAGAGACCATGCATATCATGGGAATAGTTCAGCATTTCTGCTCTGGTTTTCAGTGTATTACTCCAAAACACCCACCTGATGACATCATTTCAAGAGCAGAAGCAGCAATTTGCAGAATTCAGCTTCTTTGGGGAACTGAGCAATTGCTGAGCTGACACCAAGTCCTGCTGGGTCCCTGTCACCAGCAGAGTGCCCGCATCCTCACCACGGTCGCGGGCATTGTGACAAAGGTTCTATGTCAGCTGGGTGTGGCAGCCGAGCGCCCACTAGGGGAGGGGGAGCCTGTCAGCCCCGGGCCTGTCACTGCCTGCTGTCCCCCCTGTCACCAGCGAGGCCTCTGAAAAGTTTCCGAAACATCCCCAGACTTGGCTCCAAAGTGGCCAAAAGTCTCCAAGAGACAAGTCGGGAAGAAGGATATGGAACAGAGGGAGAAAGGCAAGGGAGCAGGCCAAAGGGAGGCAAGAGGAAAAAGTGGTGCCGGGCTGCAGGACTGAAATGGAGGAATTGAAAGAGGAAAGCCAGGAAGCAGGAGAGTTTGAGAAAAGGAGAGAGGAAAGAAGAGACATGCAGCCAGACGAGGGGTTAGTGAGAGAGGCTGGCACAGAGAACAGGATGAGAAGGAAATAAGGCAAGGCAAGGCAAGGCTAGGCCAAAGGACGTTTCTTTGATTTATATTTTCTACCACATTCATCTTGAGATGAGGAGGAAAGCCATAAGACCTTATGGATTAGGCCCAAACAAAAACCCCGGCTACTTGAGACGCTTAGACTAAGCCTAAACCACAAAGATCTCTCAATAAAGATGGTTTTTATACTGTACTCAAACAATCAGCTGGCAGTAATAAAGAACAAGCGGCAGATGTACTTAGGCTGAGTCATGGTGGTTTGGTGCAGAGACCATGCATATCATGGGAATATTTCAGCATTTCTGCTCTGGTTTTCAGTGTATTACACCAAAACACCCACCTGATGACATCATTTCAAGAGCAAAAGCAGCAATTTGCAGAATTCAGCTTCTTTGGGGAACTGAGCAATTGCTGAGCTGACACCAAGTCCTGCTGGGTCCCTGTCACCTGCAGAGTGCCTGCATCCTCACCACAGTAGCGGCAATTGTGACAAAGGTTCTATGTCAGCTGGGTGTGGCAGCCGAGCGCCTGCTAGGGGAGGGTGAGCCTGTCAGCCCCGGGCCTGTCACTGCCTGCTGTCCCCCCTGTCACCAGCGAGGCCTCTGAAAAGTTTCTAAAACATCCCCAGACTTGGGTCCAAAGTGGCCGAAAGTCTCCAAGAGACAAGTCGGGAAGAAGGATATGGAACAGAGGGAGAAAGGCAAGGGAGCAGGCCAAAGGGAGCCAAGAGGAAAAAGTAGTGCTGGGCTGCAGGACTGAAGTGGAGGAATTGAAAGAAGAAAACCAGGAAGCAGGAGAGTTTGAGAAAAGGAGAGAGGAAAGAAGAGACATGCAGCCAGACGAGGGGTTAGTGAGAGAGGCTGGGACAGAGAACAGGATGAGAAGGAAATAAGGCAAGGCAAGGCAAGGCTAGGCCAAAGGACTTTTCTTTGATTTATATTTTCTACCACATTCATCTTGAGATGAGGAGGAAAGCCATAAGACCTTATGGATTAGGCCCAAACAAAAACCCCGGCTACTTGAGACGCTTAGACTAAGCCTAAACCACAAAGATCTCTCAATAAAGATGGTTTTTATACTGTACTCAAACAATCAGCTGGCAGTAATAAAGAACAAGCGGCAGATGTACTTAGGCTGAGTCATGGTGGTTTGGTGCAGAGACCATGCATATCATGGGAATATTTCAGCATTTCTGCTCTGGTTTTCAGTGTATTACACCAAAACACCCACCTCATGACATCATTTCAAGAGCAAAAGCAGCAATTTGCAGAATTCAGCTTCTTTGGGGAACTGAGCAATTGCTGAGCTGACACCAAGTCCTGCTGGGTCCCTGTCACCTGCAGAGTGCCTGCATCCTCACCACAGTAGCGGCAATTGTGACAAAGGTTCTATGTCAGCTGGGTGTGGCAGCCGAGCGCCTGCTAGGGGAGGGTGAGCCTGTCAGCCCCGGGCCTGTCACTGCCTGCTGTCCCCCCTGTCACCAGCGAGGCCTCTGAAAAGTTTCTAAAACATCCCCAGACTTGGGTCCAAAGTGGCCAAAAGTCTCCAAGAGACAAGTCGGGAAGAAGGATATGGAACAGAGGGAGAAAGGCAAGGGAGCAGGCCAAAGGGAGGCAAGAGGAAAAAGTAGTGCTGGGCTGCAGGACTGAAGTGGAGGAATTGAAAGAAGAAAACCAGGAAGCAGGAGAGTTTGAGAAAAGGAGAGAGGAAAGAAGAGACATGCAGCCAGACGAGGGGTTAGTGAGAGAGGCTGGGACAGAGAACAGGATGAGAAGGAAATAAGGCAAGGCAAGGCAAGGCTAGGCCAAAGGACGTTTCTTTGATTTATATTTTCTACCACATTCATCTTGAGATGAGGAGGAAAGCCATAAGACCTTATGGATTAGGCCCAAACAAAAGCCCCGGCTACTTGAGACACTTAGACTAAGCCTAAACCACAAAGATCTCTCCATAAAGATGGTTTTTATACTGTACTTCCACAACCTTCTGTCAGTACAGAAGAACAAGCGGCAGATGTACTTAGGTTGAGTCATGGTGGTTTGGTGCAGAGACCATGCATATCATGGGAATATTTCAGCATTTCTGCTCTGGTTTTCAGTGTATTACTCCAAAACACCCACCTGATGACATCATTTCAAGAGCAGAAGCAGCAATTTGCAGAATTCAGCTTCTTTGGGGAACTGAGCAATTGCTGAGCTGACACCAAGTCCTGCTGGGTCCCTGTCACCTGCAGAGTGCCCGCATCCTCACCACGGTAGCGGGCATTGTGACAAAGGTTCTATGTCAGCTGGGTGTGGCAGCCGAGCGCCCCCTAGGAGAGGGGGAGCCTGTCATCCCCGGGCCTGTCACTGCATTCTGTCCCCCCTGTCACCAGGGAGGCCTCTGAAAAGTTTCCAAAACATCCCCAGACTTGGCTCCTAAGTGGCCAAAAGTCTCCAAGTGACAAGTCGGGAAGAAGGATATGGAACAGAGGGAGAAAGGCAAGGGAGCAGGCCAAAGGGAGGCAAGAGGAAAAAGTAGTGCTGGGCTGCAGGACTGAAATGGAGGAATTGAAAGACGAAAGCCAGGAAGCAGGAGAGTTTGAGAAAAGGAGAGAGGAAAGAAGAGACATGCAGCCAGACGAGGGGTTAGTGAGAGAGGCTGGGACAGAGAACAGGATGAGAAGGAAATAAGGCAAGGCAGGGCAAGGCTAAGCCAAAGGACGTTTCCTTGATTTATATTTTCTACCACATTCATCTTGAGATGAGGAGGAAAGCCATCAGACCTTATAGATTAGGCCCAAACAAAAGCCCCGGCTACTTGAGACACTTAGACTAAGCCTAAACCACAAAGATCTCTCCATAAAGATGGTTTTTATACTGTACTTCCACAATCAGCTGGCAGTACAAAAGAACAAGCGGCAGATGTACTTAGGCTGAGTCATGGTGGTTTGGTGCAGAGACCATGCATATCATGGGAATAGTTCAGCATTTCTGCTCTGGTTTTCAGTGTATTACACCAAAACACCCACCTGATGACATCATTTCAAGAGCAAAAGCAGCAATTTGCAGAATTCAGCTTCTTTGGGGAACTGAGCAATTGCTGAGCTGACACCAAGTCCTGCTGGGTCCCTGTCACCTGCAGAGTGCCCGCATCCTCACCACGGTCGCGGACATTGTGACAAAGGTTCTATGTCAGCTGGGTGTGGAAGTCGAGCGCCCCCTAGGAGAGGGGGAGCCTGTCAGCCCCGGGCCTGTCACTACATTCTGTAACCACTGTCACCAGCAAGGCCTCTGAAAAGTTTCCAAAACATCCCCAGACTTGGCTCCAAAGTGGCCAAAAGTCTCCAAGAGACAAGTCGGGAAGAAGGATATGGAACAGAGGAAGAAAGGCAAGGGAGCAGGCCAAAGGGATGCAAGAGGAAAAAGTAGTGCCGGGCTGCAGGTCTGAAATGGAGGAATTGAAAGACGAAAGCCAGGAAGCAGGAGAGTTTGAGAAAAGGAGAGAGGAAAGAAGAGACATGGAGCCAGACGAGGGGTTAGTGAGAGAGGCTGGCACAGAGAACAGGATGAGAAGGAAATAAGGCAAGGCAAGGCAAGGCTAGGCCAAAGAACATTTCCTTGATTTATATTTTCTACCACATTCATCCTGAGACGAGGAGGAAAGCCATCAGACCTTACGGATTAGGCCCAAACAAAAGCCCTGGCTACTTGAGACACTTAGACTAAGCCTAAACCACAAAGATCTGTCCATAAAGATGGTTTTTATACTGTACTTCCACAACCTTCTGTCAGTACAGAAGAACAAGCGGCAGATGTACTTAGGCTGAGTCATGGTGGTTTGGTGCAGAGACCATGCATATCATGGGAATATTTCAGCATTTCTGCTCTGATTTTCAGTGTATTACACCAAAACACCCATCTGATGACATCATTTCAAGAGCAAAAGCAGCAATTTGCAGAATTCAGCTTCTTTGGGGAACTGAGCAATTGCTGAGCTGACACCAAGTCCTGCTGGGTCCCTGTCACCTGCAGAGTGCCCGCATCCTCACCACGGTAGCGGGCATTGTGACAAAGGTTCTATGTCAGCTGGGTGTGGCAGCCGAGCGCCCGCTAGGGGAGGGGGAGCCTGTCAGCCCCGGGCCTGTCACTGCCTGCTGTCCCCCCTGTCACCAGCGAGGCCTCTGAAAAGTTTCCAAAACATCCCCAGACTTGGGTCCAAAGTGGCCACAAGCCTCCAAGAGACAAGTCGGGAAGAAGGATATGGAACAGAGGGAGAAAGGCAAGGGAGCAGGCCAAAGGGAGGCAAGAGGAAAAAGTAGTGCCGGGCTGCCGGACTGAAATGGAGGAATTGAAAGAGGAAAACCAGGAAGCAGGAGAGTTTGAGAAAAGGAGAGAGGAAAGAAGAGACATGCAGCCAGACGAGGGGTTAGTGAGAGAGGCTGGGACAGAGAACAGGATGAGAAGGAAATAAGGCAAGGCAAGGCAAGGCTAGGCCAAAGGACGTTTCCTTGATTTATATTTTCTACCACATTCATCTGGAGACAAGGAAGAAAGCCATCAGACCTTACGGATTAGGCCCAAACAAAAGCCCTGGCTACTTGAGACACTTAGACTAAGCCTAAACCACAAAGATCTCTCCATAAAGATGGTTTTTATACTGTACTTCCACAATCAGCTGGCAGTACAAAAGAACAAGCGGCAGATGTACTTAGGCTGAGTCATGGTGGTTTGGTGCAGAGACCATGCATATCATGGGAATATTTCAGCATTTCTGCTCTGGTTTTCAGTGTATTACACCAAAACACCCACCTGATGACATCATTTCAAGAGCAAAAGCAGCAATTTGCAGAATTCAGCTTCTTTGGGGAACTGAGCAATTGCTGAGCTGACACCAAGTCCTGCTGGGTCCCTGTCACCTGCAGAGTGCCCGCGTCCTCACCACGGTAGCGGGCATTGTGACAAAGGTTCTATGTCAGCTGGGTGTGGCAGTCGAGCGCCCCCTAGGAGAGGGGGAGCCTGTCAGCCCCGGGCCTGTCACTGCATTCTGTAACCCCTGTCACCAGCGAGGCCTCTGAAAAGTTTCCAAAACATGCCCAGACTTGGCTCCAAAGTGGCCAAAAGTCTCCAAGAGACAAGTCGGGAAGAAGGATATGGAACAGATGGAGAAAGGCAAGGGAACAGGCCAAAGGGAGGCAAGAGGAAAAAGTAGTGCCGGGCTGCAGGACTGAAATGGAGGAATTGAAAGACGAAAGCCAGGAAGCAGGAGAGTTTGAGAAAAGGAGAGAGGAAAGAAGAGACATGCAGCCAGACGAGGGGTTAGTGAGAGAGGCTGGGACAGAGAACAGGATGAGAAGGAAATAAGGCAAGGCAAGGCAAGGCTAGGCCAAAGGACGTTTCCTTGATTTATATTTTCTACCACATTCATCTGGAGACAAGGAGGAAAGCCATCAGACCTTACGGATTAGGCCCAAACAAAAGCCCTGGCTACTTGAGACACTTAGACTAAGCCTAAACCACAAAGATCTCTCCATAAAGATGGTTTTTATACTGTACTTCCACAATCAGCTGGCAGTACAAAAGCACAAGCGGCAGATGTACTTAGGCTGAGTCATGGTGGTTTGGTGCAGAGACCATGCATATCATGGGAATATTTCAGCATTTCTGCTCTGGTTTTCAGTGTATTACACCAAAACACCCACCTCATGACATCATTTCAAGAGCAAAAGCAGCAATTTGCAGAATTCAGCTTCTTTGGGGAACTGAGCAATTGCTGAGCTGACACCAAGTCCTGCTGGGTCCCTGTCACCTGCAGAGTGCCCGCATCCTCACCACGGTAACGGGCAGTGTGACAAAGGTTCTATGTCAGCTGGGTGTGGCAGCCGAGCGCCCGCTAGGGGAGGGGGAGCCTGTCAGCCCCGGGCCTGTCACTGCCTGCTGTCCCCCCTGTCACCAGCGAGGCCTCTGAAAAGTTTCCAAAACATCCCCAGACTTGGCTCCAAAGTGGCCAAAAGTCTCCAAGAGACAAGTCGGGAAGAAGGATATGGAACAGAGGGAGAAAGGCAAGGGAGCAGGCCAAAGGGAGGCAAGAGGAAAAAGTAGTGCCGGGCTGCAGGACTGAAATGGAGGAATTGAAAGAGGAAAGCCAGGAAGCAGGAGAGTTTGAGAAAAGGAGAGAGGAAAGAAGAGACATGGAGCCAGACGAGAGCTTAGTGAGGAAGGCTGGGACAGAGAACAGGATGAGAAGGAAATAAGGCAAGGCAAGGCAAGGCTAGGCCAAAGGACGTTTCCTTGATTTATATTTTCTACCACATTCATCTGGAGACAAGGAGGAAAGCCATCAGACCTTACGGAGTAGGCCCAAACAAAAGCCCTAGCTACCTGAGACACTTAGACTAAGCCTAAACCACAAAGATCTCTCCATAAAGATGGTTTTTATACTGTACTTCCACAACCTTCTGTCAGTACAGAAGAACAAGCGGCAGATGTACTTAGGCTGAGTCATGGTGGTTTGGTGCAGAGACTATGCATATCATGGGAATATTTCAGCATTTCTGCTCTGATTTTCAGTGTATTACACCAAAACACCCACCTGATGACATCATTTCAAGAGCAAAAGCAGCAATTTGCAGAATTCAGCTTCTCTGGGGAACTGAGCAATTGCTGAGCTGACACCAAGTCCTGCTGGGTCCCTGTCACCTGCAGAGTGCCCGCATCCTCACCACGGTAGCGGGCATTGTGACAAAGGTTCTATGTCAGCTGGGTGTGGCAGTCGAGCGCCCCCTAGGAGAGGGGGAGCCTGTCAGCCCCGGGCCTGTCACTGCATTCTGTAACCCCTGTCACCAGCGAGGCCTCTGAAAAGTTTCCAAAACATCCCCAGAATTGGCTCCAACGTGGCCAAAAGTCTCCAAGAGACAAGTCGGGAAGAAGGGTATGTAACAGAGGAAGAAAGGCAAGGGAGCAGACAAAGGGAGGCAAGAGGAAAAAGTAGTGCCGGGCTGCAGGTCTGAAATGGAGGAATTGAAAGACGAAAGCCAGGAAGCAGGAGAGTTTGAGAAAAGGAGAGAGGAAAGAAGAGACATGCAGCCAGACGAGGGCTTAGTGAGAGAGGCTGGGACAGAGAACAGGATGAGAAGGAAATAAGGCAAGGCAAGGCAAGGCTAGGCCAAAGGACGTTTCCTTGATTTATATTTTCTACCACATTCATCTTGAGACGAGGAGGAAAGCCATCAGACCTTATGGATTAGGCCCAAACAAAAGCCCTGGCTACTTGAGACACGTAGACTAAGCCTAAACCACAAAGATCTCTCCATAAAGATGGTTTTTATACTGTACTTCCACAATCAGCTGGCAGTACAAAAGAACAAGCGGCAGATGTACTTAGGCTGAGTCATGGTGGTTTGTTGCAGAGACCATGCATATCATGGGAATATTTCAGCATTTCTGCTCTGGTTTTCAGTGTATTACACCAAAACACCCACCTGATGACATCATTTCAAGAGCAAAACAGCAATTTGCAGAATTCAGCTTCTTTGGGGAACTGAGCAATTGCTGAGCTGACACCAAGTCCTGCTGGGTCCCTGTCACCTGCAGAGTGCCCGCATCCTCACCACGGTAGCGGGCATTGTGACAAAGGTTCTATGTCAGCTGGGTGTGGCAGTCGAGCGCCCCCTAGGAGAGGGAAGCCTGTCAGCCCCTGGCCTGTCACTGCCTGCTGTCCCCCCTGTCACCAGCAAGGCCTCTGAAAAGTTTCCAAAACATCCCCAGACTTGGCTCCAAAGTGGCCAAAAGTCTCCAAGAGACAAGTCGGGAAGAAGGATATGGAACAGAGGGAGAAAGGCAAGGGAGCAGGCCAAAGGGAGGCAAGAGGAAAAAGTAGTGCCGGGCTGCAGGACTGAAATGGAGGAATTGAAAGAGGAAAGCCAGGAAGCAGGAGAGTTTGAGAAAAGGAGAGAGGAAAGAAGAGACCTGCAGCCAGACGAAGGGTTAGTGAGAGAGGCTGGGACAGAGAACAGGATGAGAAGGAAATAAGGGAAAACAAGGCAAGGCTAGGCCAAAGGACGTTTCTTTGATTTATATTTTCTACCACATTCATCTGGAGATGAGGAGGAAAGCCATCAGACCTTATGGATTAGGCCCAAACAAAAACCCCGGCTACTTGAGACACTTAGACTAAGCCTAAACCACAAAGATCTCTCCATAAAGATGGTTTTTATACTGTACTTCCACAATCAGCTGGCAGTACAAAAGAACAAGCGGCAGATGTACTTAGGCTGAGTCATGGTGGTTTGGTGCAGAGACCATGCACATCATAGGAATATTTCAGCATTTCTGCTCTGATTTTCAGTGTATTACACCAAAACACCCACCTGATGACATCATTTCAAGAGCAAAAGCAGCAATTTGCAGAATTCAGCTTCTTTGGGGAACTGAGCAATTGCTGAGCTGACAGCAAGTCCTGCTGGGTCCCTGTCACCTGCAGAGTGCCCGCATCCTCACCAGAGTAGCGGGCACTGTGACAAAGGTTCTATGTCAGCTGGGTGTGGCAGCCGAGCGCCCGCTAGGGGAGGGGGAGCCTGTCAGCCCCGGGCCTGTCACTGCCTGCTGTCCCCCCTGTCACCAGCGAGGCCTCTGAAAAGTTTCCAAAACATCCCCAGACTTGGCTCCAAAGTGGCCAAATGTCTCCAAGAGACAAGTCGGGAAGAAGGATATGGAACAGAGGAAGAAAGGCAAGGGAGCAGGCCAAAGGGAGGCAAGAGGAAAAAGTAGTGCCGGGCTGCAGGACTGAAATGGAGGAATTGAAAGAGGAAAGCCAGGAAGCAGGAGAGTTTGAGAAAAGGAGAGAGGAAAGAAGAGACATGCAGCCAGACGAGGGGTTAGTGAGAGAGGCTGGGACAGAGAACAGGATGAGAAGGAAATAAGGCAAGGCAAGGCAAGGCTAGGCCAAAGGACGTTTCCTTGATTTATATTTTCTACCACATTCATCTGGAGATGAGGAGGAAAGCCATCAGACCTTATGGATTAGGCCCAAACAAAAGCCCCGGCTACTTGAGACACTTAGACTAAGCCTAAACCACAAAGATCTCTCCATAAAGATGGTTTTTATACTGTACTTCCAGAATCTTCTGTCAGTACAGAAGAACAAGCGGCAGATGTACTTAGGCTGAGTCATGGTGGTTTGGTACAGAGACCATGCATATCATGGGAATATTTCAGCATTTCTGCTCTGGTTTTCAGTGTATTACACCAAAACACCCACCTGATGACATCATTTCAAGAGCAAAAGCAGCAATTTGCAGAATTCAGCTTCTTTGGGGAACTGAGCAATTGCTGAGCTGACACCAAGTCCTGCTGGGTCCCTGTCACCTGCAGAGTGCCCGCATCCTCACCACGGTAGCGGGCATTGCGACAAAGGTTCTATGTCAGCTGGGTGTGGCAGCCGAGCGCCCGCTAGGGGAGGGGGAGCCTGTCAGCCCTGGGCCTGTCACTGCCTGCTGACCCCCTGTCACGAGCGAAGCCTCTGAAAAGTTTCCAAAACATCTCCAGACTTGGCTCCAAAGTGGCCAAAAGTCTCCAAGAGACAAGTCGGGAAGAAGGATATGAAACAGAGGGAGACAGTCACGGGAGCAGGCCAAAGGGAGGTAAGAGGAAAAACTAGTGCGGGGCTGCAGGACTGAAATGGAGGAATTGAAAGAGGAAAGCCAGGAAGCAGGAGAGTTTGAGAAAAGGAGAGAGGAAAGAAGAGACATGCAGCCAGACGAGGGGTTAGTGAGAGAGGCTGGGACAGAGAACAGGATGAGAAGGAAATAAGGCAAGGCAAGGCAAGGCTAGGCCAAAGGACGTTTCTTTGATTTATATTTTCTACCACATTCATCTTGAGATGAGGAGGAAAGCCATCAGACCTTATGGATTAGGCCCAAACAAAAGCCCCGGCTACTTGAGACACTTAGACTAAGCCTAAACCACAAAGATCTCTCCATAAAGATGGTTTTTATACTGTACTTCCGCAATCAGCTGGCAGTACAGAAGAACAAGCGGCAGATGTACTTAGGCTGAGTCATGGTGGTTTGGTGCAGAGACCATGCATATCATGGGAATAGTTCAGCATTTCTGCTCTGGTTTTCAGTGTATTACACCAAAACACCCACCTGATGACATCATTTCAAGAACAAAAGCAGCAATTTGCAGAATTCAGCTTCTTTGGGGAACTGAGCAGTTGCTGAGCTGACACCAAGTCCTGCTGGGTCCCTGTCACCTGCAGAGTGCCCGCATCCTCCCCACGGTAGCGGGCATTGTGACAAAGGTTCTATGTCAGCTGGGTGTGGCAGCCCAGCGCCCGCTAGGGGAGGGGGAGCCTGTCAGCCCCGGGCCTGTCACTGCCTGCTGTCCCCCCTGTCACCAGCGAGCCCTCTGAAAAGTTTCCAAAACATCTCCAGGCTTGGCTCCAAAGTGGCCAAAAGTCTCCAAGAGACAAGTCGGGAAGAAGGATATGGAACAGAGGGAGACAGGCACGGGAGCAGGCCAAAGGCAGGTAAGAGGAAAAACTATTGCGGGGTGCAGGACTGAAATGGAGGAATTTAAAGACGAAAGCCAGGAAGCAGGAGAGTTTGAGAAAAGGAGAGAGGAAAGAAGAGACCTGCAGCCAGACGAGGTGTTAGTGAGAGAGGCTGGACAGAGAACAGGATGAGAAGGCAATAAGGCAAGGCAAGGCAAGGCTAGGCCAAAGGACGTTTCCTTGATTTATATTTTCTACCACATTCATCTGGAGATGAGGAGGAAAGCCATCAGACCTTATGGATTAGGCCCAAACAAAAGCCCCGGCTACTTGAGACACTTAGACTAAGCCTAAACCACAAAGATCTCTCCATAAGGATGGTTTTTATACTGTACTTCCGCAATCAGCTGGCAGTACAGAAGAACAAGCGGCAGATGTACTTAGGCTGAGTCATGGTGGTTTGGTGCAGAGACCATGCATATCATGGGAATAGTTCAGCATTTCTGCTCTGGTTTTCAGTGTATTACACCAAAACACCCACCTGATGACATCATTTCAAGAGCAAAAGCAGCAATTTGCAGAATTCAGCTTCTTTGGGGAACTGAGCAATTGCTGAGCTGACACCAAGTCCTGCTGGCTCCCTGTCACCTGCAGAGTGCCCGCATCCTCCCCACGGTAGCGGGCATTGTGACAAAGGTTCTATGTCAGCTGGGTGTGGCAGCCGAGCGCCCGGTAGGGGAGGGGGAGCCTGTCAGTCCCGGGCCTGTCACTGCCTGCTGTCCCCCCTGTCACCAGCGAGCCCTCTGAAAAGTTTCCAAAACATCCCCAGGCTTGGCTCCAAAGTGGCCAAAAGTCTCCAAGAGACAAGTCGGGAAGAAGGATATGGAACAGAGGGAGACAGGCACGGGAGCAGGCCAAAGGGAGGTAAGAGGAAAAACTAGTGAGGGGCTGCAGGACTGAAATGGAGGAATTGAAAAACGAAAGCCAGGAAGCAGGAGAGTTTGAGAAAAGGAGAGAGGAAAGAAGAGACATGCAGCCAGACGAGGGGTTAGTGAGAGAGGCTGGGACAGAGAACAGGATGAGAAGGAAATAAGGCAAGGCTAGGCCAAAGGACGTTTCTTTGATTTATATTTTCTACCACATTCATCTTGAGATGAGGAGGAAAGCCATCAGACCTTATGGATTAGGCCAAACAAAAGCCCCGGCTACGTGAGACACTTAGACTAAGCCTAAACCACAAAGATCTCTCCATAAGGATGGTTTTTACACTGTACTTTCACAATCTGCTGGCAGTACAAGAGAACAAGCGGCAGATGTACTTAGGCCGAGTCATGGTGGTTTGGTGCAGAGACCATGCATATCATGGGAATATTTCAGCATTTCTGCTCTGGTTTTAAGTGTATTACACGAAAACACCCACCTGATGACATCATTTCAAGAACAAAAGCAGCAATTTGCAGAATTCAGCTTCTTTGGAGAACTGAGCAATTGCTGAGCTGACACCAAGTCCTGCTGGGTCCCTGTCACCTGCAGAGTGCCCGCATCCTCACCACGGTAACGGGCATCGTGACAAAAGTTCTATGTCAGCTGAGTGTGGCAGCCGAGCGCCCGCTAGGGGAGGGGGAGCCTGTCAGCCCCGGGCCTGTCACTGCCTGCTGTCCCCCCTGTCACCAGCGAGGCCTCTGAAAAGTTTCCAAAACATGCCCAGACTTGGGTGAAGCATGGCCAAAAGTCTCCAAGAGACAAGTCGGGAAGAAGGATATGGAACAGAGGGAGAAAGGCAAGGGAGCAGGCCAAAGGGAGGCAAGAGGAAAAAGTAGTGCCGGGCTGCAGGACTGAAATTGAGGAATTGAAAGACGAAAGCCAGGAAGCAGGAGAGTTTGAGAAAAGGAGAGAGGAAAGAAGAGACATGCAGCCAGACGAGGGGTTAGTGAGAGAGGCTGGGAGAGAGAACAGGATGAGAAGGAAATAAGGCAAGGCAAGGCAAGGTTAGGCCAAAGGACGTTTCTTTGATTTATATTTTCTACCACATTCATCTTGAGATGAGGAGGAAAGCCATCAGACCTTATGGATTAGGCCAAACAAAAGCCCCGGCTACGTGAGACACTTAGACTAAGCCTAAACCACAAAGATCTCTCCATAAAGATGGTTTTTACACTGTACTTCAACAATCGGCTGGCAGTACAAGAGAAGAAGCGGCAGATGTACTTAGGCTGAGTCATGGTTGTTTGGTGCAGAGACCATGCATATCCTGGGAATATTTCAGCATTTCTGCTCTGGTTTTCAGTGTATTACACCAAAACAGCCACCTGATGACATCATTTCAAGAGCAAAAGCAGCAATTTGCAGAATTCAGCTTCTTTGGGGAACTGAGCAATTGCTGAGCTGACACCAAGTCCTGCTGGGTCCCTGTCACCTGCAGAGTGCCCGCATCCTCACCAAGGTAGCGGGCATTGTGACAAAGGTTCTATGTCAGCTGGGTGTGGCAGCCGAGCGCCCGCTAGGGGAGGGGGAGCCTGTCAGCCCCGGGCCTGTCACTGCCTGCTGTCCCCCCTGTCACCAGCGACGCCTCTGAAAAGTTTCCAAAACATCCCCAGACTTGGGTGCAAAGTAACCAAAAGTCTCTAAGAGACAAGTTGGGAAGAAGGATATGGAGCAGAGGGAGAAAGCCAAGGGAGCAGGCCAAAGGGAGGCAAGAGGAAAAAGTAGTGCCGGGCTGCAGGACTGAAATGGAGGAATTGAAAGACGAAAGCCAGGAAGCAGGAGAGTTTGAGAAAAGGAGAGAGGAAAGAAGAGACCTGCAGCCAGATGAGGGGTTAGTGAGAGAGGCTGGGACAGAGAACAGGATGAGAAGGAAATAAGGCAAGGCAAGGCAAGGCTAGGCCAAATGACTTCTCTTTGATTTATATTTTCTACCACATTCATCTTGAGATGAGGAGGAAAGCAATCAGACCTTATGGATTAGGCCAAACAAAAGCCCCGGCTACGTGAGACACTTAGACTAAGCCTAAACCACAAAGATCTCTCCATAAAGATGGTTTTTATACTGTACTTCCACAATCTTCTGTCAGTACAGAAGAACAAGCGGCAGATGTACTTAGGCTGAGTCATGGCGGTTTGGTGCAGAGACCATGCATATCATGGGAATAGTTCAGCATTTCTGCTCTGGTTTTCAGTGTATTGCACCAAAACACCCACCTGATGACATCATTTCAAGAGCAAAAGCAGCAATTTGCAGAATTCAGCTTCTTTAAAGAACTGAGCAATTGCTGAGCTGACACCAAGTCCTGCTGGGTCCCTGTCACCTGCAGAGTGCCCGCATCCTCACCACGGTCGCGGGCATTGTGACAAAGGTTCTATATCAGCTGGGTGTGGCAGCTGAGCGTCCCTTAGGGGAGGGGGAGCCTGTCAGCCCCGGGCCTGTCACTGCCTGCTGTCCCCCCTGTCACCAGCGAGGCCTCTGAAAAGTTTCCAAAACATCCCCAGACTTGGGTCCAAAGTGGCCAAAAGTCTCCAAGAGACAAGTCGGGAAGAAGGATGTGGAACAGAGGGAGAAAGGCAAGGGAGCAGGCCAAAGGGAGGCAAGAAGAAAAACTAGTGCGGGGCTGCAGGACTGAAATGGAGTAATTGAAAGGCGAAAGCCAGGAAGCAGGAGAGTTTGAGAAAAGGAGAGAGGAAAGAAGAGACATGCAGCCAGACGAGGGCTTAGTGAGGAAGGCTGGGACAGAGAACAGGATGAGAAGGAAATAAGGCAAGGCAAGGCAAGGCTAGGCCAAAGGACGTTTCTTCGATTTATATTTTCTACCACATTCATCTTGAGATGAGGAGGAAAGCCATCAGACCTTATGGATTAGGCCCAAACAAAAGCCCCGGTTGCTTGAGACACTTAGACTAAGCCTAAACCACAAATATCTCTCCATAAAGATGGTTTTTATACTGTACTTCCACAATCTGTTGGCAGTACAAAAGAACAAGCGGCAGATGTATTTAGGCTGAGTCACGGTGGTTTGGTGCAGAGACCATGCATATCATGTGAATATTTCAGCATTTCTGCTCTGGTTTTCAGTGTATTACACCAAAACACCCACCTGATGACATCATTTCAAGAGCAAAAGCAGCAATTTGCAGAATTCAGCTTCTTTAAAGAACTGAGCAATTGCTGAGCTGACACCAAGTCCTGCTGGGTCCCTGTCACCTGCAGAGTGCCCGCATCCTCACCACGGTAGCAGGCATTGTGACAAAAGTTCTACGTCAGCTGGGTGTGGCAGCCGAGCGTCCCTTAGGGGAGGGTGAGCCTGTCAGCCCCGGGTCTGTCACTGCCTGCTGTCCCCCCTGTCAGCAGCGAGGCCTCTGAAAAGTTTCCAAAACATCCCCAGACTTGGGTCCAAAGTGGCCAAAAGTCTCCAAGAGACAAGTCGGGAAGAAGGATATGGAACAGAGGGAGAAAGGCAAGGGAGCAGGTCAAAGGGAGGTAAGAAGAAAAACTAGTGCCGGGCTGCAGGACTGTAATGGAGGAATTGAAAGGCGAAAGCCAGGAAGCAGGAGAGTTTGAGAAAAGGAGAGAGGAAAGAAGAGACATGCAGCCAGACGAGGGCTTAGTGAAGGAGGCTTGGACAGAGAACAGGATGAGAAGGAAATAAGGCAAGACAAGGCAAGGCTAGGCCAAAGGACGTTTCTTTGATTTATAATTTCTACCACATTCATCTTGAGATGAGGAGGAAAGCCATCAGGCCTTATGGATTAGGCCCAAACAAAAGCCCCGGCTACTTGAGACACTTAGACTAAGCCTAAACCACAAAGATCTCTCATTAAAGATGGTTTTTATACTGTACTTCCACAATCAGTTGGCAGTACAAAAGAATAAGCGGCAGTTTTACTTAGGCTGAGTCATGGTGGTTTGGTGCAGAGACCATGCATATCATGGGAACATTTCAGCATTTCTGCTGTGATTTTCAGTGTATTACACCAAAACACCCACCTGATGACATCATTTCAAGAGCAAAAGCAGCAATTTGCAGAATTCAGCTTCTTTGGGGAACTGAGCAATTGCTGAGCTGACACCTAGTCCTGCTGGGTCCCTGTCACCTGCAGAGTGCCCGCATCCTCACCAGAGTAGCGGGCATTGTGATAAAGGTTCTATGTCAGCTGGGTGTGGCAGCCGAGCGCCCGCTAGGAGAGGGGGAGCCTGTCAGCCCCGGGCCTGTCACTGCCTGCTGTCCCCCCTGTCACCAGCGACGCCTCTGAAAAGTTTCCAAAACATCCCCAGACTTTGCTCCAAAGTGGCCAAAAGTCTCCAAGAGACAAGTCGGGAAGAAGGATGTGGAACAGAGGGAGAAAGGCAAGGGAGCAGGCCAAAGGGAGGCAAGAAGAAAAACTAGTGCGGGGCTGCAGGACTGAAATGGAGTAATTGAAAGGCGAAAGCCAGGAAGCAGGAGAGTTTGAGAAAAGGAGAGAGGAAAGAAGAGACATGCAGCCAGACGAGGGCTTAGTGAGGAAGGCTGGGACAGAGAACAGGATGAGAAGGAAATAAGGCAAGGCAAGGCAAGGCTAGGCCAAAGGACGTTTCTTCGATTTATATTTTCTACCACATTCATCTTGAGATGAGGAGGAAAGCCATCAGACCTTATGGATTAGGCCCAAACAAAAGCCCCGGTTACTTGAGACACTTAGACTAAGCCTAAACCACAAATATCTCTCCATAAAGATGTTTTTTATACTGTACTTCCACAATCTGTTGGCAGTACAAAAGAACAAGCGGCAGATGTATTTAGGCTGAGTCACGGTGGTTTGGTGCAGAGACCATGCATATCATGTGAATATTTCAGCATTTCTGCTCTGGTTTTCAGTGTATTACACCAAAACACCCACCTGATGACATCATTTCAAGAGCAAAAGCAGCAATTTGCAGAATTCAGCTTCTTTAAAGAACTGAGCAATTGCTGAGCTGACACCAAGTCCTGCTGGGTCCCTGTCACCTGCAGAGTGCCCGCATCCTCACCACGGTAGCAGGCATTGTGACAAAAGTTCTACGTCAGCTGGGTGTGGCAGCCGAGCGTCCCTTAGGGGAGGGTGAGCCTGTCAGCCCCGGGCCTGTCACTGCCTGCTGTCCCCCCTGTCAGCAGCGAGGCCTCTGAAAAGTTTCCAAAACATCCCCAGACTTGGGTCCAAAGTGGCCAAAAGTCTCCAAGAGACAAGTCGGGAAGAAGGATATGGAACAGAGGGAGAAAGGCAAGGGAGCAGGTCAAAGGGAGGTAAGAAGAAAAACTAGTGCCGGGCTGCAGGACTGTAATGGAGGAATTGAAAGGCGAAAGCCAGGAAGCAGGAGAGTTTGAGAAAAGGAGAGAGGAAAGAAGAGACATGCAGCCAGACGAGGGCTTAGTGAAGGAGGCTTGGACAGAGAACAGGATGAGAAGGAAATAAGGCAAGACAAGGCAAGGCTAGGCCAAAGGACGTTTCTTTGATTTATAATTTCTACCACATTCATCTTGAGATGAGGAGGAAAGCCATCAGGCCTTATGGATTAGGCCCAAACAAAAGCCCCGGCTACTTGAGACACTTAGACTAAGCCTAAACCACAAAGATCTCTCATTAAAGATGGTTTTTATACTGTACTTCCACAATCAGTTGGCAGTACAAAAGAATAAGCGGCAGTTTTACTTAGGCTGAGTCATGGTGGTTTGGTGCAGAGACCATGCATATCATGGGAACATTTCAGCATTTCCGCTGTGATTTTCAGTGTATTACACCAAAACACCCACCTGATGACATCATTTCAAGAGCAAAAGCAGCAATTTGCAGAATTCAGCTTCTTTGGGGAACTGAGCAATTGCTGAGCTGACACCTAGTCCTGCTGGGTCCCTGTCACCTGCAGAGTGCCCGCATCCTCACCAGAGTAGCGGGCATTGTGACAAAGGTTCTATGTCAGCTGGGTGTGGCAGCCGAGCGCCCGCTAGGAGAGGGGGAGCCTGTCAGCCCCGGGCCTGTCACTGCCTGCTGTCCCCCCTGTCACCAGCGACGCCTCTGAAAAGTTTCCAAAACATCCCCAGACTTTGCTCCAAAGTGGCCAAAAGTCTCCAAGAGACAAGTCGGGAAGAAGGATGTGGAACAGAGGGAGAAAGCCAAGGGAGCAGGCCAAAGGGAGGCAAGAAGAAAAACTAGTGCGGGGCTGCAGGACTGAAATGGAGTAATTGAAAGGCGAAAGCCAGGAAGCAGGAGAGTTTGAGAAAAGGAGAGAGGAAAGAAGAGACATGCAGCCAGACGAGGGCTTAGTGAGGAAGGCTGGGACAGAGAACAGGATGAGAAGGAAATAAGGCAAGGCAAGGCAAGGCTAGGCCAAAGGACGTTTCTTCGATTTATATTTTCTACCACATTCATCTTGAGATGAGGAGGAAAGCCATCAGACCTTATGGATTAGGCCCAAACAAAAGCCCCGGTTACTTGAGACACTTAGACTAAGCCTAAACCACAAATATCTCTCCATAAAGATGGTTTTTATACTGTACTTCCACAATCTGTTGGCAGTACAAAAGAACAAGCGGCAGATGTATTTAGGCTGAGTCACGGTGGTTTGGTGCAGAGACCATGCATATCATGTGAATATTTCAGCATTTCTGCTCTGGTTTTCAGTGTATTACACCAAAACACCCACCTGATGACATCATTTCAAGAGCAAAAGCAGCAATTTGCAGAATTCAGCTTCTTTAAAGAACTGAGCAATTGCTGAGCTGACACCAAGTCCTGCTGGGTCCCTGTCACCTGCAGAGTGCCCGCATCCTCACCACGGTAGCAGGCATTGTGACAAAAGTTCTACGTCAGCTGGGTGTGGCAGCCGAGCGTCCCTTAGGGGAGGGTGAGCCTGTCAGCCCCGGGCCTGTCACTGCCTGCTGTCCCCCCTGTCAGCAGCGAGGCCTCTGAAAAGTTTCCAAAACATCCCCAGACTTGGGTCCAAAGTGGCCAAAAGTCTCCAAGAGACAAGTCGGGAAGAAGGATATGGAACAGAGGGAGAAAGGCAAGGGAGCAGGTCAAAGGGAGGTAAGAAGAAAAACTAGTGCCGGGCTGCAGGACTGTAATGGAGGAATTGAAAGGCGAAAGCCAGGAAGCAGGAGAGTTTGAGAAAAGGAGAGAGGAAAGAAGAGACATGCAGCCAGACGAGGGCTTAGTGAAGGAGGCTTGGACAGAGAACAGGATGAGAAGGAAATAAGGCAAGACAAGGCAAGGCTAGGCCAAAGGACGTTTCTTTGATTTATAATTTCTACCACATTCATCTTGAGATGAGGAGGAAAGCCATCAGGCCTTATGGATTAGGCCCAAACAAAAGCCCCGGCTACTTGAGACACTTAGACTAAGCCTAAACCACAAAGATCTCTCATTAAAGATGGTTTTTATACTGTACTTCCACAATCAGTTGGCAGTACAAAAGAATAAGCGGCAGTTTTACTTAGGCTGAGTCATGGTGGTTTGGTGCAGAGACCATGCATATCATGGGAACATTTCAGCATTTCCGCTGTGATTTTCAGTGTATTACACCAAAACACCCACCTGATGACATCATTTCAAGAGCAAAAGCAGCAATTTGCAGAATTCAGCTTCTTTGGGGAACTGAGCAATTGCTGAGCTGACACCTAGTCCTGCTGGGTCCCTGTCACCTGCAGAGTGCCCGCATCCTCACCAGAGTAGCGGGCATTGTGACAAAGGTTCTATGTCAGCTGGGTGTGGCAGCCGAGCGCCCGCTAGGAGAGGGGGAGCCTGTCAGCCCCGGGCCTGTCACTGCCTGCTGTCCCCCCTGTCACCAGCGACGCCTCTGAAAAGTTTCCAAAACATCCCCAGACTTTGCTCCAAAGTGGCCAAAAGTCTCCAAGAGACAAGTCGGGAAGAAGGATGTGGAACAGAGGGAGAAAGCCAAGGGAGCAGGCCAAAGGGAGGCAAGAAGAAAAACTAGTGCGGGGCTGCAGGACTGAAATGGAGTAATTGAAAGGCGAAAGCCAGGAAGCAGGAGAGTTTGAGAAAAGGAGAGAGGAAAGAAGAGACATGCAGCCAGACGAGGGCTTAGTGAGGAAGGCTGGGACAGAGAACAGGATGAGAAGGAAATAAGGCAAGGCAAGGCAAGGCTAGGCCAAAGGACGTTTCTTCGATTTATATTTTCTACCACATTCATCTTGAGATGAGGAGGAAAGCCATCAGACCTTATGGATTAGGCCCAAACAAAAGCCCCGGTTACTTGAGACACTTAGACTAAGCCTAAACCACAAATATCTCTCCATAAAGATGTTTTTTATACTGTACTTCCACAATCTGTTGGCAGTACAAAAGAACAAGCGGCAGATGTATTTAGGCTGAGTCACGGTGGTTTGGTGCAGAGACCATGCATATCATGTGAATATTTCAGCATTTCTGCTCTGGTTTTCAGTGTATTACACCAAAACACCCACCTGATGACATCATTTCAAGAGCAAAAGCAGCAATTTGCAGAATTCAGCTTCTTTGGGGAACTGAGCAATTGCTGAGCTGACACCAAGTCCTGCTGGGTCCCTGTCACCTGCATAGTGCCCACATCCTCCCCACGGTAGCGGGCATTGTGACAAAGGTTCTATGTCAGCTGGGTGTGGCAGCCGAGCGCCCGCTAGGGAGGGGGAGCCTGTCAGCCCCGGGCCTGTCACTGCCTGCTGTGCCCCCTGTCACCAGCGAGGCCTCTGAAAAGTTTCCAAAACATCCCCAGACTTGGGTCCAAAGTGGCCAAAAGTCTCCAAGAGACAAGTCGGGAAGAAGGATACGGAACAGAGGGAGAAAGGCAAGGGAGCAGGCCAAAGGGAGGTAAGAGGAAAAACTAGTGCCGGGCTGCAGCACTGAAATGGAGGAATTGAAAGGCGAAAGCCAGGAAGCAGGAGAGTTTGAGAAAAGGAGAGAGGAAAGAAGAGACATGCAGCCAGACGAGGGCTTAGTGAAGGAGGCTGGGACAGAGAACAGGATGAGAAGGAAATAAGGCAAGGCAAGGCAAGGATATGCCAAAGGACGTTTCTTTGATTTATATTTTCTACCACATTCATCTTGAGATGAGGAGGAAAGCCATCAGACCTTATGGATTAGGCCCAAACAAAAGCCCCGGCTACTTGAGACACTTAGACTAAGCCTAAACCACAAAGATCTCTCCATAAAGATGGTTTTTATACTGTACTTCCACAATCAGTTGGCAGTACAAAAGAATAAGCGGCAGTTTTACTTAGGCTGAGTCATGGTGGTTTGGTGCAGAGACCATGCATATCATGGGAATAGTTCAGCATTTCTGCTCTGGTTTTCAGTGTATTACACCAAAACACCCACCTGATGACATCATTTCAACAGCAAAAGCAGCAATTTGCAGAATTCAGCTTCTTTGGGGAACTGAGCAATTGCTGAGCTGACACCAAGTCCTGCTGGGTCCCTGTCACCTGCAGGGTGCCCGCATCCTCCCCACGGTAGCGGGCATTGTGACAAAGGTTCTATGTCAGCTGGGTGTGGCAGCCGAGCGCCCGCTAGGAGAGGGGGAGCCTGTCAGCCCCGGGCGTGTCACTGCCTGCTGTCCCCCCTGTCACCAGCGAGGCCTCTGAAAAGTTTCCAAAACATCCCCAGACTTTGCTCCAAAGTGGCCAAAAGTCTCCAAGAGACAAGTCGGGAAGAAGGATGTGGAACAGAGGGAGAAAGCCAAGGGAGCAGGCCAAAGGGAGGCAAGAAGAAAAACTAGTGCGGGGCTGCAGGACTGAAATGGAGGAATTGAAAGGCGAAAGCCAGGAAGCAGGAGAGTTTGAGAAAAGGAGAGAGGAAAGAAGAGACATGCAGCCAGACGAGGGCTTAGTGAGGAAGGCTGGGACAGAGAACAGGATGAGAAGGAAATAAGGCAAGGCAAGGCAAGGCTAGGCCAAAGGACGTTTCTTCGATTTATATTTTCTACCACATTCATCTTGAGATGAGGAGGAAAGCCATCAGACCTTATGGATTAGGCCCAAACAAAAGCCCCGGTTACTTGAGACACTTAGACTAAGCCTAAACCACAAAGATCTCTCCATAAAGATGGTTTTTATACTGTACTTCCACAATCTGTTGGCAGTACAAAAGAACAAGTGGCAGATGTATTTAGGCTGAGTCACTGTGGTTTGGTGCAGAGACCATGCATATCATGTGAATATTTCAGCATTTCTGCTCTGGTTTTCAGTGTATTACACCAAAACACCCACCTGATGACATCATTTCAACAGCAAAAGCAGCAATTTGCAGAATTCAGCTTCTTTAAAGAACTGAGCAATTGCTGAGCTGACACCAAGTCCTGCTGGGTCCCTCTGTAGCTGCATAGTGCCCACATCCTCCACACGGTAGCGGGCATTGTGACAAAGGTTCTATGTCAGCTGGGTGTGGCAGCCGAGCGCCCGCTAGGGAGGGGGAGCTTGTCAGCCCCGGGCCTGTCACTGCCTGCTGTCCCCCCTGTCACCAGCGAGGCCTCTGAAAAGTTTCCAAAACATCCCCAGACTTGGGTCCAAAGTGGCCAAAAGTCTCCAAGAGACAAGTCGGGAAGAAGGATATGGAACAGAGGGAGAAAGCCAAGGGAGCAGGCCAAAGGGAGGTAAGAGGAAAAACTAGTGCCGGGCTGCAGCACTGAAATGAAGGAATTGAAAGGCGAAAGCCAGGAAGCAGGAGAGTTTGAGAAAAGGAGAGAGGAAAGAAGAGACATGCAGCCAGACGAGGGCTTAGTGAAGGAGGCTGGGACAGAGAACAGGATGAGAAGGAAATAAGGCAAGTCAAGGCAAGGCTAGGCCAAAGGACGTTTCTTTGATTTATAATTTCTACCACATTCATCTGGAGATGAGGAGGAAAGCCATCAGGCCTTATGGATTAGGCCCAAACAAAAGCCCCGGCTACTTGAGACACTTAGACTAAGCCTAAACCACAAAGATCTCTCATTAAAGATGGTTTTTATACTGTACTTCCACAATCAGTTGGCAGTACAAAAGAATAAGCGGCAGTTTTACTTAGGCTGAGTCATGGTGGTTTGGTGCAGAGACCATGCATATCATGGGAATATTTCAGCATTTCTGCTCTGGTTTTCAGTGTATTACACCAAAACACCCACCTGATGACATCATTTCAAGAGCAAAAGCAGCAATTTGCAGAATTCAGCTTCTTTGGGGAACTGAGCAATTGCTGAGCTGACACCTAGTCCTGCTGGGTCCCTGTCACCTGCATAGTGCCCGCATGTCACCACGGTAGCGGGCATTGTGACAAAGGTTCTATGTCAGCTGGGTGTGGCAGCCGAGCGCCCCCTAGGAGAGCGGGAGCCTGTCATCCCCGGGCCTGCCACTGCCTGCTGTGCCCCCTGTCACCAGTGAGGCCTCTGAAAAGTTTCCAAAACATCCCCAGACTTGGCTCCAAAGTGGCCAAAAGTCTCCAAGAGACAAGTCGGGAAGAAGGATATGGAACAGAGGGAGAAAGGCAAGGGAGCAGGCCAAAGGGAGGCAAGAGGAAAACTAGTGCGGGGCTGCAGGACTGAAATGGAGGAATTGAAAGGCGAAAGCCAGGAAGCAGGAGAGTTTGAGAAAAGGAGAGAGGAAAGAAGAGACATGCAGCCAGACGAGGGGTTAGTGAGAGAGGCTGGGACAGAGAACAGGATGAGAAGGAAATAAGGCAAGGCAAGGCAAGGCTAGGCCAAAGGACGTTTCCTTGATTTATATTTTCTACCACATTCATCTGGAGAGGAGAAGGAAAGCCATCAGACCTTATGGATTAGGCCCAAACAAAAGCGCCGGCTACTTGAGACACTTAGACTAAGCCTAAACCACAAAGATCTCTCCATAAAGATGGTTTTTATACTGTACTTCCACAATCTTCTGGCAGTACAGAAGAACAAGCGGCAGATGTATTTAGGCTGAGTCATGGTGGTTTGGTGCAGAGACCATGCATATCATGGGAATAGTTCAGTATTTCTGCTCTGGTTTTCAGTGTATTGCACCAAAACACCCACCTGATGACATCATTTCAAGAGCAAAAGCAGCAATTTGCAGAATTCAGCTTCTTTGGGGAACTGAGCAATTGCTGAGCTGACACCTAGTCCTGCTGGGTCCCTGTCACCTGCAGAGTGCCCGCATCCTCACCACGGTAGCGGGCATTGTGACAAAAGTTCTACGTCAGCTGGGTGTGGCAGCCGAGCGTCCCTTAGGGGAGGGTGAGCCTTTCAGCCCCGGGTCTGTCACTGCCTGCTGTCCCCCCTGTCACCAGCAAGGCATCTGAAAAGTTTCCAAAACATCCCCAGACTTGGGTCCAGCATGGCCAAAAGCCTCCAAGAGACAAGTCGGGAAGAAGGATATGGAAGAGAGGGAGAAAGCCAAGGGAGCAGGCCAAAGGGAGGCAAGAGGAAAAAGTAGTGCGGGGCTGCAGGACTGAAATGGAGGAATTGAAAGACGAAAGCCAGGAAGCAGGAGAGTTTGAGAAAAGGAGAGAGGAAAGAAGAGACATGCAGCCAGATGAGGGGTTATTGAGAGAGGCTGGGACAGAGAACAGGATGAGAAGGAAATAAGGCAAGGCAAGGCAAGGCTAGGCCACAGGACGTTTCCTTGATTTATATTTTCTACCACATTCATCTGGAGAGGAGGAGGAAAGCCATCAGACCTTTCGCATTAGGCCCAAAGAAAAGCCCCGGCTACTTGAGACACTTAGACTAAGCCTAAACCACAAAGATCTCTCCATAAAGATGGTTTTTATACTGTACTTCCACAATCTTCTGGCAGTACAGAAGAACAAGCGGCAGATGTACTTAGGCTGAGTCATGGTGGTTTGGTGCAGAGACCATGCATATCATGGGAATATTTCAGCATTTCTGCTCTGGTTTTCAGTGTATTACACCAAAACACCCACCTGATGACATCATTTCAAGAGCAAAAGCAGCAATTTGCAGAATTCAGCTTCTTTGGGGAACTGAGCAATTGCTGAGCTGACACCAAGTCCTGCTGGGTCCCTGTCACCTGCAGAGTGCCCGCATCCTCACCACGGTAGCGGGCATTGTGACAAAGGTTCTATGTCAGCTGGGTGTGGCAGTCGAACGCCCGCTAGGAGAGGTGGAGCCTGTCAGCCCCGGGCCTGTCACTGCCTGCTGTCCCCCCTGTCACCAGCGACGCCTCTGAAAAGTTTCCAAAACATCCCCAGATTGGCTCCAAAGTGGCCAAAAGTCTAGAAGCGACAAGTCGGGAAGAAGGATATGGAACAGAGGGAGAAAGGCAAGGGAGCAGGCCAAAGGGGGGTAAGAGGTAAAACTAGTGCAGGGCTGCAGGACTGAAATGGAGGAATTGAAAGACGAAAGCCATGAATCAGGAGAGTTTGAGAAAAGGAGAGAGGAAAGAAGAGACATGCAGCCAGACAAGGGGTTAGTGAGAGAGGCTGGGACAGAGAACAGGATGAGAAGGAAATAAGGCAAGGCACGGAAAGGCTAGGCCAAAGGACGTTCCCTTGATTTATATTTTCTACCACATTCATCTTGAGAGGAGGAGGAAAGCCATAAGACCTTATGGATTAGGCCCAAACAAAAACCCCGGCTACTTGAGACACTTAGACTAAGCCTAAACCACAAAGATCTCTCCATAAAGATGGTTTTTACAGTGTACTTCCACAATCAGCTGGCAGTACAAAAGAACAAGCGGCAGATGTACTTAGGCTGAGTCATGGTGGTTTGGTGCAGAGACCATGCATATCATGGGAATATTTCAGCATTTCTGCTCTGGTTTTCAGTGTATTACACCAAAACACCCACCTGATGACATCATTTCAAGAGCAAAAGCAGCAATTTGCAGAATTCAGCTTCTTTGGGGAAATGAGCAATTGCTGAGCTGACACCAAGTCCTGCTGGGTCCCTGTCACCTGCAGAGTGCCCGCATCCTCACCACGGTAGCGGGCATTGTGACAAAGGTTCTATGTCAGCTGGGTGTGGCAGCCGAGCGCCCGCTAGGGGAGGGGGAGCCTGTCAGCTCTGGGCCTGTCTCTGCCTGCTGTCCCCCCTGTCACTAGCGAGGCCTCTGAAAAGTTTCCAAAACATCCCCAGATTGGCTCCAAAGTGGCCAAAAGTCTCCAAGAGACAAGTCGGGAAGAAGGATATGGAACAGAGGGAGAAAGGCAAGGGAGCAGGCCAAAGGGAAGCAAGAGGAAAAACTAGTGCCGGGCTGCAGCACTGAAATGAAGGAATTGAAAGGCGAAAGCCAGGAAGCAGGAGAGTTTGAGAAAAGGAGAGACGAAAGAAGAGACATGCAGCCAGACGAGGGGTTAGTGAGAGAGGCTGGGACAGAGAACAGGATGAGAAGGAAATAAAGCAAGGCAAGGCAAGGCTAGGCCAAAGGACGTTTCCTTGATTTATATTTTCTACCACATTCATCTGGAGATGAGGAGGAAAGCCATCAGACCTGATAGATTACGCCCAAGCAAAAACCCCGGCTACTTGAGACACTTAGGCTAAGCCTAAAATGCAAAGATGTCTCCATAAGGATGCTGTTTATAATCTACTTCCACAATCTGCTGGCAGTACAAAAGAATAAGCAGCAGATATACTTAGGCTGAGTCACGGTGCTTTGCTCCTAAGACCATGCATATCATGGGAATATTTCAGCATTTCTGCTCTGGTTTTCAGTGTATTACACCAAAACACCCACCTGATGACATCATTTCAAGAGCAAAAGCAGCAATTTGCAGAATTCAGCTTCTTTGGGGAACTGAGCAATTGCTGAGCTGACACCAAGTCCTGCTGGGTTCCTGTCACCTGCAGACTGCCTGCATCCTCCCCACGGTAGCGGGCATTGTGACAAAGGTTCTATGTCAGCTGGGTGTGGCAGCCGAGCGCCCGCTAGCGGAGGGGGAGCCTGTCAGCCCCGGGCCTGTCACTGCCTGCTGTCCCCCCTGTCACCAGCAAGGCCTCTGAAAAGTTTCCAAAACTGCCCCAGACTTGGCTCCAAAATGGCCAAAAGACTCCAAGAGACAAGTCGGGAAGAAGGATATGGAACAGAGGGAGAAAGGCAAGGGAGCAGGCCAAAGGGAGGCAAGAGGCAAAACTAGTGCGGGACTGCAGGACTGAAATGGAGGAATTGAAAGACGAAAGCCAGGAAGCAGGAGAGTTTGAGAAAAGGAGAGAGGAAAGAAGAGACATGCAGCCAGACGAGGGGTTAGTGAGAGAGGCTGGGACAGAGAACAGGATGAGAAGGAAATAAGGAAAGGCACGGAAAGGCTAGTCCAAAGGACGTTCCCTTGATTTATATTTTCTACCACATTCATCTTGAGAGGAGGAGGAAAGCCATAAGACCTTATGGATTAGGCCCAAACAAAAACCCCGGCTACTTGAGACACTTAGACTAAGCCTAAACCACAAAGATCTCTCCATAAAGATGGTTTTTATACTGTACTTCCACAATCAGCTGGCAGTACAAAAGAACAAGCGGCAGATGTACTTAGGCTGAGTCATGGTGGTTTGGTGCAGAGACCATGCATATCATGGGAATAGTTCAGCATTTCTGCTCTGGTTTTCAGTGTATTACACCAAAACACCCACCTGATGACATCATTTCAAGAGCAAAAGCAGCAATTTGCAGAATTCAGCTTCTTTGGGGAACTGAGCAATTGCTGAGCTGACACCAAGTCCTGCTGGGTCCCTGTCACCTGCAGAGTGCCCGCATCCTTGCCACGGTAGCGGGCATTGTGACAAAGGTTCTATGTCAGCTGGGTGTGGCAGCCGAGCACCTGCTAGGGGAGGGGGAGCCTGTCAGCCCCGGGCCTGTCACTGCCTGCTGTCGCCCCTGTTACCAGCAAGGCCTCTGAAAAGTTTCCAAAACATCCCCAGACTTGGCTCCAAAGTGGCCAAAAGTCTCCAAGAGACAAGTCGGGAAGAAGGATATGGAACAGATGGAGAAAGCCAAGGGAGCAGGCCAAAGGGAGGTAAGAGGAAAAAGTAGTGCCGGGCTGCAGGACTGAAATGGAGGAATTGAAAGACGAAAGCCAGGAAGCAGGAGAGTTTGAGAAAAGGAGAGAGGAAAGAAGAGACATGCAGCCAGACGAGGGGTTAGTGAGAGAGGCTGGGACAGAGAACAGGATGAGAAGGAAATAAGGAAAGGCAAGGCAAGGCTAGGCCAAAGGACGTTTCTTTGATTTATATTTTCTACCACATTCATCTGGAGAGGAGGAGGAAAGCCATCAGACCTTTCGCATTAGGCCCAAACAAAAGCCCCGGCTACTTGAGACACTTAGACTAAGCCTAAACCACAAAGATCTCTCCATAAAGATGGTTTTTATACTGTACTTCCACAATCTTCTGGCAGTACAGAAGAACAAGCAGCAGATGTATTTAGGCTGAGTCATGGTGGTTTGGTGCAGAGACCATGCATATCATGGGAATATTTCAGCATTTCTGCTCTGGTTTTCAGTGTATTACACCAAAACACCCACCTGATGACATCATTTCAAGAGCAAAAGCAGCAATTTGCAGAATTCAGCTTCTTTGGGGAACTGAGCAATTGCTGAGCTGACACCAAGTCCTGCTGGGTCCCTGTCACCTGCAGAGTGCCCGCATCCTCACCACGGTAGCGGGCATTGTGACAAAGGTTCTATGTCAGCTGGGTGTGGCAGCCGAGCGCCCGCTAGGGGAGGGGGAGCCTGTCAGCCCCGGGCCTGTCTCTGCCTGCTGTCCCCCCTGTCACTAGCGAGGCCTCTGAAAAGTTTCCAAAACATCCCCAGATTGGCTCCAAAGTGGCCAAAAGTCTCCAAGAGACAAGTCGGGAAGAAGGATATGGAACAGAGGGAGAAAGGCAAGGGAGCAGGCCAAAGGGAGGGAAGAGGAAAACGTAGTGCCGGGCTGCAGGACTGAAATGGAGGAATTGAAAGACGAAAGCCAGGAAGCAGGAGAGTTTGAGAAAAGGAGAGAGGAAAGAAGAGACATGCAGCCAGACGAGGGCTTAGTGAGAGAGGCTGGGACAGAGAACAGGATGAGAAGGAAATAAGGCAAGGCACGGAAAGGCTAGGCCAAAGGACGTTCCCTTGATTTATATTTTCTACCACATTCATCTTGAGAGGAGGAGGAAAGCCATAAGACCTTATGGATTAGGCCCAAACAAAAACCCCGGCTACTTGAGACACTTAGACTAAGCCTAAACCACAAAGATCTCTCCATAAAGATGGTTTTTATACTGTACTTCCACAATCTTCTGGCAGTACAGAAGAACAAGCGGCAGATGTATTTAGGCTGAGTCATGGTGGTTTGGTGCAGAGACCATGCATATCATGGGAATATTTCAGCATTTCTGCTCTGGTTTTCAGTGTATTACACCAAAACACCCACCTGATGACATCATTTCAAGAGCAAAAGCAGCAATTTGCAGAATTCAGCTTCTTTGGGGAACTGAGCAATTGCTGAGCTGACACCAAGTCCTGCTGGGTCCCTGTCACCTGCAGAGTGCCCGCATCCTCACCATGGTAGCGGGCATTGTGACAAAGGTTCTATGTCAGCTGGGTGTGGCAGCCGAGCGCCCGCTAGGGGAGGGGGAGCCTGTCAGCCCCGGGCCTGTCACTGCCTGCTGTCCCCCCTGTCAACAGCGAGGCCTCTGAAAAGTTTCCAAAACATCCCCAGATTGGCTCCAAAGTGGCCAAAAGTCTCCAAGAGACAAATCGGGAAGAAGGATATGGAACAGAGGGAGAAAGTCAAGGGAGCAGAACAAAGGGAGGCAAGAGGAAAAAGTAGTGCCGGGCTGCAGGACTGAAATGGAGGAACTGAAAGATGAAAGCCATGAATCAGGAGAGTTTGAGAAAAGGAGAGAGGAAAGAAGAGACATGCAGCCAGACGAGGGCTTAGTGAGAGAGGCTGGGACAGAGAACAGGATGAGAAGGAAATAAGGCAAGGCACGGAAAGGCTAGGCCAAAGGACGTTCCCTTGATTTATATTTTCTACCACATTCATCTGGAGATGAGGAGGAAAGCCATCAGACCTGATAGATTACGCCCAAGCAAAAACCCCGGCTACTTGAGACACTTAGGCTAAGCCTAAAATGCAAAGATGTCTCCATAAGGATGCTGTTTATAATCTACTTCCACAATCTGCTGGCAGTACAAAAGAATAAGCAGCAGATATACTTAGGCTGAGTCACGGTGCTTTGCTCCTAAGACCATGCATATCATGGGAATATTTCAGCATTTCTGCTCTGGTTTTCAGTGTATTACACCAAAACACCCACCTGATGACATCATTTCAAGAGCAAAAGCAGCAATTTGCAGAATTCAGCTTCTTTGGGGAACTGAGCAATTGCTGAGCTGACACCAAGTCCTGCTGGGTCCCTGTCACCTGCAGAGTGCCCGCATCCTTGCCACGGTAGCGGGCATTGTGACAAAGGTTCTATGTCAGCTGGGTGTGGCAGCCGAGCACCTGCTAGGGGAGGGGGAGCCTGTCAGCCCCGGGCCTGTCACTGCCTGCTGTCGCCCCTGTTACCAGCAAGGCCTCTGAAAAGTTTCCAAAACATCCCCAGACTTGGCTCCAAAGTGGCCAAAAGTCTCCAAGAGACAAGTCGGGAAGAAGGATATGGAACAGATGGAGAAAGCCAAGGGAGCAGGCCAAAGGGAGGTAAGAGGAAAAAGTAGTGCCGGGCTGCAGGACTGAAATGGAGGAATTGAAAGACGAAAGCCAGGAAGCAGGAGAGTTTGAGAAAAGGAGAGAGGAAAGAAGAGACATGCAGCCAGACGAGGGGTTAGTGAGAGAGGCTGGGACAGAGAACAGGATGAGAAGGAAATAAGGCAAGGCAAGGCAAGGCTAGGCCAAAGGACGTTTCTTTGATTTATATTTTCTACCACATTCATCTGGAGAGGAGGAGGAAAGCCATCAGACCTTTCGCATTAGGCCCAAACAAAAGCCCCGGCAACTTGAGACACTTAGACTAAGCCTAAACCACAAAGATCTCTCCATAAAGATGGTTTTTATACTGTACTTCCACAATCTTCTGGCAGTACAGAAGAACAAGCAGCAGATGTATTTAGGCTGAGTCATGGTGGTTTGGTGCAGAGACCATGCATATCATGGGAATATTTCAGCATTTCTGCTCTGGTTTTCAGTGTATTACACCAAAACACCCACCTGATGACATCATTTCAAGAGCAAAAGCAGCAATTTGCAGAATTCAGCTTCTTTGGGGAACTGAGCAATTGCTGAGCTGACACCAAGTCCTGCTGGGTCCCTGTCACCTGCAGAGTGCCCGCATCCTCACCACGGTAGCGGGCATTGTGACAAAGGTTCTATGTCAGCTGGGTGTGGCAGCCGAGCGCCCGCTAGGGGAGGGGGAGCCTGTCAGCCCCGGGCCTGTCTCTGCCTGCTGTCCCCCCTGTCACTAGCGAGGCCTCTGAAAAGTTTCCAAAACATCCCCAGATTGGCTCCAAAGTGGCCAAAAGTCTCCAAGAGACAAGTCGGGAAGAAGGATATGGAACAGAGGGAGAAAGGCAAGGGAGCAGGCCAAAGGGAGGGAAGAGGAAAACGTAGTGCCGGGCTGCAGGACTGAAATGGAGGAATTGAAAGACGAAAGCCAGGAAGCAGGAGAGTTTGAGAAAAGGAGAGAGGAAAGAAGAGACATGCAGCCAGACGAGGGCTTAGTGAGAGAGGCTGGGACAGAGAACAGGATGAGAAGGAAATAAGGCAAGGCACGGAAAGGCTAGGCCAAAGGACGTTCCCTTGATTTATATTTTCTACCACATTCATCTTGAGAGGAGGAGGAAAGCCATAAGACCTTATGGATTAGGCCCAAACAAAAACCCCGGCTACTTGAGACACTTAGACTAAGCCTAAACCACAAAGATCTCTCCATAAAGATGGTTTTTATACTGTACTTCCACAATCTTCTGGCAGTACAGAAGAACAAGCGGCAGATGTATTTAGGCCGAGTCATGGTGGTTTGGTGCAGAGACCATGCATATCATGGGAATATTTCAGCATTTCTGCTCTGGTTTTCAGTGTATTACACCAAAACACCCACCTGATGACATCATTTCAAGAGCAAAAGCAGCAATTTGCAGAATTCAGCTTCTTTGGGGAACTGAGCAATTGCTGAGCTGACACCAAGTCCTGCTGGGTCCCTGTCACCTGCAGAGTGCCCGCATCCTCACCATGGTAGCGGGCATTGTGACAAAGGTTCTATGTCAGCTGGGTGTGGCAGCCGAGCGCCCGCTAGGGGAGGGGGAGCCTGTCAGCCCCGGGCCTGTCACTGCCTGCTGTCCCCCCTGTCAACAGCGAGGCCTCTGAAAAGTTTCCAAAACATCCCCAGATTGGCTCCAAAGTGGCCAAAAGTCTCCAAGAGACAAATCGGGAAGAAGGATATGGAACAGAGGGAGAAAGTCAAGGGAGCAGAACAAAGGGAGGCAAGAGGAAAAAGTAGTGCCGGGCTGCAGGACTGAAATGGAGGAACTGAAAGACGAAAGCCATGAATCAGGAGAGTTTGAGAAAAGGAGAGAGGAAAGAAGAGACATGCAGCCAGACGAGGGCTTAGTGAGAGAGGCTGGGACAGAGAACAGGATGAGAAGGAAATAAGGCAAGGCACGGAAAGGCTAGGCCAAAGGACGTTCCCTTGATTTATATTTTCTACCACATTCATCTGGAGATGAGGAGGAAAGCCATCAGACCTGATAGATTACGCCCAAGCAAAAACCCCGGCTACTTGAGACACTTAGGCTAAGCCTAAAATGCAAAGATGTCTCCATAAGGATGCTGTTTATAATCTACTTCCACAATCTGCTGGCAGTACAAAAGAATAAGCAGCAGATATACTTAGGCTGAGTCACGGTGCTTTGCTCCTAAGACCATGCATATCATGGGAATATTTCAGCATTTCTGCTCTGGTTTTCAGTGTATTACACCAAAACACCCACCTGATGACATCATTTCAAGAGCAAAAGCAGCAATTTGCAGAATTCAGCTTCTTTGGGGAACTGAGCAATTGCTGAGCTGACACCAAGTCCTGCTGGGTCCCTGTCACCTGCAGACTGCCTGCATCCTCCCCACGGTAGCGGGCATTGTGACAAAGGTTCTATGTCAGCTGGGTGTGGCAGCCGAGCGCCCGCTAGCGGAGGGGGAGCCTGTCAGCCCCGGGCCTGTCACTGCCTGCTGTCCCCCCTGTCACCAGCAAGGCCTCTGAAAAGTTTCCAAAACTGCCCCAGACTTGGCTCCAAAATGGCCAAAAGACTCCAAGAGACAAGTCGGGAAGAAGGATATGGAACAGAGGGAGAAAGGCAAGGGAGCAGGCCAAAGGGAGGCAAGAGGCAAAACTAGTGCGGGACTGCAGGACTGAAATGGAGGAATTGAAAGACGAAAGCCAGGAAGCAGGAGAGTTTGAGAAAAGGAGAGAGGAAAGAAGAGACATGCAGCCAGACGAGGGGTTAGTGAGAGAGGCTGGGACAGAGAACAGGATGAGAAGGAAATAAGGAAAGGCACGGAAAGGCTAGTCCAAAGGACGTTCCCTTGATTTATATTTTCTACCACATTCATCTTGAGAGGAGGAGGAAAGCCATAAGACCTTATGGATTAGGCCCAAACAAAAACCCCGGCTACTTGAGACACTTAGACTAAGCCTAAACCACAAAGATCTCTCCATAAAGATGGTTTTTATACTGTACTTCCACAATCAGCTGGCAGTACAAAAGAACAAGCGGCAGATGTACTTAGGCTGAGTCATGGTGGTTTGGTGCAGAGACCATGCATATCATGGGAATAGTTCAGCATTTCTGCTCTGGTTTTCAGTGTATTACACCAAAACACCCACCTGATGACATCATTTCAAGAGCAAAAGCAGCAATTTGCAGAATTCAGCTTCTTTGGGGAACTGAGCAATTGCTGAGCTGACACCAAGTCCTGCTGGGTCCCTGTCACCTGCAGAGTGCCCGCATCCTTGCCACGGTAGCGGGCATTGTGACAAAGGTTCTATGTCAGCTGGGTGTGGCAGCCGAGCACCTGCTAGGGGAGGGGGAGCCTGTCAGCCCCGGGCCTGTCACTGCCTGCTGTCGCCCCTGTCACCAGCAAGGCCTCTGAAAAGTTTCCAAAACATCCCCAGACTTGGCTCCAAAGTGGCCAAAAGTCTCCAAGAGACAAGTCGGGAAGAAGGATATGGAACAGATGGAGAAAGCCAAGGGAGCAGGCCAAAGGGAGGCAAGAGGAAAAAGTAGTGCCGGGCTGCAGGACTGAAATGGAGGAATTGAAAGACGAAAGCCAGGAAGCAGGAGAGTTTGAGAAAAGGAGAGAGGAAAGAAGAGACATGCAGCCAGACGAGGGGTTAGTGAGAGAGGCTTGGACAGAGAACAGGATGAGAAGGAAATAAGGCAAGGCAAGGCAAGGCTAGGCCAAAGGACGTTTCTTTGATTTATATTTTCTACCACATTCATCTGGAGAGGAGGAGGAAAGCCATCAGACCTTTCGCATTAGGCCCAAACAAAAGCCCCGGCTACTTGAGACACTTAGACTAAGCCTAAACCACAAAGATCTCTCCATAAAGATGGTTTTTATACTGTACTTCCACAATCTTCTGGCAGTACAGAAGAACAAGCAGCAGATGTATTTAGGCTGAGTCATGGTGGTTTGGTGCAGAGACCATGCATATCATGGGAATATTTCAGCATTTCTGCTCTGGTTTTCAGTGTATTACACCAAAACACCCACCTGATGACATCATTTCAAGAGCAAAAGCAGCAATTTGCAGAATTCAGCTTCTTTGGGGAACTGAGCAATTGCTGAGCTGACACCAAGTCCTGCTGGGTCCCTGTCACCTGCAGAGTGCCCGCATCCTCACCACGGTAGCGGGCATTGTGACAAAGGTTCTATGTCAGCTGGGTGTGGCAGCCGAGCGCCCGCTAGGGGAGGGGGAGCCTGTCAGCCCCGGGCCTGTCTCTGCCTGCTGTCCCCCCTGTCACTAGCGAGGCCTCTGAAAAGTTTCCAAAACATCCCCAGATTGGCTCCAAAGTGGCCAAAAGTCTCCAAGAGACAAGTCGGGAAGAAGGATATGGAACAGAGGGAGAAAGGCAAGGGAGCAGGCCAAAGGGAGGGAAGAGGAAAACGTAGTGCCGGGCTGCAGGACTGAAATGGAGGAATTGAAAGACGAAAGCCAGGAAGCAGGAGAGTTTGAGAAAAGGAGAGAGGAAAGAAGAGACATGCAGCCAGACGAGGGCTTAGTGAGAGAGGCTGGGACAGAGAACAGGATGAGAAGGAAATAAGGCAAGGCACGGAAAGGCTAGGCCAAAGGACGTTCCCTTGATTTATATTTTCTACCACATTCATCTTGAGAGGAGGAGGAAAGCCATAAGACCTTATGGATTAGGCCCAAACAAAAACCCCGGCTCCTTGAGACACTTAGACTAAGCCTAAACCACAAAGATCTCTCCATAAAGATGGTTTTTATACTGTACTTCCACAATCTTCTGGCAGTACAGAAGAACAAGCGGCAGATGTATTTAGGCCGAGTCATGGTGGTTTGGTGCAGAGACCATGCATATCATGGGAATATTTCAGCATTTCTGCTCTGGTTTTCAGTGTATTACACCAAAACACCCACCTGATGACATCATTTCAAGAGCAAAAGCAGCAATTTGCAGAATTCAGCTTCTTTGGGGAACTGAGCAATTGCTGAGCTGACACCAAGTCCTGCTGGGTCCCTGTCACCTGCAGAGTGCCCGCATCCTCACCATGGTAGCGGGCATTGTGACAAAGGTTCTATGTCAGCTGGGTGTGGCAGCCGAGCGCCCGCTAGGGGAGGGGGAGCCTGTCAGCCCCGGGCCTGTCACTGCCTGCTGTCCCCCCTGTCAACAGCGAGGCCTCTGAAAAGTTTCCAAAACATCCCCAGATTGGCTCCAAAGTGGCCAAAAGTCTCCAAGAGACAAATCGGGAAGAAGGATATGGAACAGAGGGAGAAAGTCAAGGGAGCAGAACAAAGGGAGGCAAGAGGAAAAAGTAGTGCCGGGCTGCAGGACTGAAATGGAGGAACTGAAAGACGAAAGCCATGAATCAGGAGAGTTTGAGAAAAGGAGAGAGGAAAGAAGAGACATGCAGCCAGACGAGGGCTTAGTGAGAGAGGCTGGGACAGAGAACAGGATGAGAAGGAAATAAGGCAAGGCACGGAAAGGCTAGGCCAAAGGACGTTCCCTTGATTTATATTTTCTACCACATTCATCTGGAGATGAGGAGGAAAGCCATCAGACCTGATAGATTACGCCCAAGCAAAAACCCCGGCTACTTGAGACACTTAGGCTAAGCCTAAAATGCAAAGATGTCTCCATAAGGATGCTGTTTATAATCTACTTCCACAATCTGCTGGCAGTACAAAAGAATAAGCAGCAGATATACTTAGGCTGAGTCACGGTGCTTTGCTCCTAAGACCATGCATATCATGGGAATATTTCAGCATTTCTGCTCTGGTTTTCAGTGTATTACACCAAAACACCCACCTGATGACATCATTTCAAGAGCAAAAGCAGCAATTTGCAGAATTCAGCTTCTTTGGGGAACTGAGCAATTGCTGAGCTGACACCAAGTCCTGCTGGGTCCCTGTCACCTGCAGACTGCCTGCATCCTCCCCACGGTAGCGGGCATTGTGACAAAGGTTCTATGTCAGCTGGGTGTGGCAGCCGAGCGCCCGCTAGCGGAGGGGGAGCCTGTCAGCCCCGGGCCTGTCACTGCCTGCTGTCCCCCCTGTCACCAGCAAGGCCTCTGAAAAGTTTCCAAAACTGCCCCAGACTTGGCTCCAAAATGGCCAAAAGACTCCAAGAGACAAGTCGGGAAGAAGGATATGGAACAGAGGGAGAAAGGCAAGGGAGCAGGCCAAAGGGAGGCAAGAGGCAAAACTAGTGCGGGACTGCAGGACTGAAATGGAGGAATTGAAAGACGAAAGCCAGGAAGCAGGAGAGTTTGAGAAAAGGAGAGAGGAAAGAAGAGACATGCAGCCAGACGAGGGGTTAGTGAGAGAGGCTGGGACAGAGAACAGGATGAGAAGGAAATAAGGAAAGGCACGGAAAGGCTAGTCCAAAGGACGTTCCCTTGATTTATATTTTCTACCACATTCATCTTGAGAGGAGGAGGAAAGCCATAAGACCTTATGGATTAGGCCCAAACAAAAACCCCGGCTACTTGAGACACTTAGACTAAGCCTAAACCACAAAGATCTCTCCATAAAGATGGTTTTTATACTGTACTTCCACAATCAGCTGGCAGTACAAAAGAACAAGCGGCAGATGTACTTAGGCTGAGTCATGGTGGTTTGGTGCAGAGACCATGCATATCATGGGAATAGTTCAGCATTTCTGCTCTGGTTTTCAGTGTATTACACCAAAACACCCACCTGATGACATCATTTCAAGAGCAAAAGCAGCAATTTGCAGAATTCAGCTTCTTTGGGGAACTGAGCAATTGCTGAGCTGACACCAAGTCCTGCTGGGTCCCTGTCACCTGCAGAGTGCCCGCATCCTTGCCACGGTAGCGGGCATTGTGACAAAGGTTCTATGTCAGCTGGGTGTGGCAGCCGAGCACCTGCTAGGGGAGGGGGAGCCTGTCAGCCCCGGGCCTGTCACTGCCTGCTGTCGCCCCTGTTACCAGCAAGGCCTCTGAAAAGTTTCCAAAACATCCCCAGACTTGGCTCCAAAGTGGCCAAAAGTCTCCAAGAGACAAGTCGGGAAGAAGGATATGGAACAGATGGAGAAAGCCAAGGGAGCAGGCCAAAGGGAGGCAAGAGGAAAAAGTAGTGCCGGGCTGCAGGACTGAAATGGAGGAATTGAAAGACGAAAGCCAGGAAGCAGGAGAGTTTGAGAAAAGGAGAGAGGAAAGAAGAGACATGCAGCCAGACGAGGGGTTAGTGAGAGAGGCTTGGACAGAGAACAGGATGAGAAGGAAATAAGGCAAGGCAAGGCAAGGCTAGGCCAAAGGACGTTTCTTTGATTTATATTTTCTACCACATTCATCTGGAGAGGAGGAGGAAAGCCATCAGACCTTTCGCATTAGGCCCAAACAAAAGCCCCGGCTACTTGAGACACTTAGACTAAGCCTAAACCACAAAGATCTCTCCATAAAGATGGTTTTTATACTGTACTTCCACAATCTTCTGGCAGTACAGAAGAACAAGCAGCAGATGTATTTAGGCTGAGTCATGGTGGTTTGGTGCAGAGACCATGCATATCATGGGAATATTTCAGCATTTCTGCTCTGGTTTTCAGTGTATTACACCAAAACACCCACCTGATGACATCATTTCAAGAGCAAAAGCAGCAATTTGCAGAATTCAGCTTCTTTGGGGAACTGAGCAATTGCTGAGCTGTCACCAAGTCCTGCTGGGTCCCTGTCACCTGCAGAGTGCCCGCATCCTCACCACGGTAGCGGGCATTGTGACAAAGGTTCTATGTCAGCTGGGTGTGGCAGCCGAGCGCCCGCTAGGGGAGGGGGAGCCTGTCAGCCCCGGGCCTGTCTCTGCCTGCTGTCCCCCCTGTCACTAGCGAGGCCTCTGAAAAGTTTCCAAAACATCCCCAGATTGGCTCCAAAGTGGCCAAAAGTCTCCAAGAGACAAGTCGGGAAGAAGGATATGGAACAGAGGGAGAAAGGCAAGGGAGCAGGCCAAAGGGAGGGAAGAGGAAAACGTAGTGCCGGGCTGCAGGACTGAAATGGAGGAATTGAAAGACGAAAGCCAGGAAGCAGGAGAGTTTGAGAAAAGGAGAGAGGAAAGAAGAGACATGCAGCCAGACGAGGGCTTAGTGAGAGAGGCTGGGACAGAGAACAGGATGAGAAGGAAATAAGGCAAGGCACGGAAAGGCTAGGCCAAAGGACGTTCCCTTGATTTATATTTTCTACCACATTCATCTTGAGAGGAGGAGGAAAGCCATAAGACCTTATGGATTAGGCCCAAACAAAATCCCCGGCTACTTGAGACACTTAGACTAAGCCTAAACCACAAAGATCTCTCCATAAAGATGGTTTTTATACTGTACTTCCACAATCTTCTGGCAGTACAGAAGAACAAGCGGCAGATGTATTTAGGCCGAGTCATGGTGGTTTGGTGCAGAGACCATGCATATCATGGGAATATTTCAGCATTTCTGCTCTGGTTTTCAGTGTATTACACCAAAACACCCACCTGATGACATCATTTCAAGAGCAAAAGCAGCAATTTGCAGAATTCAGCTTCTTTGGGGAACTGAGCAATTGCTGAGCTGACACCAAGTCCTGCTGGGTCCCTGTCACCTGCAGAGTGCCCGCATCCTCACCATGGTAGCGGGCATTGTGACAAAGGTTCTATGTCAGCTGGGTGTGGCAGCCGAGCGCCCGCTAGGGGAGGGGGAGCCTGTCAGCCCCGGGCCTGTCACTGCCTGCTGTCCCCCCTGTCAACAGCGAGGCCTCTGAAAAGTTTCCAAAACATCCCCAGATTGGCTCCAAAGTGGCCAAAAGTCTCCAAGAGACAAATCGGGAAGAAGGATATGGAACAGAGGGAGAAAGTCAAGGGAGCAGAACAAAGGGAGGCAAGAGGAAAAAGTAGTGCCGGGCTGCAGGACTGAAATGGAGGAACTGAAAGACGAAAGCCATGAATCAGGAGAGTTTGAGAAAAGGAGAGAGGAAAGAAGAGACATGCAGCCAGACGAGGGCTTAGTGAGAGAGGCTGGGACAGAGAACAGGATGAGAAGGAAATAAGGCAAGGCACGGAAAGGCTAGGCCAAAGGACGTTCCCTTGATTTATATTTTCTACCACATTCATCTGGAGATGAGGAGGAAAGCCATCAGACCTGATAGATTACGCCCAAGCAAAAACCCCGGCTACTTGAGACACTTAGGCTAAGCCTAAAATGCAAAGATGTCTCCATAAGGATGCTGTTTATAATCTACTTCCACAATCTGCTGGCAGTACAAAAGAATAAGCAGCAGATATACTTAGGCTGAGTCACGGTGCTTTGCTCCTAAGACCATGCATATCATGGGAATATTTCAGCATTTCTGCTCTGGTTTTCAGTGTATTACACCAAAACACCCACCTGATGACATCATTTCAAGAGCAAAAGCAGCAATTTGCAGAATTCAGCTTCTTTGGGGAACTGAGCAATTGCTGAGCTGACACCAAGTCCTGCTGGGTCCCTGTCACCTGCAGAGTGCCCGCATCCTCACCACGGTAGCGGGCATTGTGACAAAGGTTCTATGTCAGCTGGGTGTGGCAGCCGAGCGCCCGCTAGGGGAGGGGGAGCCTGTCAGCCCCGGGCCTGTCTCTGCCTGCTGTCCCCCCTGTCACCAGCGAGGCCTCTGAAAAGTTTCCAAAACATCCCCAGATTGGCTCCAAAGTGGCCAAAAGTCTCCAAGAGACAAGTCGGGAAGAAGGATATGGAACAGAGGGAGAAAGGCAAGGGAGCAGGCCAAAGGGAGGGAAGAGGAAAACGTAGTGCCGGGCTGCAGGACTGAAATGGAGGAATTGAAAGACGAAAGCCAGGAAGCAGGAGAGTTTGAGAAAAGGAGAGAGGAAAGAAGAGACATGCAGCCAGACGAGGGCTTAGTGAGAGAGGCTGGGACAGAGAACAGGATGAGAAGGAAATAAGGCAAGGCACGGAAAGGCTAGGCCAAAGGACGTTCCCTTGATTTATATTTTCTACCACATTCATCTTGAGAGGAGGAGGAAAGCCATAAGACCTTATGGATTAGGCCCAAACAAAAACCCCGGCTACTTGAGACACTTAGACTAAGCCTAAACCACAAAGATCTCTCCATAAAGATGGTTTTTATACTGTACTTCCACAATCTTCTGGCAGTACAGAAGAACAAGCGGCAGATGTATTTAGGCCGAGTCATGGTGGTTTGGTGCAGAGACCATGCATATCATGGGAATATTTCAGCATTTCTGCTCTGGTTTTCAGTGTATTACACCAAAACACCCACCTGATGACATCATTTCAAGAGCAAAAGCAGCAATTTGCAGAATTCAGCTTCTTTGGGGAACTGAGCAATTGCTGAGCTGACACCAAGTCCTGCTGGGTCCCTGTCACCTGCAGAGTGCCCGCATCCTCACCATGGTAGCGGGCATTGTGACAAAGGTTCTATGTCAGCTGGGTGTGGCAGCCGAGCGCCCGCTAGGGGAGGGGGAGCCTGTCAGCCCCGGGCCTGTCACTGCCTGCTGTCCCCCCTGTCAACAGCGAGGCCTCTGAAAAGTTTCCAAAACATCCCCAGATTGGCTCCAAAGTGGCCAAAAGTCTCCAAGAGACAAATCGGGAAGAAGGATATGGAACAGAGGGAGAAAGTCAAGGGAGCAGAACAAAGGGAGGCAAGAGGAAAAAGTAGTGCCGGGCTGCAGGACTGAAATGGAGGAACTGAAAGACGAAAGCCAGGAAGCAGGAGAGTTTGAGAAAAGGAGAGAGGAAAGAAGAGACATGCAGCCAGACGAGGGCTTAGTGAGAGAGGCTGGGACAGAGAACAGGATGAGAAGGAAATAAGGCAAGGCACGGAAAGGCTAGGCCAAAGGACGTTCCCTTGATTTATATTTTCTACCACATTCATCTGGAGATGAGGAGGAAAGCCATCAGACCTGATAGATTACGCCCAAGCAAAAACCCCGGCTACTTGAGACACTTAGGCTAAGCCTAAAATGCAAAGATGTCTCCATAAGGATGCTGTTTATAATCTACTTCCACAATCTGCTGGCAGTACAAAAGAATAAGCAGCAGATATACTTAGGCTGAGTCACGGTGCTTTGCTCCTAAGACCATGCATATCATGGGAATATTTCAGCATTTCTGCTCTGGTTTTCAGTGTATTACACCAAAACACCCACCTGATGACATCATTTCAAGAGCAAAAGCAGCAATTTGCAGAATTCAGCTTCTTTGGGGAACTGAGCAATTGCTGAGCTGACACCAAGTCCTGCTGGGTCCCTGTCACCTGCAGACTGCCTGCATCCTCCCCACGGTAGCGGGCATTGTGACAAAGGTTCTATGTCAGCTGGGTGTGGCAGCCGAGCGCCCGCTAGCGGAGGGGGAGCCTGTCAGCCCCGGGCCTGTCACTGCCTGCTGTCCCCCCTGTCACCAGCAAGGCATCTGAAAAGTTTCCAAAACTGCCCCAGACTTGGCTCCAAAATGGCCAAAAGACTCCAAGAGACAAGTCGGAAAGAAGGATATGGAACAGAGGGAGAAAGGCAAGGGAGCAGGCCAAAGGGAGGCAAGAGGCAAAACTAGTGCGGGACTGCAGGACTGAAATGGAGGAATTGAAAGACGAAAGCCAGGAAGCAGGAGAGTTTGAGAAAAGGAGAGAGGAAAGAAGAGACATGCAGCCAGACGAGGGGTTAGTGAGAGAGGCTGGGACAGAGAACAGGATGAGAAGGAAATAAGGAAAGGCACGGAAAGGCTAGTCCAAAGGACGTTCCCTTGATTTATATTTTCTACCACATTCATCTTGAGAGGAGGAGGAAAGCCATAAGACCTTATGGATTAGGCCCAAACAAAAACCCCAGTTACTTGAGACACTTAGACTAAGCCTAAACCACAAAGATCTCTCCATAAAGATGGTTTTTATACTGTACTTCCACAATCAGCTGGCAGTACAAAAGAACAAGCGGCAGATGTACTTAGGCTGAGTCATGGTGGTTTGGTGCAGAGACCATGCATATCATGGGAATATTTCAGCATTTCTGCTCTGGTTTTCAGTGTATTACACCAAAACACCCACCTGATGACATCATTTCAAGAGCAAAAGCAGCAATTTGCAGAATTCAGCTTCTTTGGGGAACTGAGCAATTGCTGAGCTGACACCAAGTCCTGCTGGGTCCCTGTCACCTGCAGAGTGCCCGCATCCTCACCACGGTAGCGGGCATTGTGACAAAGGTTCTATGTCAGCTGGGTGTGGCAGCCGAGCGCCCGCTAGGGGAGGGGGAGCCTGTCAGCCCCGGGCCTGTCTCTGCCTGCTGTCCCCCCTGTCACTAGCGAGGCCTCTGAAAAGTTTCCAAAACATCCCCAGATTGGCTCCAAAGTGGCCAAAAGTCTCCAAGAGACAAGTCGGGAAGAAGGATATGGAACAGAGGGAGAAAGGCAAGGGAGCAGGCCAAAGGGAGGGAAGAGGAAAAAGTAGTGCCGGGCTGCAGGACTGAAATGGAGGAATTGAAAGACGAAAGCCAGGAAGCAGGAGAGTTTGAGAAAAGGAGAGAGGAAAGAAGAGACATGCAGCCAGACGAGGGCTTAGTGAGAGAGGCTGGGACAGAGAACAGGATGAGAAGGAAATAAGGCAAGGCACGGAAAGGCTAGGCCAAAGGATGTTCCCTTGATTTATATTTTCTACCACATTCATCTTGAGAGGAGGAGGAAAGCCATAAGACCTTATGGATTAGGCCCAAACAAAAACCCCGGCTACTTGAGACACTTAGACTAAGCCTAAACCACAAAGATCTCTCCATAAAGATGGTTTTTATACTGTACTTCCACAATCTTCTGGCAGTACAGAAGAACAAGCGGCAGATGTATTTAGGCTGAGTCATGGTGGTTTGGTGCAGAGACCATGCATATCATGGGAATATTTCAGCATTTCTGCTCTGGTTTTCAGTGTATTACACCAAAACACCCACCTGATGACATCATTTCAAGAGCAAAAGCAGCAATTTGCAGAATTCAGCTTCTTTGGGGAACTGAGCAATTGCTGAGCTGATAGCAAGTCCTGCTGGGTCCCTGTCACCTGCAGAGTGCCCGCATCCTCACCACGGTAGCGGGCATTGTGACAAAGGTTCTATGTCAGCTGGGTGTGGCAGCCGAGCGCCCGCTAGGAGAGGGGGAGCCTGTCAGCCCCGGGCCTGTCACTGCCTGCTGTCCCCCCTGTCACCAGCGAGGCCTCTGAAAAGTTTCCAAAACATCCCCAGATTGGCTCCAAAGTGGCCAAAAGTCTCCAAGAGACAAATCGGGAAGAAGGATATGGAACAGAGGGAGAAAGTCAAGGGAGCAGAACAAAGGGAGGCAAGAGGAAAAAGTAGTGCCGGGCTGCAGGACTGAAATGGAGGAATTGAAAGACGAAAGCCATGAATCAGGAGAGTTTGAGAAAAGGAGAGAGGAAAGAAGAGACATGCAGCCAGACGAGGGCTTAGTGAGAGAGGCTGGGACAGAGAACAGGATGAGAAGGAAATAAGGCAAGGCACGGAAAGGCTAGGCCAAAGGACGTTCCCTTGATTTATATTTTCTACCACATTCATCTTGAGAGGAGGAGGAAAGCCATAAGACCTTATGGATTAGGCCCAAACAAAAACCCCGGCTACTTGAGACACTTAGACTAAGCCTAAACCACAAAGATCTCTCCATAAAGATGGTTTTTACAGTGTACTTCCACAATCAGCTGGCAGTACAAAAGAACAAGCGGCAGATGTACTTAGGCTGAGTCATGGTGGTTTGGTGCAGAGACCATGCATATCATGGGAATATTTCAGCATTTCTGCTCTGGTTTTCAGTGTATTACACCAAAACACCCACCTGATGACATCATTTCAAGAGCAAAAGCAGCAATTTGCAGAATTCAGCTTCTTTGGGGAACTGAGCAATTGCTGAGCTGACACCAAGTCCTGCTGTGTCCCTGACACCCGCAGAGTGCCCGCATCCTCACCACGGTAGCGGGCATTGTGACAAAGGTTCTATGTCAGCTGGGTGTGGCAGCCGAGCGCCCCCTAGGGGAGGGGGAGCCTGTCAGCCCCGGGCCTGTCACTGCCTGCTGTCCCCCCTGTCACCAGCAACGCATCTGAAAAGTTTCCAAAACTGCCCCAGACTTGGCTCCAAAGTGGCCAAAAGACTCCAAGAGACAAGTCGGGAAGAAGGATATGGAACAGAGGGAGAAAGGCAAGGGAGCAGGCCAAAGGGAGGGAAGAGGAAAAAGTAGTGCCGGGCTGCAGGACTGAAATGGAGGAATTGAAAGACGAAAGCCAGGAAGCAGGAGAGTTTGAGAAAAGGAGAGAGGAAAGAAGAGACATGCAGCCAGACGAGGGGTTAGTGAGAGAGGCTTGGACAGAGAACAGGATGAGAAGGAAATAAGGCAAGGCAAGGCAAGGCTAGACCAAAGGACGTTTCTTTGATTTATATTTTCTACCACATTCATCTGGAGAGGAGGAGGAAAGCCATCAGACCTTTCGGATTAGGCCCAAACAAAAGCCCCGGCTACTTGAGACACTTAGACTAAGCCTAAACCACAAAGATCTCTCCATAAAGATGGTTTTTATACTGTACTTCCACAATCTTCTGGCTGTACAAAAGAACAAGCGGCAGATGTACTTAGGCTGAGTCATGGTGTTTTGGTGCAGAGACCATGCATATCATGGGAATATTTCAGCATTTCTGCTCTGATTTTCAGTGTATTACACCAAAACACCCACCTGATGACATGATTTCAAGCGTTAAAGCAGCAATTTGCAGAATTCAGCTTCTTTGGGGAACTGAGCAATTGCTGAGCTGACAGCAAGTCCTGTTGGGTCCCTGTCACCTGCAGAGTGCCCGCATCCTCCCCACGGTAGCACGCATTGTGACAAAGGTTCTATGTCAGCTGGGTGTGGCAGTCGAACGCCCGCTAGGAGAGGGGGAGCCTGTCAGCCCCGGGTCTGTCACTGCCTGCTGTCCCCCCTGTTACCAGCAAGGCCTCTGAAAAGTTTCCAAAACATCCCCAGATTGGCTCTAAAATGGCCAAAATTCTCCAAGAGACAAGTTGGGAAGAAGGATATGGAACAGATGGAGAAAGCCAAGGGAGCAGGACAAAGGGAGGCAATAGGAAAAAGCAGTGCTGGGCTGTAGGACTGAAATGGAGGAATTGAAAGACGAAAGCAAGGAAGCAGGAGATTTTGAGAAAAGGAGAGAGAAAAGAAGAGACATGCAGCCAGACGAGGGGTTAGTGAGAGAGGCTGGGACAGAGAACAGGATGAGAAGGAAATAAGGCAAGGCAAGGCAAGGCTAGGCCAAAGGACGTTCCATTGATTTATATTTTCTACCACATTCATCTGGAGAGGAGGAGGAAAGCCATAAGACCATATGGATTAGGCCCAAACAAAAACCCCAGCTACTTGAGACACTTAGACTAAGCCTAAACCACAAAGATCTCTCCATAAAGATGGTTTTTACACTCCCTTCCACAATCTGCTGGCAGTACAAAAGAACAAGCGGCAGATGTATTTAGGCTGAGTCATGGTGGTTTGGTGCAGAGACCATGCATATCATGGGAATATTTCAGCATTTCTGCTCTGGTTTTCAGTGTATTACGCCAAAACACCCACCTGACGACATCATTTCAAGAGCAAAAGCAGCAATTTGCAGAATTCAGCTTCTCTGGGGAACTGAGCAATTGCTGAGCTGACAGCAAGTCCTGCTGGGTCCCTGTCACCTGCAGAGTGCCCGCATCCTCACCATGGTAGCGGGCATTGTGACAAAGGTTCTATGGCAGCTGGGTGTGGCAGCCGAGCGCCCGCTAGGGGAGGGGGAGCCTGTCAGCCCCGGGCCTGTCACTGCCTGCTGTCCCCCCTGTCACCAGCGAGGCCTCTGAAAAGTTTCCAAAACTGCCCCACACTTGGCTCCAAAGTGGCCAAAAGTCTCCAAGAGACAAGTCGGGAAGAAAGATATGGAACAGAGGGAGAAAGGCAAGGGAGCAGGCCAAAGGGAGGCAAGAGGAAAAACTGGTGCGGGGCTGCAGGACTGAAATGGAGGAATTGAAAGGCGAAAGCCAGGAAGCAGGAGAGTTTGAGAAAAGGAGAGAGGAAAGAAGAGACATGCAGCCAGACGAGAGGTTAGTGAGAGAGGCTGGGACAGAGAACAGGATGAGAAGGAAATAAGGCAAGGCAAGTCAAGGCTAGGCCAAAGGACGTTTCTTTGATTTATATTTTCTACCACATTCATCTGGAGATGAGGAGGAAAGCCATCAGGCCTTATGGATTAGGCATAAACAAAAACCCCGGCTACTTGAGACACTTAGACTAAGCCTAAACCACAAAGATCTCTCCTTAAGGATGGTTTTTATACTCTACTTCCACAATCTGCTGGCAGTACAAAAGAATAAGCGGCACATCTACTTAGGCTGAGTCACGGTGGTTTGGTGCAGAGACCATGCATATCATGGGAATAGTTCAGCATTTCTGCTCTGGTTTTCAGTGTATTACACCAAAGCACCCTCCTGATGACATCATTTCAAGAGCAAAAGCAGCAATTTGCAGAATTCAGCTTCTTTGGGGAACTGAGCAATTGCTGAGCTGACACCAAGTCCTGCTGGGTCCCTGTCACCTGCAGAGTGCCCGCATCCTCACCACGGTAGCGGGCATTGTGACAAAGGTTCTATGTCAGCTGGGTGTGGCAGCCGAGCGCCCGCTAGGGGAGGTGGAGCCTGTCAGCCCCGGGCCTGTCACTGCCTGCTGTCCCCCCTGTCACCAGCGAGGCCTCTGAAAAGTTTCCAAAACATCCCCAGACTTGGCTCCAAAGTGGCCAAAAGTCTCCAAGAGACAAGTCGGAAAGAAGGATATGGAATGTAGTGGCAGAGCCCCCCCTCCGCCCCAGAGTGATGGGGTTGTCGCCAGCCTAGCTGAGAGGTGAAGCCAGAGACAAAAGAAACTAAAGGAGCACCATTAGAAGGTAATAATGAGTGAGCAATTGCCGGACACATGCGTGCAGAGTGCGTGGACAGCACATGCAGCCTATCATGTTATTGTATAACACGAGTTACAACCAATCACGTTGTTGAAAGGCGCGTGGACAGGGCAGCTTTGCTATAAAGCTAGCCCAGTCCGACAATAAAGAGAACTCTGTGAACATCATATTGGTGTGTCAGGTTCCGTGGCTCGCATGGATAAAGCAACACTTTGGTGACCCCGACGTGATACTTCGTATCGAAGCAAGATCGCCGGAAGTGAAGACGCGAGGACGCCACCTGGGGGCAACACCAGCCCAGCGCTCAATCATAGCGGAAAGTAGGCCTACAAGGAAGCAGGTGGCATGGGAAACACGGCATCCGTGGAAGAAAAAATAATAATGAGAAGTATTCTGCAGCTGGCTGCAAGAACAGGAAGAATTTTGGAAAAAGAAGCGGTGGAGCGCCTTTTACTTTTCGCCCAGCATAAGGGCTGTGTTCGTTCGACGGACGAATTTTTTTCTCCCGGTACATGGGAGGACATAGGGACCGAACTATGGGAAGCGGTTACAAGGGGGAGCCGCGAGGCTTGCGATCTCGCCGGACCCTGGCGGGAGGTCAGGCAGCTAATGCGGGAAGTCTCAGAGGAGCCGAGCTGTGCGCCGTCCCCTCGGAGCCGCCCGCTGCGGCCTGCCCCCCCTCCGAGAACTCCGAAGAATCAACACCGCTGGTATGTCCCGTATCAGATCTGGAGTTCTGGGGCGGAGAGCAAATTATACCCTCTGCGCCCGTTGAGCCATTGCCTGGCTCCGACAACGAATGGCAGCAACCGGCAAGTTTCAACAAGCCAGGACAAGTTAATCCAGCCGACGTGCCTTTGCCGGAGGAGCCGATGGAACACCTGGACGGAGCACCGCAGAATCGCCCTGACTTCCAGGAGGAGAGCCACGTGCAGAGCCTGAAGGACTTACTGAGATGGCAGGAGAGCCAGATGCAAGGAGTTCTAGAAGCTATGAAACGACTAGATGGCGGTAACAGTAAAACTTCGCGGTTAATAGCATATAAAAAGGCGTCAGATGCAATTAAGGACGGGCTGGAGGCAATTGGCAGGGAATGTGAAAAACGGGGAAAACAGGAAAGGGAGGGGGCGGAATTAGACCTCGCTCCCGAGGAGCTCCGTATCAAAAGGGAGCAAATACAAAAATGGGCTAGACAATGTGTTGAAGATGGGATGTGGTCTGTAAGAGAAGCAGATGAATATTTGAGAGCGCGATATGGAAAAGGGCTGGAGACTGGGTTAGCAGATCGGTTTGAAAATATGCGTCGACTTACTGATCCACAGGGAAACACAAGGGAATTGTATAGCAGTGATAATAATGATAATTTGGGTGCTGCTGCTGTGCATCAGGGTAGAGATATTCCTCGAGATCATTCTTGTAATGCAGGGCAACGTTGGCAAGGGGTAATCAGAGATGCAAATATTGAAGGGATCATGTTACCTGGTAGTATTACAGCAATGCCAGTGCACATAGATAATAGAGGACAAAGGCAGTGGTCGCCTTTTGATTGGAAAACGGTTAAGCAATTGCAAAGTGCAGTTATGCAATATGGTATGGATAATAAGCACGTGATGCAGCTAATCAATTCATTTTTCAAGGGGCAAGTACTAACTTAAAGAGATATTAGGGCATTGATGGAGTTATTGCTTCCTCCAACGGGGTATTTGCTGTTCTTGGACAAGTGGCAGGGGAAAGTGGAACTGGCAGTATTAGAAAATGTTCGTTTACCAGCTGATGATCCGTTGCGGTTAGCTAGCATGGACCAGTTACTGGGTCGTGGGCAATATGCGGATGGTGCTACTCAGGCAGCACTCCATCCAAGGATTTTGCAGCAAACGCAAGGGCTTGCCTTGGCGGCAGTGAAAGAATTGCCAAATAGAGGTAACCCTGTGCCACCCTATTCTACAATAGAGTGGGATCCTGGGGAACCATATATGACATTTGTGGATCATTTAAAAGAAGTGATAGATGCCTCTCCTAACGTGACTCCAGAGGCAAAAGCTGCTGTGGGGAAAGATTTGGCTATGATGAATGCAAACACCCAATGCCAACAGATATTAGCCGGTTTGGGAAAAACTGCTTCTTTAGCAGAGATGGTGGAAGCTTGCACACAGGTACCAATTATGCAACAGGAGGTAGAAAAAGCAAAAATATATGCTCAAGCCCACGCTGCGGCCTTGGCTGCAGCACGTAAGCCTGCAATGAAAGGTGGAAGCCCTTCTTCTTGTGGCCTAGCATGTTTTACTTGCAAACAGACAGGACATATTAAAAGAAACTGCCCTCAATATGCTTAGCAGCATTGCAAAAATGGCATAACTCTCCAGTTAATCTGGTAACAGATTCTATTTATGTTGTGGGAATTGTACAAAGAATACATAGAGCGCTTTTGCAGCGAGTTTCCAATTCCTTGTTGTTTGAAGCATTGTTAGATTTGTGGAACGTATTAGATTATAGGACAGCACCAGTATTTATCATGCATATAAAAAGCCATACTAACGTACCAGGTGGTCTAGTAGAGGGAAACAGCATCATAGACAAACTTGTGGCAGTAGCAGATATATCCCCTTTTGAACAAGTCAGACAAGCTCACAAATTCTTTCATCAATCCTCAGCAGCACTCCGAAAGCAGTTTACAATTACAAAGGAACAAGCTCGAGCCATTATTGCAGCTTGTCCTGATTGTACCCGCATAGTACCTCTCCAACAAAAGGGAGTAAATCCTCGGGGCTTGCAGCCAGGTCAGTTATGGCAAACTGATATTACTGAATTTGCACCATTTGGCAGACAAAAGTACATTCATGTCTCCATAGATACCTGTTCAGGACTGCTGTGGGCTACAGCCTTGACCTCAGCAAATACAAAGCCAGTAAAACATCATTTACTACAAGCTTTTGCTGTCATGGGTGTCCCTACACAAATCAAAACAGATAATGGTCCTGCATACCACTCTGACAGACTTGCAGCCTTCCTCACCCAGTGGAAGGTACAACACCTGTTTGGAATCCCTTATAATTCTACTGGCCAAGCAATTATTGAGCGTGCACACCGTGCATTAAAAAATCTTTTGTCTGTTTTGAAAAAACAAGGGGGAATTGGTGTGAGCCCAGAAGAGGTATTGATGAAGGCATTGTATGTGCTGAACTGGCTTAATCCTAAAAGTGAAACTGAAATGGAACCGGTTGTTATGCACCATATCAAAAATGTCAAAGATTTTTCCGAAAATGTGCCTAAGGTTAGTGTGTTTAATCCGACAACACAACAATGGGAAGGTCCTATGTCACTAATAACCTGGGGAAGGGGATATGCTTGTGTTTCTACAGGTAACCACAAAAATTCATGGATCCCAGCAAAGTGGGTGAGACCTTGGCTAGCTAACAGAGAAGAAACCGATTGCAGTGATGACAACCCTTAACCTCAGACATGTTATCGCTTTAAGCAACGAATGTAGCCAATGTTGAGAATACCACTTTGTAAAACAGAGCAGCAATTAATTTTTTCTTATTGGACATGTTCACAGTTATGAAGACTTCGATTGCATGTGTTGTTTGAACTTAAAAAGATAGAAGATTTGCAGAACAAGAAAATAACAGAAGATATTGGGTTTTTTGGGGTGAATGCCTTGTTTGGTTAAAAGGAATATTGAAAACAGGTTTGTTCTTGTTAATTGTAATTGTATTAGCCTTAATGTTCTTACCCTGTATTTCACACTGTATTTAAAGCAAGATATGGCGTATTGATAATATTAAATAAAAGAGGGGGAGATGTAGTGGCAGAGCCCCCCCCCCCGCCCCAGGGGGATGGGGTTGTCGCCAGCCTGGCTGAGAGGTGAAGCCAGAGACAAAAGAAACTAAAGGAGCATCATTAGAAGGTAATAATGAGTGAGCAATCGCCGGACACATGCGTGCAGAGCGCGTGGACAGCACATGCAGCCTATCGTGTTATTGTATAACACGACTTACAACCGATCATGTTGTTGTAAGGCGCGTGGACAGGGCAGTTTTGCTGTAAAGCTAGCCCGGTCCGACAATAAAGCGAACTCTGTGAATATCATATTGGTGTGTCAAGTTCCGTGGCTCGCATGGATAAAGCAACAAAGGAACAAAGGGAGAAAGCAAAGGGAGCAAGCCAAAGGGAGGGAAGAGGAAAATCTCGTGCCGGGCTGCAGGACTGAAATGGAGGAATGGAAAGACAAAAGCCAGGAAGCAGGAGAGTTTGAGAAAAGGAGAGAGGAAAGAAGAGACATGCAGCCAGACGAGGGCTTAGTGAGAGAGGCTGAGACAGAGATCAGGATGAGAAGGAAATAAGGCAAGGCAAGGCAAGGCTAGGCCAAAGGACGTTTCCTTGCTTTATATTTTCTACCACATTCATCTGGAGATGAGCAGGAAAGCCATCAGACCTGATGGATTAAGACCAAGCAAAAACCCCGGCTACTTGAGACACTTAGACTAAGCCTAAAATGCAAAGATCTCTCCATAAGGATGGTTTTTATACTCTACTTCCACAATCTGCTGGCAGTACAAAAGAATAAGCGGCAGATCTCCTTAGGCTGAGTCACGGTGCTTTGCTCCTAAGACCATGCATACCATGGGAATATTTCAGCATTTCTGCTCTGGTTTTCAGTGTATTACACCAAAACACCCACCTGATGACATCATTTCCAGAGCAACAGCAGCAATTTGCAGAATTCAGCTTCTTTGGGGAACTGAGCCATTGCTGAGCTGACACCAAGTCCTGCTGTGTCCCTGTCACCCACAGAGTGCGCGCATCCTCACCACGGTAGCGGGCATTGTGACAAAGGTTCTATGTCAGCTGGGTGTGGCAGTCGAGCGCCCCCTAGAGGAGGGGGAGCCTGTCAGCCCCGGGCCTGTCACTGCCTGCTATCCCCCCTGTCACCAGCGAGGCCTCTGAAAAGTTTCCAAAACATGCCCAGACTTGGGTCCAGCGTGGCCAAAAGTCTCCAAGAGACAAGTCGGAAAGAAGGATATGGAAAAAAGGGAGAAAGCGAAGGGAGCATGCCAAAGGGAGGGAAGAGGAAAATCTAGTGCCGGCCTGCAGGACTGAAATGGAGGAGTGGAAAGACAAAAGCCAGGAAGCAGGAGAGTTGGAGAAAAGGAGAGAGGAAAGAAGAGACATGCAGCCAGACGAGGGGTTAGTGAGAGTGGCTGGGACAGAGAACAGGATGAGAAGGAAATAAGGCAAGGCAAGGCTAGGCCAAATGACATTTCCTTGCTTTACATTTTCTACCACATTCATCTGGAGACGAGCAGGAAAGCCATCAGACCTGATGGATTAGGCCCAAGCAAAAACCCCGGCTACTTGAGACACTTAGACTAAGCCTAAAATGCAAAGATCTCTCCATAAGGATGGTTTTTATACTCTACTTTCACAATCTGCTGGCAGTACAAAAGAATAAGCGGCAGATCTCCTTAGGTTGAGTCACGGTGCTTTGCTCCTAAGACCATGCATACCATGGGAATATTTCAGCATTTCTGCTCTGGTTTTCAGTGTATTACACCAAAACACCCACCTGATGACATCATTGCAACAGCAACAGCAGCAATTTGCAGAATTCAGCTTCTTTGGGGAACTGAGAAATTGCTGAGCTGACACCAAGTCCTGCTGGGTCTCTGTCACGCGCAGAGTGCCCGCATCCTCACCACGGGAGCGGGCATTGTGACAAAGGTTCTATGTCAGGTGTGTGTGGCAGCCGAGCGCCCCCGAGAAGACGGGGAGCCTGTCATCCCCGGGCCTGTCACTGCCTGCTGTCCCCCCTGTCACCAGCAAGGCCTCTGAAAAGTTTCCAAAACATCCCCAGACTTGGGTCCAGCGTGGCCAAAAGTCTCCAAGAGACAAGTCAAAAAGAAGGATATGGAACAAAGGGAGAAAGCGAAGGGAGCAAGCCAAAGGGAGGAAAGAGGAAAAAGTAGTGCCGGGCTGCAGGACTGAAATGGAGGAATGGAAAGACAAAAGCCAGGAAGCAGGAGAGTTTGAAAAAAGGGGAGACGAAAGAAGAGACATGCAGCCAGACGAGGGGTTAGTGAGAGAGGCTTGGACAGAGAACAGGATGAGAAGGAAATAAGGCAAGGCAAGGCTAAGCCAAAGGACGTTTCCTTGCTTTATATTTTCTACCACATTCATCTGGAGACGAGGAGGAAAGCCATCAGACCTGATGGATTAGGCCCAAGCAAAAACCCCGGCTACTTGAGACACTTAGACTAAGCCTAAAATGCAAAGATCTCTCCATCAGGATGGTTTTTATACTCTACTTCCACAATCTGCTGGCAGTACAAAAGAATAAGCGGCAGATCTACTTAGGAGCAAAGCACCGTGACACAGCCTAAAACCATGCATACCATGGGAATATTTCAGCATTTCTGCTCTGGTTTTCAGTGTATTACACCAAAACACCCACCTGATGACATCATTGCAACAGCAACAGCAGCAATTTGCAGAATTCAGCTTCTTTGGGGAACTGAGAAATTGTTGAGCTGACACCAAGTCCTGCTGGGTCTCTGTCACGCGCAGAGTGCCCGCATCCTCACCACGGGAGCGGGCATTGTGACAAAGGTTCTATGTCAGGTGTGTGTGGCAGCCGAGCGCCCCCGAGAAGACGGGGAGCCTGTCATCCCCGGGCCTGTCACTGCCTGCTGTCCCCCCTGTCACCAGCAAGGCCTCTGAAAAGTTTCCAAAACATCCCCAGACTTGGGTCCAGCGTGGCCAAAAGTCTCCAAGAGACAAGTCAAAAAGAAGGATATGGAACAAAGGGAGAAAGCGAAGGGAGCAAGCCAAAGGGAGGAAAGAGGAAAATCTAGTGCCGGGCTGCAGGACTGAAATGGAGGAATGGAAAGACAAAAGCCAGGAAGCAGGAGAGTTTGAAAAAAGGAGAGACGAAAGAAGAGACATGCAGCCAGACGAGGGGTTAGTGAGAGAGGCTTGGACAGAGAACAGGATGAGAAGGAAATAAGGCAAGGCAAGGCTAAGCCAAAGGACGTTTCCTTGCTTTATATTTTCTACCACATTCATCTGGAGACGAGGAGGAAAGCCATCAGACCTGATGGATTAGGCCCAAGCAAAAACCCCGGCTACTTGAGACACTTAGACTAAGCCTAAAATGCAAAGATCTCTCCATCAGGATGGTTTTTATACTCTACTTCCACAATCTGCTGGCAGTACAAAAGAATAAGCGGCAGATCTACTTAGGAGCAAAGCACCGTGACACAGCCTAAAACCATGCATACCATGGGAATATTTCAGCATTTCTGCTCTGGTTTTCAGTGTATTACACCAAAACACCCACTTGATGACATCATTGCAACAGCAACAGCAGCAATTTGCAGAATTCAGCTTCTTTGGGGAACTGAGAAATTGCTGAGCTGACACCAAGTCCTGCTGTGTCTCTGTCACGCACAGAGTGCCCGCATCCTCACCACGGGAGCGGGCATTGTGACAAAGGTTCTATGTCAGGTGTGTGTGGCAGCCGAGCGCCCCCGAGAAGACGGGGAGCCTGTCATCCCCGGGCCTGTCACTGCCTGCTGTCCCCCCTGTCACCAGCAAGGCCTCTGAAAAGTTTCCAAAACATCCCCAGACTTGGGTCCAGCGTGGCCAAAAGTCTCCAAGAGACAAGTCAAAAAGAAGGATATGGAACAAAGGGAGAAAGCGAAGGGAGCAAGCCAAAGGGAGGAAAGAGGAAAATCTAGTGCCGGGCTGCAGGACTGAAATGGAGGAATGGAAAGACAAAAGCCAGGAAGCAGGAGAGTTTGAAAAAAGGGGAGACGAAAGAAGAGACATGCAGCCAGACGAGGGGTTAGTGAGAGAGGCTTGGACAGAGAACAGGATGAGAAGGAAATAAGGCAAGGCAAGGCTAAGCCAAAGGACGTTTCCTTGCTTTATATTTTCTACCACATTCATCTGGAGACGAGGAGGAAAGCCATCAGACCTGATGGATTAGGCCCAAGCAAAAACCCCGGCTACTTGAGACACTTAGACTAAGCCTAAAATGCAAAGATCTCTCCATCAGGATGGTTTTTATACTCTACTTCCACAATCTGCTGGCAGTACAAAAGAATAAGCGGCAGATCTACTTAGGAGCAAAGCACCGTGACACAGCCTAAAACCATGCATACCATGGGAATATTTCAGCATTTCTGCTCTGGTTTTCAGTGTATTACACCAAAACACCCACTTGATGACATCATTGCAACAGCAACAGCAGCAATTTGCAGAATTCAGCTTCTTTGGGGAACTGAGAAATTGCTGAGCTGACACCAAGTCCTGCTGTGTCTCTGTCACGCGCAGAGTGCCCGCATCCTCACCACGGTAGCGGGCATTGTGACAAAGGTTCTATGTCAGCTGGGTGTGGCAGCCGAGCGCCCGCTAGGGGAGGGGCAGCCTGTCAGCCCCGGGCCTGTCACTGCCTGCTGTCTCCCCCCTCAGCAGCGAGGCCTCTGAAAAGTTTCCAAAACATGCCCAGACTTGGGTCCAGCGTGGCCAAAAGTCTCCAAGAGACAAGTCGGAAAGAAGGATATGGAACAAAGGGAGAAAGCGAAGGGAGCAAGCCAAAGGGAGGGAAGAGGAAAATCTAGTGCCGGCCTGCAGGACTGAAATGGAGGAATGGAAAGACAAAAGCCAGGAAGCAGGAGAGTTTGAGAAAAGGAGAGAGGAAAGAAGAGACATGCAGCCAGACGAGGGCTTAGTGAGAGAGGCTGGCACAGAGAACAGGATGAGAAGGAAATAAGGCAAGGCAAGGCTAGGCCAAAGGACGTTTCCTTGCTTTATATTTGTCCTGGTTTTGTTAAAAACAAGTTTCTCTTTTAGTGAATTTGCCTGTCAGCTAAAGCCTTCATATCAGCTGCATTTTCCTGGAGAACCCAACACATGTTTTGGTTAAACCTAGCAATGGAATGCAAACTTATTGATAAGCACGGATGGACATCTCGCGAGAGGGGCAACGAGAAACTGATGTCCGAGAGACTGACCAACGGTGTATAACGTTCCATTCACGTGAATACTTCATATAAAATGGGAGATCACGAGGATCTCGTCCCTTTTTGCCCTTTTTCCTTTTTTTTCCTCATGGCTGACATTAGGAGAGGACCTTGCTGGTCGTCCCTGTGAACTGAGGCCTAGTGAGAGACTGAATCCAGCTCTGGTTGGCTACAGAGTCTAATCCAGGACTTTGGGTGCTGGCTCTGCAGTTGCTGAGACTTACAAGATTGGTTTTGTATATTTTGTATTATTTTCTCTATTCTTATTAGTAGCATTAGTAAAACATCTTTAACTTTTCCAACTCTCTTCTCTCTGTCCTTCTTTCCCTCCCGATCGCCTGTCCTGAGTGGAAAGGGGGGAGAGGCAGGGGCAAAAGGGGGAAGTGGGGGGGAGAGGAGGTTAACAATACATCTGCCAGGGTTTGATTGTCACCCCGCAATCTTAACCCTCGACAATATTTTCTACCACATTCATCTGGAGACGAGGAGGAAAGCCATCAGACCTGATAGATTACGCCCAAGCAAAAACCCCGGCTACTTGAGACACTTAGACTAAGCCTAAAATGCAAAGATGTCTCCATAAGGATGGTTTTTATAATCTACTTCCACAATCTGCTGGCAGTACAAAAGAATAAGCAGCAGATCTCCTTAGGCTGAGTCACGGTGCTTTGCTCCTAAGACCATGCATACCATGGGAATATTTCAGCATTTCTGCTCTGGTTTTCAGTGTATTACACCAAAACACCCACCTGATGACATCATTGCAACAGCAACAGCAGCAATTTGCAGAATTCAGCTTCTTTGGAAAACTGAGAAATTGCTGAGCTGACACCAAGTCCTGCTGTGTCTCTGTCACGTGCAGAGTGCCCGCATCCTCACCACGGTAGCGGGCATTGTGACAAAGGTTCTATGTCAGCTGGGTGTGGCAGCCGAGCGCCCGCTAGGGGAGGGGCAGCCTGTCAGCCCCGGGCCTGTCACTGCCTGCTGTCCCCCGTGTCACCAGCAAGGCCTCTGAAAAGTTTCCAAAACATCCCCAGACTTGGGTCCAGCGTGGCCAAAAGTCTCCAAGAGACAAGTCGGAAAGAAGGATATGGAACAAAGGGAGAAAGCGAAGGGAGCAAGCCAAAGGGAGGGAAGAGGAAAAGCTAGGGCCGGGCTGCAGGACTGAAATGGAGGAATGGAAAGACAAAAGCCAGGAAGCAGGAGAGTTGGAGAAAAGGAGAGAGGAAAGAAGAGACATGCAGCCAGACGAGGGCTTAGTGAGAGAGGCTGGGACAGAGAACAGGACGAGAAGGAAATAAGGCAAGGCAAGGCTGGGCCAAAGGACGTTTCCTTGCTTTATATTTTCTACCACATTCATCTGGAGACGAGCAGGAAAGCCATCAGACCTGATGGATTAGGCCCAAGCAAAAACCCCGGCTACTTGAGACACTTAGACTAAGCCTAAAATGCAAAGATCTCTCCATCAGGATAGTTTTTATACTCTACTTCCACAATCTGTTGGCAGGACAAAAGAATAAGCGGCAGATCTACTTAGGCTGAGTCACGGTGCTTTGCTCCTAAGACCATGCATACCATGGGAATATTTCAGCATTTCTGCTCTGGTTTTCAGTGTATTACACCAAAACACCCACCTGATGACATAATTGCAACAGCAACAGCAGCAATTTGCAGAATTCAGCTTCTTTGGGGAACTGAGAAATTGCTGAGCTGACACCAAGTCCTGCTGGGTCCCTGTCACGCACACAGAGTGCCCACATCCTCACCACGGTAGCGGGCATTGTGACAAAGGTTCTATGTCAGCTGTTGCTCTTCCGACCGGCAAGAGAGCTACAACGAAGCATGCCGAACGGAGAATATAGCAGCAGCTCATCTGTTCACACCTTGTTTCTGCCTTGTGCTTGAACGCCAATACGTTCGTGCTTCTGTGAGATGGAAGACGTCCTTCTTCATATGTGGTTGCTCACACCGGTCCACTTGTTTGTGTATCCATTCAGTGCTGGGCTGCGGGGCATTCAGAAGTGGCTCTGTGGAGACGTCTGCATAGAGGCAGCTGTCAGAACACGCACACTCGATTGTTCACCAAAACATATGCAGACGCGTCCTTACCCTGTAGATTTGGATGCACAGAGTTCCCTGTGTTCGCAAGAGACAAGGGAATCGCATCTGTATGCACAGAAGCAATAGCGGACCGTTTCCCTTGGAGTGAACACGAAAGAGCCGTCTATACACTCGCAAGAGACAAGGGAATCGCATCTGTATGCACAGAAGCAATAGCGGACCGTTTCCCTTGGAGTGAACACGAAAGAGCCGTCTATACACTCGCAGACAGGGGAACGTGCCTCAATGCGGTCACAGAGGCAGCAGCTTTTGAACAGAGGCTCTGGTGATTCTGGCACACTCCTGAAAGTCGCGCACACTGCTGTTCACTCGCTAAACGACCTCTTGGGAAACACGTCTCCGGTCCATGTACCGCTCAGATTTCTTCTCGTGTAACTGTGAACTGTGTCAGCGCGGGGATTCCGTCTCTGTTGAGCAGATGTCAATCCTGCCTCGCTTTTGCTTTGTTGCCTCTACCAAGATGATTTCCCGTTTCTCTCTTCACTGGAGCAGGCAGACACAGCCAACGCACAGCACGTGTCAAGAGACACACTCCATCCGCTGAGCTCAACGCTTGTGCAGATGCACGTGTGCGATGAAGTCAACACACGTGCTTGTGGAGAGAAAGAAAGGGACTCCCAGGCGTGTGGAGCAACGGATAGAAAGAGCGGGCGCTAAGGAACACAGAGTTTCAGGCAGACTGTCTCCACACAAACAGGCACCTGTCTGCAGGTATCCTAGATCTTGATTCTTGAACTTGAGGAAACACGCGTCTGAGCAAAACTCCCAAACGCTTCCAGGAAAGACACAGGCTCTCCCACAAGCACACAAGTGTTTGCCCTCAGCTATAGATCAGCGACAAGCTTGTGAAGAGATGCCCTGCTATTCTTTCGCCTTATGGCATCATGTGTTTCGTTTCTCTTGGAGATCGATTGCTAAGCGTCTTTCCTCGGGCGACTGTGAAGCATTTGCCACCGGAGGAGAAGTAGTACGGAGCAGCATTCAGTACTGTCTACGTCACGGCCCCTTATAAGACGGCGGCACTGGCGCACACACACACAGAGGAGACGGCGGCACTACTTAAAAGCTTCAAGATGCTGGGAAGAAGTGCCAGTCCCTTAGACTGGAGGGGTACAGAGCACAGCTGCCGATGCAGCCCAGAACTACACCATAAAACACAACTGCGCAGAAACATCCAAAATGCAAAAACCATCCACGCTTTCAGCTGCTGATACAAGAAAACCAGGACCCGATTGGCGCTACGCCAACTGGCACCGGCGTTCCGGATCCCGGGATGGCGCCCGGGATGCCTGTCGGGTCCCTCAAGCGCGACGAGACCCCGGGACCGTCTGACAGGCACAATGCAAGCCTCCCGACCTGCAATACAACACTGACACTAGGCTGGAGCTGCCCTGCCCGGGACACGCTGGCATCGCACTGTGAAGTTCCCTGGACCCTTCGCCTGCCCAAAAGGGACTGTTCCTGGATCACCCTTGCCCCAAAGAGAACTTTACCCCCCTCCCTGCAGTTCCCAACCCCTTCCCAGCCCCCCAGCCTCCACTTATCTTTCAGAGGGCCAAGAGACTGAATCCATCTTCAACAGAGGAAAACACCACATGTGCTGATAGAGATCGTCCTGCATCACCAAGTTCCTCCTTGTCCTGGTTTTGTTAAAAAACAAGTTTCTCTTTTAGTGAATTTTTGCCTGTCAGCTAAAGCCTTCATATTAGCTGCATTTTCCTGGAGAACCCAACACATGTTTTGGTTTAAACCTAGCAATGGAATGCAAACTTATTGATAAGCACGGATGGACATCTCGCGAGAGGGGCAACGAGAAACTGATGATCGAGAGACTGACCAACCATGTATAACATTCCATTCACGTGAATACTTCATATAAAAGTGGGAGATCACGAGGATCTCGGCCCCTTTTTGCCCTTTTTGCCCTTTTTCCCTTTTTCCTCATGGCTGACATTAGGAGAGGACCTTGCTGGTCGTCCCTGCGAACTGAGGCCTAGTGAGAGACTGAATGCAGCTCCGGTTGGCTACAGAGTCTAATCCAGGACTTTGGGTGCTGGCTCTGCAGTTGCTGAGACTTACAAGATTGGTTTTGTATATTTTGTATTATTTTCTCTATTCTTATTAGTAGCATTAGTAAAACATCTTTAACTTTTCCAACTCTCTTCTCTCTGTCCTTCTTTCCCTCCCGATCGCCTGTCCTGAGTGGGAAGGGGGGAGAGGCAGGGGCAAAAGGGGGAAGTGGGGGGGAGAGGAGGTTAACAATACATCTGCCAGGGTTTGATTGTCACCCCGCAATCCTAACCCTCGACAGATAATTGGCGCCCAACGTGGGGCAAGAGAAAGGGGTAAATTTGGAGATTTTTGGCTTTTCTACTGCTCTGACGTACCTTTCAATTTTCTTGGCACGGTGCCAACTCAAAGAATTGTGATACTCGCGCGTCTGTTTGCTTTGGATATTATTTAGTGGTATTAAGGCAAAGTGAATTACATCGATTTAAAGATGTTATGGCAAAAGTTGTATCAGTTATTTTCTACATTGTGCTCGCTGATCCCATATCTGTGTTGGTGTTTCTTTCTGAATTGAAGTATTCATTATATAACAACAAGAAACTGGACAGCGGTCATGATGATGCTGTGTGGTATGGCACTGGTTTATTTCATTATACTGCAGCCGCTAATGAATTTCTACTCGCTTCTGCTTTACCTTGAAAAACCTCCAGGAGAGATTAAAGAGCAGAATGGCTCTATATTTGCTAATTGGTCAAGCGAATCTTTAGAAAGGCTGACTAACAATACTTTTGTGTTTTCGCTAGGACAGTTTGCAAATGTTTTAGAGAACTTTGAATATCCTTGGAGCTTTGATAGAACTGTGATGGTGTTATCTGGTTTGCTGAATGTGTGTCAGTTTGTGTTACTGTTAAGAGAAATGAGGTTCAATAGGAGGTTTGCGTCTCTTTTTAGTCCTGAGATTTGCGGTGCGCCTTCGGAAGCTTTAGCAAAAAGCACTCCTAGCCGCTCGAGAAAAGGCAAAACAGCCAAAGCTGCTGCTGCAGCCACTGCCCCCCCAACCGCGGCTTCACAGGCTGAAGCTCCAGCTCCTCCGCAGAGCTCCTCTGCCAAGGTCGCTGCAGATAACGTTACCTCTCAAGCCTCAAAGGCTGACAAGGCAGCCCCCCCGTTTTCACACACTGGGCACTGTTGCTGCTGTAACCACAGCAATCACTGTGACAGTCATTCAGACTCTGAAAATGAATCAAATGATGGTGAACCCATATCAGCATCAGTTGCTGGTTGTAAGAAAGTCACTAGAAAGACTACCCGTGCAGCAGGTGATGGCACAGGGCCAACATCAACCCAAGGGGCATCATCAGGACAGGGAGGAGATGAAGTGACCACCACTCGGTCCTTTTCTCCAGGTGAGCTGAGAGATCTGCGAAAAGACTTCAGTCGTTGTGAAGGCGAGAATATTTCAACCTGGCTGCTGCGATGCTGGGACAACGGGGCAGAAACAATTGAATTAGAAGGTGGTGAAGCCAGGCAGCTGGGATCTCTGTCAAAAGATTCCACCATTGATAGGGCAATGTCAAGAGAGTCTAATGCCGCCACTCACTGGACCCAACTCCTGCAGCTATGAAAGCCAGATTTCCCTACAAGGAAGATTGTATATCCAAGTTAGGGAAATGGAATACTATGGAGAGAGGTATCCAGTTCCTGAGAGAATTAGCTGTGCGAGAGATCATCTATCTAGGACCAAACAGCCAAGGGGGGACAGACCCAGATAGAATCAATTGTACAAAATCTATGTGGCGCAGATTTGTACAAAGTGCACCACCTGCATATGCTAAGTCATTGGCAGGAATGGTCTGGTCAGCTAGAGGTGCACAAGAAATTAATGAAGTGATTGAGCAGCTCCAGTACTTTGAGGACAGCCTTGCTGGTTCTCTGCGGGCTTGTGTCTCCGCTGTGGAGAAACTGTGTGAAAAATCTGATGACCGGTTTGAAAAGCTGTTGCAAGAAATCAAAGAGCTCAGAGAAGACTCGTACCGTTCACGACCTGCACAAACCTATGTTTCAGCTGTTAGGAGAAGGCGTTTCCAATCTCGAGAGAGAGGGCAGAGGCAGCCGACAAAAAGAGGTTCACTGTGGTTCTTCCTACATGAGCAGGGAGAAAACATGAATAAGTGGCATGGAAGGCCTACCTCAGAACTTCAAGAACGAGTACGTGAGATAAAAGGAAAAACTCCTAGGAAGGTGGCTGCTCCAGTTTACAAAAGGAGCAGAAGAGATTCTGATGCTCTTGAAGGAACCTCTAATTCACACCCAGAGACTGTGCAAAACAGGAATTAGAGGTGCCCTGCCTCCAACCAGGTGGAGGAAAGGGATAACAGAGTCTATTGGACTGTACAAATACTATGGCCTGGTACAACACAACCCCAGGAGTACAAAGCTTTAGTGGACACTGGTGCTCAGTGCACAATAATTCCTTCTAATTATAAAGGAACACAATCCATCAATATTGTTGGAGTGACTGGGGGATCCCAGGAACTGACTGTTGTAGAGGCTGAAATGAGCTTAACTGGAAAAAACTGGCAAAAGCATCCCATTGTGACTGGTCCAGATGCTCCGTGCATCCTTGGCATAGACCACCTCAGGAGAGGGTATTTTAAGGACCCAAAAGGGTATAGGTGGGCATTTGGTATAGCAGCTGTGGACACTGAGAAAATTGAACAGCTGTCTGATTTGCCTGGTCTTTCAGATGACCCCTCTGTTGTAGGACTGCTGATGGTTGACGGTCAGCAGGTGCCAATTGCTACCACGACGGTGCATCGCCGGCAATATCGCACCAATCGAGACTCTTTGATTCCTATCCAGAAGCTGATCCGTCAATTGGAAAGCCAGGGTGTGATCAGTAAGACCCGCTCACCTTTTAACAGCCCAATCTGGCCAGTGCATTAGTCTAGTGACGAGTGGAGACTAACTGTAGGCTATCGTGGCCTGAATGAAGTTACAGCACACTGAATGCTGCTGTGCCTGACATGCTAGAACTGCAATTTGAACTGGAGTCAAAGGCAGCCAAGTGGTATGCTACAATTGACATTGCTCATGCATTTTTCTCTATTCCTGCAGCAGCAGAGTGCAGGCCGCAGTTTGCTTTCACCTGGAGGGGCATCCAGTATACATGGAATCGCTTGCCCCAGGGGTGGAAACACAGCCCTACCATCTGCCATGGACTGATCCAGACCACGCTGGAGCAAGGTGAAGCTCCAGAACACTTGCAATATATTGATGACATCATCGTATGGGGCGACACAGCGAAAGAAGTCTTCGAGAAAGGTGAGAGAATAATTCAGATTCTTTTGGATGCTGGTTTTGATATAAAACGGAGCAAGGTCAAGGGACCTGCACGAGAGATCCAGTTTTTAGGAATAAAATGGCAAGATGGCCGTTGTCAGATCCCAATGGATGTGATCAACAAAATTGCAGCAATGTCTCCACCTACTAATAAAAAGGAGACACAGACTTTCTTGGGCGTTGTAGGTTTTTGGAGAATGCATATTCCTGACTACAGCCACATTGTGAGCCCTCTCTATCGAGTGACTCGTAAAAAGAACCAATTTGAGTGGGGCCCTGAACAACGACAAGCCTTTGAACAAATTAAGCGTGAGATAACTCATGCGGTGGCCCTTGGACCAGTCCGAACTGGACTAGATGTTAAAAATGTGCTCTACATCGCAGCCGGAGATAATGGACTTACCTGGAGCCTCTGGCAGAAAGCACCAGGAGAAACCCGAGGTCGACCCTTAGGTTTTTGGAGTCGAGGATACAAAGGATCTGAGGCCAACTATACTCCAACTGAAAAGGAGATACTAGCAGCATATGAAGGAGTTCGAGCTGCTTCAGAAGTGATGGGCACTGAAGCACAGCTCCTCCTGCACCTCGACTGCCGGTGCTGAGCTGGATCTTCAAAGGGACGGTTCCCTCTCCACATCATGCAACCGAAGTTACATGGAGTAAATGGATTGCACTGATCACGCAATGAGCTCGAATTGGAAGTCCCAACCGTCCAGGGATATTAGAAGTGATTACAGACTGGCCAGAAAGCAAAGACTTTGGGATGTCTCCAGATGAGGAGGAAGTAAAACGTGCTGAAGAAGCACCACCATATAATCCGCTTTCAGAGACTGATAAGCAGTATGCACTGTTCACAGACGGATCCTGTCGTCTGTAGGAAAACATCGAAGGTGAAAGCTGCTGTGTGGAGTCCCACACGACAAGTTACAAAAGCCACTGAAGGACAAGGTGAATCCAGTCAGTTTGCAGCAGTGAAAGCCATCCAGCTGGCTTTGGACATTGCTGAACGAGAGAAGTGGCCAATGCTTTATCTCTATACTGACTCATGGATGGTAGCAAATGCCTTGTGGGGGTGGCTACAGCAATGGAAGAAAAGCAACTGGCAGCGCAGAGGTGAAACCATTGGGAACCACGCTGTGGCAAGACATTGCTGCTCGGCTAGAGAGGCTGCCTGTGAAAGTTCATCATGTAGATGCTCATGTGCCTAAAAGTCGAGCCACCAAGGAACATCGAAACAACCAACAAGCAGATCAAGCTGCTAAGATTAAAGTAGCTGAGGTGGACTTGGACTGGCAACATAAAGGTGAACTTTTCCTAGCTCGGTGGGCCCATGACGCTTCAGGGCATCAAGGTAGAGATGCAACATGAAAATGGGCTCGTGATCGAGGGGTGGATTTAACTATGGACACTATTTCACAGGTTATTCATGAATGTGAAACTTGCGCCGAAATCAAACAAGCAAAACAGTTAAAGCCTGTATGGTATGGGGGGCGATGGTTAAAGTGTAAGTATGGAGAAGCTTGGCAGATTAATTATATCACACTTCCACAGACACATCAAGGTAAGCGTTATGTACTTACAGTGGTGGACGCAACCACCGGATGGTTGGAAACATCTGCCGTACCTCATGTTACAGCCCGAAATACCATCTTGGGCCTTGAGAAGCAAGTCCTTTGGCGGCACGGTACGCCAGAAAGAATTGAATCAGACTATGGTACTCATTTCAAAAACAGTATTATAGACAATTGGGCCAAAGAACATGGTATTGAGTGGGTGTATCATATTCCATATCATGCACCAGCCTCTGGGAAAATTGAAAGGTACAATGGTTTGTTAAAAACTACACTAAAGGCACTTGGTGGTGGAACCTTTAAAAACTGGGATTCACATTTAGCAAAAGCCACTTGGTTGGTCAACACCAGGGGATCAACCAATGGAGCCGGGCCTGCCCAATCAGAAATTCTATGGACTGTGGAAGGAGATAAAGTCCCTGTAGTACACATGGAAAATATGTTAGGATAGGCAGTCTGGGTTCCTCCTGCCTCAGGCACAGGCAAACCTATTCGTGGGATTGTTTTTGCCCAGGGACCTGGCAGCACCTGGTGGGTGATGCTGAAGGATGGAGAAGTTCAGTGTGCACCTCAAGGGGATTTGATTTTAGGTGAAAATACTCAATACTGAACTGTATGATGTGAATTGCCGCACTAACAATGTTTAATAAGTGTCTTTCAGATCAAGACAATGGTGATGAAACCAGCGCTGGCTTCTTCGAGTGGCGCCCGACACCTTCTTGGAAGTTGGTGTCCTTAACCCACCAACAGGGGTCATGAGATGCACTTGGACCATTTTCCCTGCCCTGGGAGACTGTGGTGACAAAATGAACTTAATGAACTTTTCAAAGGATGGTCCACTGATTAATTACTCCTGTGTATATATGTACATATGTGTATATATATATATATAGTAGTGATTAATTAGATTGTATTGATAGATTGTATTGATAAGGTTGAAGTATTCAGTGAATGTCATATTATAAGGGGTGGAATGTCCTGGTTTTGTTAAACAACAAGTTTCTCTTTTAGTGAATTTGCCTGTCAGCTCAAGCTTCATATCAGCTGCATTTTCCTGGAGAACCGGACACATGTTTTGGCAAACCCAGCAATGGAATGAAAACTTATTGATAAGCACGGATGCACATCTCGCGAGAGGGGCAATAAGAAACCGGTGACAACTGTGTATAACATTCCGTTCACGTGAATACTTCATATAAAAGCGGGAGATCACGAGGATCTCGGCCCTTTTTTCCTCATGGCCGACATTAGGAGAGGACCTTACTGGTCGTCCCTGCGAACTGAGGCCAGTGAGAGACTGAATCCAGCTCCGGTTGGCTACAGAGTCTAATCCAGGACTTTGGGTGCCTGCCCTGCAGTTGCTGAGACTTACAAGATTGGTTTTGTATATTTTGTATTATTTTCTCTGTTCTTATCAGTAGCATCAGTAAAACATCTTTAACTTTTCCAACTCTCTTCCCTCTGTGCTTCTTCCCCTCCCAATCGCCTGTGCTGAGTGGGAAGGGGGAGAGGGAGGGGAAAAAGGGGCAATTAGGGGGGGGAGAGGAGGTTGACAACACATCTGGAAGGGTTTGAGTGTCACCCCGCAATCTTAAAACTCGACAGGGACAAAAAGGGTCGTGGGATGTCACAATGGGCCCTGCAGACAATGGTGGTCGCCAGGATATCACAATGGGCTCTGGTGACAATGGGGTCCCCAGGATGTCACAATGGGCCCTGGGGACAACAGGCGGTACTGGGATGTCACAATGGGCCCTGGGGACAAAGACTGTCCCCAGGATGTCACAATGGGCCCTGGGGACAATGGGGGGTCCTGGGACGTCACAATGGGCCCTGGGGACAAGGGGGGGTCCCCAGGATGTCACAATGGGCCCTGGGGACAAAGAGGGGTCCCCTGAATGTCACAATGGGCCCTGGGGACAAGGGGGTGCCGAGGATGTCACAATGGACCCTGGGGACAATGGGGGGTCCTGAGACGTCACAATCGGCCCTGAGGACAAAGGGGGTCCCCACGGTATCAGAATGGGCCCTGGGGACAAAGGGGGGTCCCCTGAATGTCACAATGGGCCCTGGGGACAATGGGGGGTCCTGGGATGTCACAATGGGCCCTGGGGACAAGGGGGGGTACCCAGGATGTCACAATGGGCCCTGGGGACAAAGAGGGGTCCCCTAAATGTCACAATGGGCCCTGGAGACAAGGGGGTGCAGTGGATGTCACAATGGGCCCTGGGGACAATGGGGGGTGTCCAGGATGTCACAATGAGTCCTGAGGACAAGGGGGGGTCCCCATGGTGTCACAATAGGCCCTGGGGACAAAGTGGGGTCCAAGAATGTCACAATGGGCCCTGCGGACAAAAGGGGTTGCCATGGTGCCACAATGGGCCCTGGGGTCAAAGGGGGTCCCCATGGTGCTAAAATGGGCCCTGGGGACAAAGGGGGGTCCTGGGATGTCACAATGGGCCCTGGGGACAAAGGGGATGTCCCCATGGTGCCACAACGGGCCCTGGGAGCAAGGGGGTGGCCAGGATGTCACAATGGGTCCTGGGGAAAATGGGAGGTGCCCAGGATATCACAATGGACCCTGAGGACAAGCGGGGGTCTCCATGGTGTCACAATGGGCCCCAGTGACAAAGGGGGTCCCCTGAATGTCACAATAGGTCCTGGGGACAATGGGGTATCCTGGGACGTCACAATGGGCCCTGGGGACAAGGAAGGATCCCCAGGATGTCACAGTGGGCCCTGGGGACAATGGGGGGTCCTGGGACGTCACAATGGGCCCTGGGGACAAGGGGGGGGTCCCCAGGATGTCACAATGGGGCCTGGGGACAAAGAGGGGCCCCCTGAATTTCACAATGGGCCCTGGGGACAAAGGGGTGCAGAGGATGTCACAATGGGCCCTGGGGACAATGGGGGGTCCTGGGACGTCACAATCGGCCCTGGGGACAAGGGGGGGTCCCCAGGATGTCACAATGGGCCCTGGGGACAATGGGGGGTCCTGGGACGTCACAATGGGCCTTGGGAACAAGGGGGTACCCCAGATATCACAATGGGCCCTGGGGACAATGTAAGGACCTGGGCTGTCACAATGGACCCTGAGGACAAGGGGGGTCCCCAGGATGTCACAATGGGGCCTGGGGACCAGGGTGGGTCCTGGGATGTCACAATGGGCACCAGTGACAAAGGGGGTCCCTATGGTGCCACAATGGGCCCTGGGCACAAAGGGGGTCCCCTGGATGTCACAATGGGCTCTGGGGACAAGGAGGGTCCCCAAGATGTCACAATGGGCCCTGGGGACAAAGAGCGTCCCCAGTATGTCACAATGGGCCCTGGGGACAAAGGGGGTCCCCACGGTATCAGAATGGGCCCTGGGGACAAAGGGGGGTCCCCTGAATGGCACAATGGGCCCTGGGGACAATGGGGGGTCCTGGGATGTCACAATGAGCCCTGCGGACAAGGGTGGTACCCACGGTGTCACAATGGGCCCTGGGCACAAGGGGGAGTCCCCATAGTGTCACAATGGGTCCTGGGGACAAGTGGGGTCCCCAGGATGTCACAATGGGCTCTGGGGACAATGTGGGGTCCCCAGGATGTCACAATGGGCCCTGGGGACAATGTGGGGTCCTGGGATTTCACAATGGGCCCCAGTGACAAAGGGGGTCCCCTGAATGTCACAATGGGTCCTGGGGACAATGGGGGGTCCTGGGACGTGACAATGGGCCCTGGGGACAAGGAGGGATCCCCAGGATGTCACAATGGGCCCTGGGGACAATGGCGGGTCCTGAGACATCACAATGGGCCCTGGGGACAAAGAGGGGTCCCCTGAATGTCACAATGGGCCCTGGGGACAAGGGGGTGCCGAGGATGTCACAATGGGCCCTGGGGACAATGGGGGGTCCTGGGGCCTCACAATGGGCCCTGAGGACAATGGTGGGTCCCCTGAATGTCACAATGGGCCCTGGGGACAAAGGGGGGTCCGCAGGATGTCACAATGGACACTGGGGACAAAGGGGGGGTCCCCATGGTGTCACAATGGGCCCAAGTGACAAGGAGGGTCTCCACGGTGCCACGGTGGGTCCTGGGGACAAGCGCATCCCCCAGATGTCACAATGGGCCCTGGGGACAATGGGGTTGCCCAGGATGTCACAATGGGCCCTGGGGACAATGGGAGTCCCCAAGGTGTCAGAACGAGCCCTAGGGACAAAGTGGAATCCTGGAATGTCACAATGGCCCCCAGTGACAAAGGGGTTCCCCATGGTGCCACAATGGGCCCTGGGGACAAAAGGGGTCCCCAGGATTTCACAATAGCACTGGGGACAAAGGGGGGTCATGGGATGTCACAATGGGCCCCAGTGACAAACGGGGTCCCCATGGTGCCACAATGGGCCGTGGGGACAAATGGGGTCCCCAGGATGTCACAATGAACGCTGGGGACAAAGGGTGGTCCTGGGAGATTTCAATGGGCCCTGGGGACAAAGGGGGGACCCCAAAAATTCACAATGGGCCCTGGGGACAAAGGGGGGTCCGCAGGATGTCACAATGGGCCCTGGGGACAATGGGGGGTCCTGGGATGTCACAATGGGCCTTGGGGACAAAGGGGGTCCCCAGGATGTCACGATGGGCACTGTGGAAAAGGGGGTCCCCCAGATATCGCAATGGGCCCTGGGGACAAAGTAAGGTCCTGGGCTGTCACAGTGGACCATGAGGAAAAGCGGGGTCCCCGGGATGTCACAATGGGCCCTGGGGACCAGGGGGGGTCCTGGGATGTCACAATGGGCCCCAGTGACAAAGAGGGTCCTCATGGTGCCACAATGGGCCCTGGGGACAAAGGGGGTCCCCTGGATGTCACAATGGGCCCTGGGGACAATGGGGGGTCCTGGGATACCACAATGGGCCCTGGGGACAAGGGTGGGTCCCCAGGATGTCACAATGGGCCCTGGGGACAAGGGGGTGCAGACGATGTCACAATGTGCCCTGGGGACAATGGGGGGTCCTGGGACGTCACAATGGGCCCTGGGGACAAGGAGGGATCTCCAGGATGTCACAATGGGCCCTGGGGACAAGGGGGGGTCCCCAGGATGTCACAATGGGCCCGTGGGACAAGGGGGTGCCGAGGATGTCACAATGGGCCCTGGGGACAATGGGGGGTCCTGGGATGCCACAATGGGCCCTGGGGACAAGGGTGGGTCCCCAGGATGTCACAATGGGCCCTGGGGACAAGGGGGTGTAGACGATGTCACAATGGGTCCTGGGGACAATGGGGGGTCCTTGCATGCCACAATGGGCCCTGGGGACAAGGGTGGGTCCCCAGGATGTCACAATGGGCCTTGGGAACAAGGGGGTCTTCCAGATATCACAATGGGCCCTGGGGACAATGTAAGGTCCTGGGCTGTCACAATGGACCCTGAGGACATGGGGCTCCCCAGGATGTCACAATGGGGCCTGGGGACAAAGACTGTCCCCAGGATGTCACAATGGGCCCTGGGGACAATGGGGGGTCCTGGGACGTCACAATGGGCCCTGGGGACAAGGAGGGATCCCCAGGATGTCACAATGGGCCCTGGGGACAATGGGGGGTCCTGGGACGTCACAATGGGCCCTGGGGACAAGGGGGGATCCCCAGGATGTCACAATGGGCCCTGGGGACAAAGAGGGGTCCCCTGAATGTCACAATGGGTCCTGGGGACAAGGGGGTGCAGTGGATGTCACAATGGGCCCTGGGGACAATGGGGGGTGTCCAGGATGTCACAATGAGTCCTGAGGACAGGGGGGGTCGCCATGGTGTCACAATGGGTCCCCAGTGACAAGGAGGGGTCCCCATGGTGTCACAATAGGCCCTGGGGACAAATGGGGTCCCCTGGATGTCACAATGGGCTCTGGGGACAAGGAGGGTCCCCAGGATGTCACAATGGGCCCTGGGGACAAAGAGCGTCCCCAGCATGTCACAATGGGCCCTGGGGACAAAGGGGGGTCCCCTGAATGTCACAATGGGCCCTGGGGACAATGGGGGGTCCTGGAATGTCACAATGAGCCCTGCAGACAAGGGTGGTACCCACTGTGTCACAATGGGCCCTGGGCACAAGGGGGAGTCCCCATAGTGTCACAATGGGTCCTGGGGACAAGTGGGGTCCCCAGGATGTCACAATGGGCCCTGGGGACAATGGGGGGTCCTGGGACGTCACAATGGGCCCTGGGGACAATGGGGGGTCCCCTGAATGTCACAATGGGCCCTGGGGACAAAGGGGGGTCCACAGGATGTCACAATGGGCCCTGGGGACAATGTGGGGTCCTGGGATTTCACAATGGGCCCCAGTGACAAAGGGGGTCCCCTGAATGTCACAATGGGTCCTGGGGATAATGGGGGGTCCTGGGACGTCCCAATGGGCCCTGGGGACAAGGAGGGATTCCCAGGATGTCACAATGGGCCCTGGGGACAAGGGGGTGTCCCCAGGATGTCACAATGGGCCTTGCGGACAAGGGTGGTACCCACGGTGTCACAATGGTCACTGGGCACAAGGGGGGGTCCCTATAGTGTCACAATGGGTCCTGGGGACAAGTGGGGTCCCCAGGATGTCACAATGGGCCCTGGGGACAAAGAGGGGTCCTCTGAATGTCACAATGGGCCCTGGGGACAAGGGGGTGCAGAGGATGTCACAATGGGCCCTGGGGACAATGGGGGGTCCTGAGACGTCACAATGGGCCCTGGGGACAAGGGGGGGGTCCCCAGGATGTCACAGTGGGCCCTGGAAACAATGGGGGGTCCTGGGATGCCACAATGGGCCCTGGGGACAAGGGTGGGTCCCCAGGATGTCACAATGGTTCTTGGGAACAAGGGGGTCCCCCAGATATCACAATGGGCCCTGGGGACAATGTAAGGTCCTGGGCTGTCACAATGGACCCTGAGGACATGGGGCTCCCCAGGATGTCACAATGGGGCCTGGGGACAAAGACTGTCCCCAGGATGTCACAATGGGCCCTGGGGACAATGGGGGGTCCTGGGACGTCACAATGGGCCCTGGGGACAAGGAGGGATCCCCAGGATGTCACAATGGGCCCTGGGGACAATGGGGGGTCCTGGGACGTCACAATGGGCCCTGGGGACAAGGGGGGATCCCCAGGATGTCACAATGGGCCCTGGGGACAAAGAGTGATCCCCTGAATGTCACAATGGGTCCTGAGGACAAGGGGGTGCAGTGGATGTCACAATGGGCCCTGGGGACAATGGGGGGTGTCCAGGATGTCACAATGAGTCCTGAGGACAGGGGGGGTCGCCATGGTGTCACAATGGGTCCCCAGTGACAAGGAGGGGTCCCCATGGTGTCACAATAGGCCCTGGGGACAAATGGGGTCCCCTGGATGTCACAATGGGCTCTGGGGACAAGGAGGGTCCCCAGGATGTCACAATGGGCCCTGGGGACAAAGAGCGTCCCCAGCATGTCACAATGGGCCCTGGGGACAAAGGGTGGTACCCACTGTGTCACAATGGGCCCTGGGCACAAGGGGGAGTCCCCATAGTGTCACAATGGGTCCTGGGGACAAGTGGGGTCCCCAGGATGTCACAATGGGCCCTGGGGACAATGGGGGGTCCTGGGACGTCACAATGGGCCCTGGGGACAATGTGGGGTCCCCTGAATGTCACAATGGGCCCTGGGGACAAAAAGGGGTCCACAGGATGTCACAATGGGCCCTGGGGACAATGTGGGGTCCTGGGATTTCACAATGGGCCCCAGTGACAAAGGGGGTCCCCTGAATGTCACAATGGGTCCTGGGGATAATGGGGGGTCCTGGGACGTCCCAATGGGCCCTGGGGACAAGGAGGGATTCCCAGGATGTCACAATGGGCCCTGGGGACAAGGGGGTGTCCCAAGGATGTCACAATGGGCCCTGCGGACAAGGGTGGTACCCACGGTGTCACAATGGTCACTGGGCACAAGGGGGGGTCCCTATAGTGTCACAATGGGTCCTGGGGACAAGTGGGGTCCCCAGGATGTCACAATGGGCCCGGGGGACAAGGGGGTGCAGAGGATGTCACAATGGGCCCTGGGGACAATGGGGGGTCCTGGGACGTCACAATGGGCCCTGGGGACAAGGGGGGGTCCCCAGGATGTCACAATGGGCCCTGGGGACAATGGGGGGTCCTGGGATGCCACAATGGGCCCTGGGGACAAGGGTGGGTCCCCAGGATGTCACAATGGTTCTTGGGAACAAGGGGGTCCCCCAGATATCACAATGGGCCCTGGGGACAATGTAAGGTCCTGGGCTGTCACAATGGACCCTGAGGACATGGGGCTCCCCAGGATGTCACAATGGGGCCTGGGGACAAAGACTGTCCCCAGGATGTCACAATGGGCCCTGGGGACAATGGGGGGTCCTGGGACGTGACAATGGGCCCTGGGGACAAGGAGGGATCCCCAGGATGTCACAATGGGCCCTGGGGACAATGGGGGGTCCTGGGACGTCACAATGGGCCCTGGGGACAAGGGGGGATCCCCAGGATGTCACAATGAGTCCTGAGGACAGGGGGGGTCCCCATGGTGTCACAATAGGCCCTGGGGACAAATGGGGTCCCCTGGATGTCACAATGGGCTCTGGGGACAAGGAGGGTCCCCAGGATGTCACAATGGGCCCTGGGGACAAAGAGCGTCCCCAGCATGTCACAATGGGCCCTGGGGACAAAGGGGGGTCCCCTGAATGTCACAATGGGCCCTGGGGACAATGGGGGGTCCTGGAATGTCACAATGAGCCCTGCAGACAAGGGTGGTACCCACTGTGTCACAATGGGCCCTGGGCACAAGGGGGAGTCCCCATAGTGTCACAATGGGTCCTGGGGACAAGTGGGGTCCCCAGGATGTCACAATGGGCCCTGGGGACAATGGGGGGTCCTGGGACGTCACAATGGGCCCTGGGGACAATGGGGGGTCCCCTGAATGTCACAATGGGCCCTGGGGACAAAGGGGGGTCCACAGGATGTCACAATGGGCCCTGGGGACAATGTGGGGTCCTGGGATTTCACAATGGGCCCCAGTGACAAAGGGGGTCCCCTGAATGTCACAATGGGTCCTGGGGATAATGGGGGGTCCTGGGACGTCCCAATGGGCCCTGGGGACAAGGAGGGATTCCCAGGATGTCACAATGGGCCCTGGGGACAAGGGGGTGTCCCCAGGATGTCACAATGGGCCTTGCGGACAAGGGTGGTACCCACGGTGTCACAATGGTCACTGGGCACAAGGGGGGGTCCCTATAGTGTCACAATGGGTCCTGGGGACAAGTGGGGTCCCCAGGATGTCACAATGGGCCCTGGGGACAAAGAGGGGTCCTCTGAATGTCACAATGGGCCCTGGGGACAAGGGGGTGCAGAGGATGTCACAATGGGCCCTGGGGACAATGGGGGGTCCTGAGACGTCACAATGGGCCCTGGGGACAAGGGGGGGGTCCCCAGGATGTCACAGTGGGCCCTGGAAACAATGGGGGGTCCTGGGATGCCACAATGGGCCCTGGGGACAAGGGTGGGTCCCCAGGATGTCACAATGGTTCTTGGGAACAAGGGGGTCCCCCAGATATCACAATGGGCCCTGGGGACAATGTAAGGTCCTGGGCTGTCACAATGGACCCTGAGGACATGGGGCTCCCCAGGATGTCACAATGGGGCCTGGGGACAAAGACTGTCCCCAGGATGTCACAATGGGCCCTGGGGACAATGGGGGGTCCTGGGACGTCACAATGGGCCCTGGGGACAAGGAGGGATCCCCAGGATGTCACAATGGGCCCTGGGGACAATGGGGGGTCCTGGGACGTCACAATGGGCCCTGGGGACAAGGGGGGATCCCCAGGATGTCACAATGGGCCCTGGGGACAAAGAGTGATCCCCTGAATGTCACAATGGGTCCTGAGGACAAGGGGGTGCAGTGGATGTCACAATGGGCCCTGGGGACAATGGGGGGTGTCCAGGATGTCACAATGAGTCCTGAGGACAGGGGGGGTCGCCATGGTGTCACAATGGGTCCCCAGTGACAAGGAGGGGTCCCCATGGTGTCACAATAGGCCCTGGGGACAAATGGGGTCCCCTGGATGTCACAATGGGCTCTGGGGACAAGGAGGGTCCCCAGGATGTCACAATGGGCCCTGGGGACAAAGAGCGTCCCCAGCATGTCACAATGGGCCCTGGGGACAAAGGGTGGTACCCACTGTGTCACAATGGGCCCTGGGCACAAGGGGGAGTCCCCATAGTGTCACAATGGGTCCTGGGGACAAGTGGGGTCCCCAGGATGTCACAATGGGCCCTGGGGACAATGGGGGGTCCTGGGACGTCACAATGGGCCCTGGGGACAATGTGGGGTCCCCTGAATGTCACAATGGGCCCTGGGGACAAAAAGGGGTCCACAGGATGTCACAATGGGCCCTGGGGACAATGTGGGGTCCTGGGATTTCACAATGGGCCCCAGTGACAAAGGGGGTCCCCTGAATGTCACAATGGGTCCTGGGGATAATGGGGGGTCCTGGGACGTCCCAATGGGCCCTGGGGACAAGGAGGGATTCCCAGGATGTCACAATGGGCCCTGGGGACAAGGGGGTGTCCCCAGGATGTCACAATGGGCCCTGCGGACAAGGGTGGTACCCACGGTGTCACAATGGTCACTGGGCACAAGGGGGGGTCCCTATAGTGTCACAATGGGTCCTGGGGACAAGTGGGGTCCCCAGGATGTCACAATGGGCCCGGGGGACAAGGGGGTGCAGAGGATGTCACAATGGGCCCTGGGGACAATGGGGGGTCCTGGGACGTCACAATGGGCCCTGGGGACAAGGGGGGGTCCCCAGGATGTCACAATGGGCCCTGGGGACAATGGGGGGTCCTGGGATGCCACAATGGGCCCTGGGGACAAGGGTGGGTCCCCAGGATGTCACAATGGTTCTTGGGAACAAGGGGGTCCCCCAGATATCACAATGGGCCCTGGGGACAATGTAAGGTCCTGGGCTGTCACAATGGACCCTGAGGACATGGGGCTCCCCAGGATGTCACAATGGGGCCTGGGGACAAAGACTGTCCCCAGGATGTCACAATGGGCCCTGGGGACAATGGGGGGTCCTGGGACGTGACAATGGGCCCTGGGGACAAGGAGGGATCCCCAGGATGTCACAATGGGCCCTGGGGACAATGGGGGGTCCTGGGACGTCACAATGGGCCCTGGGGACAAGGGGGGATCCCCAGGATGTCACAATGAGTCCTGAGGACAGGGGGGGTCCCCATGGTGTCACAATAGGCCCTGGGGACAAATGGGGTCCCCTGGATGTCACAATGGGCTCTGGGGACAAGGAGGGTCCCCAGGATGTCACAATGGGCCCTGGGGACAAAGAGCGTCCCCAGCATGTCACAATGGGCCCTGGGGACAAAGGGGGGTCCCCTGAATGTCACAAATGGCCCTGGGGACAATGGGGGGTCCTGGGATGTCACAATGAGCCCTGCAGACAAGGGTGGTACCCACGGTGTCACAATGGGCCCTGGGCACAAGGGGGGGTCCCCATAGTGTCACAATGGGTCCTGGGGACAAGTGGGGTCCCCAGGATGTCACAATGGGCCCTGGGGACAATGGGGGGTCCTGGGACGTCACAATGGGCCCTGGGGACAATGTGGGGTCCCCTGAATGTCACAATGGGCCCTGGGGACAAGGGGGTGCCGAGGATGTCACAATGGGCCCTGGGGACAATGGGGGGTCCCCTGAATGTCACAATGGGCCCTGGGGACAAAGGGGGGTCCGCAGGATGTCACAATGGGCCCTGGGGACAATGTGGGGTCCTGGGATTTCACAATGGGCCCCAGTGACAAAGGGGGTCCCCTGAATGTCACAATGGGTCCTGGGGATAATGGGGGGTCCTGGGACGTCCCAATGGGCCCTGGGGACAAGGAGGGATTTCCAGGATGTCACAATGGGCCCTGGGGACAAGGGGGTGTCCCCAGGATGTCACAATGGGCCCTGCGGACAAGGGTGGTACCCACGGTGTCACAATGGTCACTGGGCACAAGGGGGGGTCCCTATAGTGTCACAATGTGTCCTGGGGACAAGTGGGGTCCCCAGGATGTCACAATGGGCCCGGGGGACAAGGGGGTGCAGAGGATGTCACAATGGGCCCTGGGGACAAGGGGGTGCAGAGGATGTCACAATGGGCCCTGGGGACAATGGGGGGTCCTGGGACGTCACAATGGGCCCTGGGGACAAGGGGGGGTCCCCAGGATGTCACAATGGGCCCTGGGGACAATGGGGGGTCCTGGGATGTCACAATGGGCCCTGGGGACAAGGGTGGGTCCCCAGGATGTCACAATGGGCCTTGGGAACAAGGGGGTCCCCCAGATATCACAATGGGCCCTAGGGGCAATGTAAGGTCCTGGGCTGTCACAATGGACCCTGAGGACAAGGGGGGTCCCCAGGATGTCACAATGGGGCCTGGGGACCAGGGTGGGTCCTGGGATGTCACAATGGGCACCAGTGACAAAGGGGGTCCCTATGGTGCCACAATGGGCCCTGGGCACAAAGGGGGTCCCCTGGATGTCACAATGGGCTCTGGGGACAAGGAGGGTCCCCAAGATGTCACAATGGGCCCTGGGGACAAAGAGCGTCCCCAGCATGTCACAATGGGCCCTGGGGACAAAGGGGGTCCCCACGGTATCAGAATGGGCCCTGGGGACAAAGGGGGGTCCCCTGAATGTCACAATGGGCCCTGGGGACAATGGGGGGTCCTGGGATGTCACAATGAGCCCTGCGGACAAGGGTGGTACCCACGGTGTCACAATGGGCCCTGGGCACAAGGCGGGGTCCCCATAGTGTCACAATGGGTCCTGGGGACAAGTGGGGTCCCCAGGATGTCACAATGGGCTCTGGGGACAATGTGGGGTCCCCAGGATGTCACAATGGGCCCTGGGGACAATGTGGGGTCCAGGGATTTCACAATGGGCCCCAGTGACAAAGGGGGTCCCCTGAATGTCACAATGGGTACTGGGGACAATGGGAGGTCCTGGGAAGTCACAATGGGCTCTGGGGACAAGGAGGGATTCCCAGGATGTCACAATGGGCCCTGGGGACAAGGGGGAGTCCCCAGGATGTCACAATGGGCCCTGCAGACAAGGGTGGTACCCAGGATGTCACAATGGTCACTGGGCACAAGGGGGGGTCCCTATAATGTCACAATGGGTCCTGGGGACAATTGGGGTCCCCTGAAAGTCACAATGGGCCCTGGGGACAATGTGGGGTCCTGGGATGTCACAATGGGCCCCAGTGACAAACGGGGGCCCCTGAATGTCACAATGGGCCCTGGGGACAATGGGGGGTCCTGGGACGTCACAATGGGCCCTGGGGACAAGGAGGGATCCCCAGGATGTCACAATGGGCCCTGGGGACAATGTCGGGTCCTGAGACATCACAATGGGCCCTGGGGACAAGGGGGGTTCCCCAGGATGTCACAATGGGCCCTGGGGACAAAGAGGGGTCCCCTGAATGTCACAATGGGCCCTGGGGACAAGGGGGTGCCGAGGATGTCACAATGGGCCCTGGGGACAATGGGGGGTCCTGGGGCCTCACAATGGGCCCTGAGGACAATGGTGGGTCCCCTGAATGTCACAATGGGCCCTGGGGACAAAGGGGGGTCCGCAGGATGTCACAATGGGCACTGGGGACAAAGGGGGGGTCCCCATGGTGTCACAATGGGCCCAAGTAACAAGGAGGGTCCCCACGGTGCCACAATGGGTCCTGGGGACAAGGGCGTCCCCCAGATGTCACAATGGGCCCTGGGGACAATAGGGTTGCCCAGGATGTCACAATGGGCCCTGGGGACAATGGGAGTCCCCAAGGTGTCAGAACGAGCCCTAGGGACAAAGTGGAATCCTGGAATGTCACAATGTCCCCCAGTGACAAAGGGGTTCCCCATGGTGCCACAATGGGCCCTGGGGACAAAAGGGGTCCCCAGGATTTCACAATAGCACTGGGGACAAAGGGGGGTCATGGGATGTCACAATGGGCCCCAGTGACAAACGGGGTCCCCATGGTGCCACAATGGGCCGTGGGGACAAATGGGGTCCCCAGGATATCACAATGAACGCTGGGGACAAAGGGTGGTCCTGGGACATTTCAATGTGGCTTGGGGACAAAAACTGTCCCCAGGATGTCACAATGGGCCCTGGGGACAATGGGGGGTCCTGGGACGTGACAATGGGCCCTGGGGACAAGGAGGGATCCCCAGGATGTCACAATGGGCCCTGGGGACAAGGGGGGATCCCCAGGATGTCACAATGGGCCCTGGGGACAAAGAGTGATCCCCAGGATGTCACAATGGGCCCTGGGGACAAAGAGTGATCCCCTGAATGTCACAATGGGTCCTGAGGACAAGGGGGTGCAGTGGATGTCACAATGGGCCCTGGGGACAATGGGGGGTGTCCAGGATGTCACAATGAGTCCTGAGGACAGGGGGGGTCGCCATGGTGTCACAATGGGTCCCCAGAGACAAGGAGGGGTCCCCATGGTGTCACAATAGGCCCTGGGGACAAATGGGGTCCCCTGGATGTCACAATGGGCTCTGGGGACAAGGAGGGTCCCCAGGATGTCACAATGGGCCCTGGGGACAAAGAGCGTCCCCAGCATGTCACAATGGGCCCTGGGGACAAAGGGGGGTCCCCTGAATGTCACAAATGGCCCTGGGGACAATGGGGGGTCCTGGGATGTCACAATGAGCCCTGCAGACAAGGGTGGTACCCACGGTGTCACAATGGGCCCTGGGCACAAGGGGGGGTCCCCATAGTGTCACAATGGGTCCTGGGGACAAGTGGGGTCCCCAGGATGTCACAATGGGCCCTGGGGACAATGGGGGGTCCTGGGACGTCACAATGGGCCCTGGGGACAATGTGGGGTCCCCTGAATGTCACAATGGGCCCTGGGGACAAGGGGGTGCCGAGGATGTCACAATGGGCCCTGGGGACAATGGGGGGTCCCCTGAATGTCACAATGGGCCCTGGGGACAAAGGGGGGTCCGCAGGATGTCACAATGGGCCCTGGGGACAATGTGGGGTCCTGGGATTTCACAATGGGCCCCAGTGACAAAGGGGGTCCCCTGAATGTCACAATGGGTTCTGGGGATAATGGGGGGTCCTGGGACGTCCCAATGGGCCCTGGGGACAAGGAGGGATTCCCAGGATGTCACAATGGGCCCTGGGGACAAGGGGGTGTCCCCAGGATGTCACAATGGGCCCTGCGGACAAGGGTGGTACCCACGGTGTCACAATGGTCACTGGGCACAAGGGGGGGTCCCTATAGTGTCACAATGTGTCCTGGGGACAAGTGGGGTCCCCAGGATGTCACAATGGGCCCGGGGGACAAGGGGGTGCAGAGGATGTCACAATGGGCCCTGGGGACAAGGGGGTGCAGAGGATGTCACAATGGGCCCTGGGGACAATGGGGGGTCCTGGGACGTCACAATGGGCCCTGGGGACAAGGGGGGGTCCCCAGGATGTCACAATGGGCCCTGGGGACAATGGGGGGTCCTGGGATGTCACAATGGGCCCTGGGGACAAGGGTGGGTCCCCAGGATGTCACAATGGGCCTTGGGAACAAGGGGGTCCCCCAGATATCACAATGGGCCCTAGGGACAATGTAAGGTCCTGGGCTGTCACAATGGACCCTGAGGACAAGGGGGGTCCCCAGGATGTCACAATGGGGCCTGGGGACCAGGGTGGGTCCTGGGATGTCACAATGGGCACCAGTGACAAAGGGGGTCCCTATGGTGCCACAATGGGCCCTGGGCACAAAGGGGGTCCCCTGGATGTCACAATGGGCTCTGGGGACAAGGAGGGTCCCCAAGATGTCACAATGGGCCCTGGGGACAAAGAGCGTCCCCAGCATGTCACAATGGGCCCTGGGGACAAAGGGGGTCCCCACGGTATCAGAATGGGCCCTGGGGACAAAGGGGGGTCCCCTGAATGTCACAATGGGCCCTGGGGACAATGGGGGGTCCTGGGATGTCGCAATGAGCCCTGCGGACAAGGGTGGTACCCACAGTGTCACAATGGGCCCTGGGCACAAGGGGGGGTCCCCATAGTGTCACAATGGGTCCTGGGGACAAGTGGGGTCCCCAGGATGTCACAATGGGCTCTGGGGACAATGTGGGATCCCCAGGATGTCACAATGGGCCCTGGGGACAATGTGGGGTCCTGGGATTTCACAATGGGCCCCAGTGACAAAGGGGGTCCCCTGAATGTCACAATGGGTACTGGGGACAATGGGAGGTCCTGGGACGTCACAATGGGCTCTGGGGACAAGGAGGGATTCCCAGGATGTCACAATGGGCCCTGGGGACAAGGGGGAGTCCCCAGGATGTCACAATGGGCCCTGCAGACAAGGGTGGTACCCAGGATGTCACAATGGTCACTGGGCACAAGGGGGGGTCCCTATAATGTCACAATGGGTCCTGGGGACAATTGGGGTCCCCTGAAAGTCACAATGGGCCCTGGGGACAATGTGGGGTCCTGGGATGTCACAATGGGCCCCAGTGACAAACGGGGGCCCCTGAATGTCACAATGGGCCCTGGGGACAATAGGGGGTCCTGGGACGTGACAATGGGCCCTGGGGACAAGGAGGGATCCCCAGGATGTCACAATGGGCCCTGGGGACAATGGCGGGTCCTGAGACATCACAATGGGCCCTGGGGACAAGGGGGGTTCCCCAGGATGTCACAATGGGCCCTGGGGACAAAGAGGGGTCCCCTGAATGTCACAATGGGCCCTGGGGACAAGGGGGTGCCGAGGATGTCACAATGGGCCCTGGGGACAATGGGGGGTCCTGGGGCCTCACAATGGGCCCTGAGGACAATGGTGGGTCCCCTGAATGTCACAATGGGCCCTGGGGACAAAGGGGGGTCCGCAGGATGTCACAATGGGCACTGGGAACAAAGGGGGGGTCCCCATGGTGTCACAATGGGCCCAAGTGACAAGGAGGGTCCCCACGGTGCCAGGATGGGTCCTGGGGACAAGGGCGTCCCCCAGATGTCACAATGGACCCTGGGGACAATGGGGTTGCCCAGGATGTCACAATGGGCCCTGGGGACAATGGGAGTCCCCAAGGTGTCAGAACGAGCCCTGGGGACAAAGTGGAATCCTGGAATGTCACAATGGCCCCCAGTGACAAAGGGGTTCCCCATGGTGCCACAATGGGCCCTGGGGACAAAAGGGGTCCCCAGGATTTCACAATAGCACTGGGGACAAAGGGGGGTCATGGGATGTCACAATGGGCCCCAGTGACAAACGGGGTCCCCATGGTGCCACAATGGGCCGTGGGGACAAATGGGGTCCCCAGGATATCACAATGAACGCTGGGGACAAAGGGTGGTCCTGGGACATTTCAATGGGCCCTGGGGACAAAGGGGGGACCCCAAAATTTCACAATGGGCCCTGGGGACAAAGGGGGGTCCGCAGGATGTCACAATGGGCCCTGGGGACAATGGGGGGTGCCCAGGATGTGAAAATGAGGCCTGAGGTCAAGGAGGGGTCCCCATGGTGTCACAATAGGCCATGGGGACAAAGTGGGATCCTAGAATGTCACAATGGGCCTTGGGGACAAAAGGGGTCCCCATGGTGCTACAATGGGTCCTGGGAGCAAGGGCGTGGCCAGGATACCACAATGGGTCCTGGGAAAAATGGGGGGTGCCCAGGATGTCACAATGGACCCTGAGGACAAGCAGGGGTCTCCATGGTGTCACAATGGGCCCCCAGTGACAAGGGGGGGTCCCCATGGTGCCACAATGCGCCCTGGGGAGAAACAGGTCTCCAGGATGTCACAATGGGCCCTAAGGACAAAGGGGGGTCCGCCGGCTGTAACAATGGGCCCTGGGTACAATGGGGGGTCCTGGGATGTCACAATGGGCCCTGGGGACAAGAAGGGATCCCCAGGATGTCACAATGGGCCCTGGAGACAATGGGGGGTCCTGGGACGTCACAATGGGCCCTGGGGACAAGGGGTTCCCCCAGATATCACAATGGGCCCTGGGGACAAAGTAAGGTCCTGGGCTGTCACAATGGACCCTGAGGACAAGGGGGGTACCCAGGATGTCACAATGGGCCCTGGGGACCAGGGGGGGTCCTGGGATGTCACAATGGGCCCTAGTGATAAAGTGGGTCCCTATGGTGCCACAATGGGCCCTGGGGACAAAGGGGGGTCCCCTGAATTTCACAATGGGCCCTGGGGACAATGGGGGGTCCTGGGATGTCACAATGAGCCCTGCAGACAAGGGTGGTACCCACAGTGTCACAATGGGCCCTGGGCACAAGGGGGGGTCCCCAGGATGTCACAATGGGTCCTGGGGACAAGTGGGGTCCCCAGGATGTCACAATGGGCCCTGGGGACAATGTGGGGTCCTGGGATGTCACAATGGGCCCCAGTGACAAAGGGGGGTCCCCTGAATGTCACAATGGGTCCTGGGGACAATGGGGGGTCCTGGGACGTCACAATGGGCCCTGGGGACAAGGAGCGATATGCAGGATGTCACAATGGGCCCTGGGGACAATGGGGGGTCCTGGGACATCACAATGGGCCCTGGGGATAAGGGGGGGTCCCCAGGATGTCACAATGGGACCTGGGGACAAAGAGGGGTCCCCTGAATGTCACAATGGGCCCTGGGGACAAGGGGGGGTCCTGGGACGTCACAATGGGCCCTGGGGACAAAGAGGGGTGCCCAGGATGTCACAATGGGCCCTGGGGACAAGGGGGTGCCAAGGATGTCACAATGGGCCCTGGGGACAATGGGGGGTCCTGGAATGTCACAATGGGCCCTGGGGACAATGGGGGTCCCCAGAATGTCACAATGGGCCCTGGGGACAATGAGGGTCCCCAGGATGTCACAATGGGCCCTGGAGACAATGGGGGGTGCCCAGGATGTGAGAATGAGTCCTGAGGACAAGGAGGGGTCCCCATGGTGTCACAATGGATCCCCAGTGACAAGGAGGGGTCCCGATGTTGTCACAATAGGCCCTGGGGACAAAGTGGGGTCCTAGAATGTCACAATGGCCCTGGGGACAAAAGGGGTCCCCATGGTGCTACAATGGGTCCTGGGGACAAAGGGGGGTCCTGGGATGTCACAATGGGCCCTGGGGACAAGGGGGTGTCCCCATGGTGCTACAATGGGTCCTGGGAGCAAGGGTGTGGCCAGGATGTCACAATGGGTCCTGGGGAAAATGGGGGGTGCCCAGGATGTCACAATGGACCCTGGGGACAAGGGGGGGTCTCCAGGATGTCACAATGGGCCCTGGGAACAAGGGGGTCCCCCAGATATCACAATGGGCCCTGGGGACAAAGTAAGGTCCTGGACTGTCACAATGGACCCTGAGGACAAGGGGGGTCCCCAGGATGTCACAATGAAGTCTTGGGACAAAGGGAGTCCCCAGGATGTCAAAATGGGTCCTGGGGACAAGGGGGGGTCCTGGGATGTCACAATGGGCCCTAGTGACAAAGTGGGTCGCTATGGTGCCACAATGGGCCCTGGGGACAAAGGGGGTCCCCTGGATGTCACAATGGGCTCTGGAGACAAGGAGGGTCCCCAGGATGTCACAATGGGCCCTGGGGACAAAGAGCGTCCCCAGGATGTCACAATGGGCCCTGGGGACAAAGGGGGTCCCCACGGTCTCAGAATGGGCCCTGGTGACAAAGGGGGGTCCCCTGAATGTCACAGTGGGTCCTGGGGACAATGGTGGGTCCTGGGATGTCACAATGAGTCCTGCGGACAAGGGTGGTACCCGCAGTGTCACAATGGGCCCTGGGCACACGGGGGGGTCCCCATAGTGTCACAATGGGTCCTGGGGACAAGTGGGGTCCCCAGGATGTCACAATGGGCCCTGGGGACAATGTGGGGTCCTGGGATGTCACAATGGGCCCCAGTGACAAAGGGGGTCCCCTGAATGTCACAATGGGTCCTGGGGACAATGGGGGGTCCTGGGATGTCACAATGGGCCCTGAGGACAAGGGGGGTCCCCAGGATGTCACAATGAAGTCTTGGGACAAAGGGAGTCCCCAGGATGTCAAAATGGGTCCTGGGGACAAGGGGGGGTCCTGGGATGTCACAATGGGCCCTAGTGACAAAGTGGGTCGCTATGGTGCCACAATGGGCCCTGGGGACAAAGGGGGTCCCCTGGATGTCACAATGGGCTCTGGAGACAAGGAGGGTCCCCAGGATGTCACAATGGGCCCTGGGGACAAAGAGCGTCCCCAGGATGTCACAATGGGCCCTGGGGACAAAGGGGGTCCCCACGGTCTCAGAATGGGCCCTGGTGACAAAGGGGGGTCCCCTGAATGTCACAGTGGGTCCTGGGGACAATGGTGGGTCCTGGGATGTCACAATGAGTCCTGCGGACAAGGGTGGTACCCGCAGTGTCACAATGGGCCCTGGGCACACGGGGGGGTCCCCATAGTGTCACAATGGGTCCTGGGGACAAGTGGGGTCCCCAGGATGTCACAATGGGCCCTGGGGACAATGTGGGGTCCTGGGATGTCACAATGGGCCCCAGTGACAAAGGGGGTCCCCTGAATGTCACAATGGGTCCTGGGGACAATGGGGGGTCCTGGGATGTCACAATGGGCCCTGGGGAGAAGGGGGGGGGTCCCCAGGATGTCACAATGTGCCCTGGGTACAAAGAGGCGTTCCCGGAATGTCACAATGGGCCCTGGGGACAAGGGGGTACCCTGAATGTCACAATGGGCCCTGGGGACAATGGGGGGTCCTAAGACGTCACAATGGGCTCTGGGGAAAAGGAGGGATCCCCAGGATGTCACAATGGGCCCTATGGACAATGGGGGGTCCTGGGACGTCACAATGGGCCCCAGTGACAAGGGGGGGTCCCCAGGATGTCACAATGGGCCCTGGGGACAAGGGGGTGCAGTGGATGTCACAATGGGCCCTGGGGACAATGTGGGGTCCTGGGATGTCACAATGGGCCCCAGTGACAAGGGGGGGTCCCCTGAATGTCACAATGGGCCCTGGGGACAAGGGGGTTCCTGGGACGTCACAGTGGGCCCTGGGGACAAGGAGGGATCCCCAGGATGTCACAATGGGCCGTGGGGACTATGGGGTGTCCTGGGACGTCACAATGGGCCCTGGGGACAAGGGGGCGTTGCCAGGATGTCACAAGGGGCCCTGGGGACAAAGAGGGGTCCCTACAGTGTCACAATGGGTCCTGGGGACACAGAGGGGCCCTAGGACCTCACAATCGGCCCTGGGGACAACGGTGGGTCCCCTGTAAGTCTCAATGAGCCCGGGGAACAGAGGGGGTCCCCAGGATCTCACAATGTGCTCTGGGGACAATGTGGGGTCCTGGGATGTCACAATGGGCCCTGGGGACAAAGGGGGCTCCCCAGGATATCACAATGGGGCCTGAGGACAAGGGGAGGTCCCCATGGTGTTACAATGGGTCCCCAGCGACAAGGGGGTCCCCCATCGTGTCACAATGAGCCCTGGGGACAATGGGGGGTCCTGGGGTGTCACAATGGGCCCTGGGGACAAGGGGTTTAGGGGGTTGTGTTAGGGGGTTGGAGGATTAGGTCGTGCAGGATTTGGGGGTGCAAGGCCAGGGGAGCAGGATTTTGCGGGGCCTGATTTGGGGCTACAGGGTCTGTGATTGCAGGTTCCAGGGGTGCAGGATTTGGGGGTTCAGGGTTTAGGGGTGCAGTGGTTTGGAGTGCAGTGGTTTGGGGTGCAGGGTTTGGGGAAGGAGGATATGGGGGTGCAGGATTTAGGGTGCAGGATCTTGGGGTGAAAGGGTTTGGCGTGAAGGGTTGGGTAGGACAGGATTTGGGGTGCAGGTTTTTAGGGTGCAACTTGTGGGGGTCAGGATTTGGGGTACAAGGTTTGGGGGTGCAGGGTTTAGTGGTGCAGGGTTTGGGGGTTCAGGTCTTGGGGAGGCAGAATTGGGGGTGCAGGTTTTTGGAGTTAAGGGATTTGGGGGTGCAGATTTTGGGTGTTCAGGACCTGGGGGTGCAGGATTTGGGGATGTAGGTTTGGGGTGGCAGGGCTTAGGGTTTCAGTATCTTGGGTTGAAGAGGTTTGGGGGGAAGGGTTGGGTACGGCAGGATTTGGGGGTGCAGGGCTTCGGGCTGAGGGTTTGGGGGTGCAGGGTTCGCATGTTCAGGAACTGGGGGTGCAGGATTTTGGTTTGCAGGTTTGGGGAATTTTGGGGTAAAGGATTTGGGGTGCAGGGTTGGGGACGCAGGATCTGAGGGTGCAGCGTTTGGGGTGCAGAGTTAGGGGCTGCAGGATCTGGGGTGCAGGGTTTGGGGGGCACTGTTTTGGGGGGAAGGATTTGGGGGATGCAGGGTTTAAGGGTTTAGAATTTGGAGGTGTCGAATTTTGGGGTGCAGGAGGTGTGGGGTTTGGGGTTGCAGGATTGGGGGGAGAATGGTTTGGGGGTGCAAGACTTGAGGGTGCAGGGTTTGGGGGTTTGGGACGTGGGGCTGGAGGATTTGGGGGTGCAGGATTTGGGGTGCAGTGTGTGGGGGTGCAAGATCTTGGGGTGTACGAGCGTTGGGTGTGGGATTGGAAGGACAATGATTTGGGGGTGCAGGGATTGGGGGTGTAGGGTTTTGGGGTTGCTGCGTTTGGAGATTTGGGATGTGGAGGTCAAGGATTTAGGGGTACAAGGGCTGGTTGCAGGATTTGGGGTACAGGGTTTGGTTGCAGGATTTGGGGTGCAGGGTTTGAAGTGCAGGGCTAAAGAGGGCAGGATTTGGAGGTGCAAGATTTGGTGGTCTGGGGTACTGGGCTGCAGGGTTTTGGGGTGCGGGATTTGGGGGTGCAGGTTCCATGTCTTTAGGAACTGGGCGGGGAGGGTTTCTTGGTGCGGACCTTTGAGTGCAAGTTTGAGGGGCCTTGATTTTGGGGTGCACGGTTTGGGGGGCAGGATTCCGGGTGTAAGGTTTTGGGGTGCAGGACTTGGGGGCGCAGGTTTCACACGTTAAGGAACTGGGGCTGCAGAGGTTGGGGGTGCAGCGTTGTGGGCTGCAGGGTTGAAGGGTGCAGGATTTAGGGGTACAGGTTTTGGGGGTGCAGGAGCTGGGGGTGCAGGATTTAGGGATCCGAATATGGGGGTGCAGGGTTCTGGGGTGCAGGATCTGGGTGAGCAGGCTGTTGGGGTACAGAACCTTGTAGTTCAGCGTTTAGAGGCAGGATTTTGGGGTGCAGGAATTTGGGGGTGCAGGGATTTGGGGGTGCAGGGCTTTGTGGTGCAACTTATGGGGTAGAAGGTTTTGGGGTGCAGGGTTTTGGGGGTGCAGGGTTTAGCGCCAGAATTGGGGGTGCAGGGTTTGGGATTGCAGGGTGTTGGGGGAAGGATCTGGGGGTACAAGATTTGGGGTAGCAGGGTTTTGGGGAGCAGGGTTTAGGGGTCAGGCTTTAGGGGGACAGGGTTTGGGGGGCAGGGCTGGGAGGGATGATTTGGGGGTGCAGGGTTTAGGGCAGCAGGATCTTGGGGTGAAGGGGTTTGGGGTGAAGGGTTGGGTAGGACAGCATTTGGGGTGCAGGATTTTAGGGTGCAACTTGTGGGGGCAGGATTTGGGGTACAGGAGGTTGGGGGTGCAGGGTTTGGGGTGTAGGAGTTAGTGGAGCAGAGAATGGGGGTGAAGGTCTTGTGGAGGCAGAATTGGGGGTGCAGGTCTTGGGGAGGCAGAATTGGGGGTGCAGATTTTGGGTGTTCAGGACCTGGGGGTGCAGGATTTGGGGATGTAGGTTTTGGGGGGTAGATTTTGGGGTGCTGGGTTCGGGACATGGGTCTGGAGGATTTGGGGGTGCAGGGTTAAGGGGTTTAGGATTTTGGGGTGCACAGTTTAGGGTGCACGTTCTGGGCATGTATGATTTCAGAGTGCAGGGCTTTGGGGTACAGGATTTGGGGTGCAGGGTTTTGGAGTCAGGATCTGGGGGTGCAGGGTGTTGGGGAGAAGGATTTGGGGGTGCAGCATTTTGAAGGGCAGGGTTTGGAGGAGGGAGGTTTTGGGGGTGAAGGATTTGGTGGTTCAGGTTTTGGGGGTGCAGTGTTAAGAGGGTGGAGGTTTAGGGGTGCAGGATTTGGGGGTTCAGGATGTGGGGGTAAAGGGTATCGGAGGGAAGGATCTGGGGCTTCAGGATTTGGGGGTGCACTGTTTGGGGGTGCAGGGTTTAGAAGTCAGGTCTAAGAGTGCAGCGTTTGGGGTGCAGACTGTGGGGTGCATAGGACTGGGGCACAGGATTTGGGGGTGCGGGGTTTCAGGGATCAGGATTTGGAGGTGTGGAGTTTTGGGGTGCAGGGGATGGGGTTGAAGGATATGAGGGTGTAGGGTGGTGGGGGAAGGATTTGGGGGTGAGAGATTTGGGGTGCAGGATTTGGGGGTGCAGAGTTTTGGGAGGCAAGGATCTGGGGCTGCAGGATTTGGGGGTTCAGTGTTTAGGGCAGCCCAATCTTGGGGTGCAGGGGTTTGCAGTGAAAGGTTTGGTAGGCAGGATTTGGGGTGCAGGATTCTGGGGTGCTGGGTTTGGGGTACAGGATTTGGTGTTGCAGGGATGGGGTTGAAGGGCTTGGGTTTCCAGGCCTTTGAGGTGCAGGATTTGGAGGTGCAGGGTTTGGGAGGGAATTCTTTGGGGTGCAGGGTTTGGGGGCAGGGTTTAGGGGTGTAGGGTATAAGACAGAAGGATTTGGGAATGCAGGGTTTGGGGTGCAGGTTTCGGGGTTCAGGAAGGTAGGGAGGGCAGGATTAGGGGGTGCAAGGTTTCAGTTGTAGGGTTTAGGGGTGCAGAGTTTGGTAGGGCCGAATTTGGGGGTGCAGGGTTTGGGGTGCAGGGTTTGGGAAGACAGGATCGGGGTGGAGGATTTGGGGGTGCAGGATTGAGGGGCAGGGTTTTGGTGCAGGGCTTGGGGTCAGGATCTGGGGTGCAGGGTTTGGGAAGAGTATTTTGGGGTGCAGGATTTTGGGTGCCGTATTTGCGGGGCAGGTTTGGGGTGATCACTGCACCTTTTCCTTTCTCCAGGTGCAGAGCCCGTGCCTCACTTGGTTCCGTCTGCAAACAGCGCCCATCCCAGCTCGAATCCCCCTGCCCCTCTCACCCTGTGCAGCTCTTTGTGCGCTGAGCTCCGCACTCAGCACCAGCGGGTGCGTCTCCTCCTGAGGGGCTGGGGGGAGGGGGCGGGGCCAAGGGCTGGTTTGAGGGGGCGGGCCTGAGGCGGCGAGCTGCGATTGGCCGGCCGGGACGCAGCGGCCGTTCCCGCCTGAGCCTTGGGGCGGAGCCAGAGCGGGAGTGCGGGGGGTGGCCGGGCCAGGAGCTGCCCGCAGAGCGCCCGGAGAGCGGGCTTCGGGGACTCTGCCCGGGAACGAGCGGCAGGAGGAGAGGAGACGGCCCCAGCGGTACCGGGTGAGCTTCTGGCTGGAGCCTGGGAGCTGTTCCTCCCAGCGAGGGCTGTCGGGCACTGAACAGGCTGCCCAGGGCAGGGCTGGAGCCGCCATCCCTGGAGGGGTTTCCACAGGAGCTCCTGAGGGCCGTGGGCAGTGCCGGGGGGTTGTGCTTGGACTCCAGCACCTTCAAGGTGTTTGACACCCAAAGGGATTCTGTGGCACACTCCATTTTCACATTGCCATGGAGCCCGGAGGTCCCAGCGGGGTTTGGATCAGCGTGTTCTGGAACATTCTCAGTGGTCGGGTCTGTGTGCAGAGTGTGGTGGGAACGAGAAGAGAGGAGATGGAGAGAACAGTGGGGAGGTGGAGGAGCAGGAGTGGAGGTGAATACCAGAGAGAGCGAGTGTGTGCGGATCAGCAGTGATCACCCCAAACCTGCCCCGCAGACACGGCACCCAAAATCCTGCACCCCAAAATACTCTTCCCAAACCTGCACCCCAGATCCTGACCCCCAGAACCCTCAAACCCCAAATCCTGCACCCTAGATTTTGCATCCCTGTTAACCCTTCACCCCAAAACCCTGCAACACAAAATCCTGCCCACCAAATCCTGCAACCCCAATTTCGGCCCTACCAAACTCTGCACCCCTAAACCCTACAAGCGAAATCTTGCACCCCCTAAACCTGCCCTCCCAAATCCTAAACCCCCAACAATGCACCCCCAAACCCTGCACCCCAAATCCTGCCCCCCCAGCCTGCACTCTGCACCCCCAAACCGTGCACTCCCAATCCTTGAACGCCCAAGTCCTGCACCCCCACGTCCTTAGCGCCCAAAATGTGCACCCCAGATCCTCCCCACCCAGTCCTGCACCCCTAATATTCCACCCTCTAATACTGCACCCCTAAGCCTCGCACCCTGAAAACTGCACCCCCAGGTCCTGAGTCCCCAAACCCTGCACCCCCAAATCCCGCGCCCTTAAATCCTGTCCTCCTAAAACCCAGGACCCCCATAGTTTGCCTCCCCAAACCCTGCTCCCCAAACCACTGCACCCCCAAACACAGCACCCCCAGGTCCTGAACACCCAAACCCTGCACCCCAAACCCTGTACCCCCAAAGGCAGCACCCCCAGGTCCTGAACATGCAAACTCTGCACCCCAAACCCTGCCATCCCAAACCCTGCACCCATAATTCTGCCTCCCAAACCCTGAATCCCTGAAACACTCCACCTCCAAACCCGGCACCCCCAAATCGTTCCCCAACACCCTGCACCCCCTAACCCTGAACCCCAAATACCAAAAACCCTGCACCCCAAGATCCTGCAAGGTTTGGTAACCTTGCACCCTCAAATATTGCACTCCCCAAACCTGCATCCCGAAAGCATTCCTGCCCAAATTCTGTACCCTAAGATCCTGCACCCTAAAACCCTGCACCCCCAAAATCCTTCTCCCCAACCCTGCACCCCCAAAAACTCCGCCCCCACAACCTGAACCCCCAAACCCTGTACTAAAACCTGCAACCACAGACCTGGCACGCCCAAACTCTGCACCCCAAATCCTCCCTCCCCAAAACCTGCACCCCAAAACCGTACAGGCCCAGATCTTGCACCCCTAAATCTCTGCACTCCACAACCCTGCACCCTCAAATCCTGCACCCCTATATCCTGCCCCCCAAAACCCTGGCACCTCCAAACCCTTGACCCCCAAATCCTGCAACCCTAAACCAGGCACCCCCAAACCCTTCCCCACCAAACCCTGCACCCCCAGTTCCTCCATCCCCACGTCATGAGCCCCCAAACCCTGCTCCCTAAAACTCTGCACCCCCAAATCCTGAATTCCCAGGCCCTGCACCCCAAACTTAGCTGTCAAAACTGTGCACCCAAAATTCTGCCCCCACCGAACCCTAACCCTGGCTCCCCAAACCGTGCCCCCCAAACCCTGCTTCCCGTTATCCTCCAACCCCACAGCCCAAATCCCCAGAACCAGCAACCCCAAAACCCTGTACCCCCATCCCTGCACCCCAAATCATTTTCCTTCAAATCCTACCTGCAAAACTTGTACACCCCAAGATCCTGCACCCCTAAACCCTGTGCCCCAAACACTGCACCCCCAAACCCTGCCCTTCTAGATCCTGCACCCCAATACCCTCCCCCCCAGGTTCTGGACCCCCAAAACCTGCTCCCCAAACCCTACCCCCCCTAAACTGTCCACCCCCAAACTCTGCCCTACCGAGCCCTCCACCCCAAACCCCTGCACACCAAGATCCTGCTGCCCTAAACCCTGCACCCCCTTATCATCCTTCCCTAAACCCTGCACCCCAAACCACTGCACCCCAAACCTGACACCCCAGAACGCTGCAACGCCACATCCTGCCCCCTTAAACTGCACACCCCAGAATTCTGCACCCTAAAGTCCTGCACCCCAAAGCGTGCCCTACCAAAACTTTGTACCCCAACCCCTGCAGCCCCAAACCCTGCACCTCCAACCCTGCACCCCCAAACCCTGCACCCCAAATCCTGCACTCCAAAATCATACACCCTGAAACACTGAAACCCCAAATCCTACCCCTCAAACACTGCACCCCAAATCCTTCCTCCAGAACACTGCAGCCCTAAACCCTAAATCCCTGCAGCCCCAAATCCCGTCTAACCTTGGACCCCCAAAATCTGCACCCCTAGATCCTTCTCCCCAAGTGAATGCACCCCCAAAACCTGAACCCCAAACCCTGTACCCCAGATCCTGACCCCAAGCCCTGCACCAAAACCCTGCCCCTCAGTCCTGCACCCCCAAATCCTCCACCCCCGATCCTGTCTTCCCAAACCCTGCACCCCAAACCCTGCACCCCCAAATTCGGCCCCACCAAACTCTGCACCCCTAAACCCTACAACTGAAACCTTGCACCCCCTAATCCTGCCCTCCCTACCTTCCTGAACCCCGAAACCTGCACCCCAAACCCTGCATTCCCAAATCCTTCTGTCCTATACCCTACACCCCTAAACCTGCCCCCAAACCCTGCACCCCAAAGAATTCCCTCCCAAACCTTGCACCTCCAAATCCTGCACCTCAAAGGCCTGGAAACCCAAGCCCTTCAACCCCATCCCTGCAACACCAAATCCTGTACCCCAAACCCAGCACCCCAGAATCCTGCACCCCAAATCCTGCCTACCAAACCTTTCACTGCAAACCCCTGCACCCCGAGGTTGTGCTGCCCTAAACACTGAACCCCCAAATCCTGCAGCCCCGGATCCTTGCCTCCCAAAACTCTGCACCCCCAAATCCTGCACCCCAAATCTCTCACCCCCACCACCCTGCACTCCCAACCCCTGCACCCCAAAACTCCACACCTCCAAATCCTGAACCCTGAAACCTCGCACCCCCAAATCCTGTGCCCCAGTCCTGTGCACCCCACACTCTGCAACCTTAAATTTCCCCCCAAGCCCCTGCACCCCAAACGCTGCACTCTTAGACCTGACTTCTAAACCCTGCACCCCCAAACAGTGCACCCCCAAATCCTGAAACACCAGATCCTTCCCTCCCATACTGTGCACCCCCAAATCCTGAACCCTCAGATCCTGAATTCCAGGATCTTGCACCCCCAGACCCTGCACCCCCAAATCAGACACACGAAAACTCTGCACCCCCAAATCTTGCACCTCTAAGCCTCCACCCCTTAACACTGCATCCCCAAATCTTTCACCCCAAAACCTCAACCCAGAACCCTGTACCCCAAAACCCTACACCTCCAAATCCTGAACCCTTAAACCCTGCACCCCCAGATCCTCCCCCCAAATGAATGAACACCCAAAACCTACACCCCCAGATGCTGCTGCCCCATACCCCGCACCCCAAACTCTGCACCCAGAAATCCTGCACTCTCATAACCCTGCACCTCAAATAATTCCCTCGACCCTGCACCCCCAAACCTGTAACCCCAATCGCTGCACCCCCAGGTCCTGTCCCCACACTCTGCACTGCCAGATCCTGCCCCCCTAGACCCTTAAAGCCCAAGTATTGTACCCTCAGATCCTTCCTCAACACCCTGCACCCCCAAATTCCCCACCGAAAACCTGCACCCCCAGATCCTGCACCACCAAGTTCTGTACCCTGAAACCCTGCACTGAAAATCCTGCCCCCTAACTCTGCACCCCAAAATCCTGCACCCCCAAATCCTGCATCCCTAAACCCTGCACCCCCAAATCCTTCAACCCCCAAAGCCAATGCACTGCCAAACCCTGGACCCCCAGATACTGCACCCCAGAACCCTGCACGTTGAAATCCTGCACCCCCAAACCCTGCAGCCCAGAACCCTATACCCGATACTGCCGCCCCACAACTTGCACCCCCCAAACCTGCAACCCCAAATACTGCACCCCAAATCCTGCATCTTGAAACCCTGCACCCCTAAATCCTTCCTCCCAAGCCATGATTCCCCAAAACCTGTAATACCAAATCCTGCACCCCTAAATTCAGCCCTACCATACTTTGCACCCCTATAATTCAGCCCTACCAAACTTTGCACCCCTAAACCCTGAAATCTTACACCCCCTGATCCTGCCCTCCCAAATCCTGAGCCCTGCACCCCCAAAGCCTGCATTCCCAAACGCAGCACCCCCAGGTCCTGAGCACCCAAACACTGCACCCCCAAATTAGGCAGCCCCAAACCCAGCACGCCAAAATCCTCCATTCACAAACTCTGCATCCCCCAAACCTGGACCCCCACATGTGCACCCCCAAAATCATGCCCCCCTGAAACGCTGCACTTCAAAACCCTGCACCCCTAAATCCTTCCCCCAAAACCCTGCCCCCCCAAACCCTAAACCCCAAGGTCCTTCCCCCACCTCCTGGAACCCTAAACCCTGCACCCCAAAGAATTCCCTCCCAAACCTTGCACCTCCAAATCCTGCACCTCAAAGGCCAGGAAACCCAAGCCCTTCAACCCCATCCCTGCAACACCAAATCCTGTACCCCAAACCCAGCACCCCAGAATCCTGCACCCCAAATCCTGCCCTACCAAACCTTTCACTGCAAACCCCTGCACCCCGAGGTTGTGCTGCCCTAAACACTGAACCCCCAAATCCTGCAGCCCCAGATCCTTGCCTCCCAAAACTCTGCACCCCCACATCCTGCACCCCAACTCTCTCACCCCCAAATCCTCCCCCCACCACCCTGCAGCCTCAAATCCTTCACCCCCATCCCCTGCACCCCAAAACTCCACACCTCCAAATCTTGAACCCTGAAACCCCGCACCCCCAAATCCTGAGTCCCAGTCCTGTGCACCCCACACTCTGCAACCTTAAATTTTCCCCCAAGCCCCTGCACCCCAAACGCTGCACTCTTAGACCTGACTTCTAAACCCTGCACCCCCAAACATTGCACCCCCAAACCCTGCACCCCTAATCCTCCACCCTCTTAACACTGCACCCCCAAAACCTGAACCACCAAATCTTTCACCCCCAAAACCTCCCTCCTCCAAACCCTGCACTTCAAAATGCTGCACCCCCAAATCCTTCTCCCCAACACCCTGCACCCCCAGATCCTGACCCCAAAACCCTGCCCCCCAAATCCTGTACCCCAAAGCCCTGCACTCTCAAATCATACATGTCCAGAACGTGCACGCTAAACTGTGCACCCCAAAATCCTAAACCCCTTAACCCTGCACCCCCAAATCCTCCAGACCCATGTGCCGAACCCAGCACCCCAAAATCTACCCCCCAAAACCTACATCCCCAAATCCTGCACCCCAGGTCCTGAACACCCAAAATCTGCACCCCCAATTCTGCCTCCCCAAGACCTGCACCCCCAATTCTGCCTCCACAAGACCTTCACCCCCAGTCCCTGCTCCACTAAATCCTACACCCCCAAACCCTGCACCCCCAACCTCCTGTACCCCAAATCCTGCCCCCACAAGTTGCACCCCAAAACCCTGCTACCCCACATCTTGTACCCCCAGATCCTTCCCCCAACACCCTGCAATCCCAAACCCTGCACCCCCAATTCTGGCGCTAAACCCTGCACCCCCAGAACCCTGCACCACTGAACCTTGCACCCTGAAACCCTGCTCCCCCAATCCCCCCCCCAAAACTCTGCACCCCAAAATCCTATACCCAAAACTCTGCACCCCACAAGTTGCACCCCATATCCCTGCACCCCCAAATCCCTGCACCCCCAAATCCTCCAACCCCCAAGTCCTGCACCCCTAGGTGCTGAACACCTGAATCCCTCACCCCAGACCCCTCACCCCAAAGCCCTGCACCCCCAAATCCTGCCTCTAAACGCTGAACTACAAGGTTCTGTACCCTAACAGCCTGCTCACCCAGATCCTGCACCCCAGAACCCTGCACCCCCATATTCTGATCCCTACAGCCTGCACCCCCAGCTCCTGCACCCCCAAAACCTGTACCCCTAAATCCTGCACCCTTCAACCCTGCAGCCCACAACGCTGCACCCCCAACCTCTGCAGCCCCAGTTCCTTAACGTGTGAAACCTGCGCCCCCAAGTCCTGCACCCCAAAACCTTACACCCGGAATCCTGCCCCACAAACCGTGCACCCCAAAATCAAGGCCCCTCAAACTTGCACTCAAAAGTCCGCACCAAAAAACCCTCCCCGCCCAGTTCCTAAAGACATGGAACCTGCACCCCCAAATCCCGCACCCCAAAACCCTGCACCCCAGTACCCCAGACCACCAAATCTTGCACCTCCAAATCCTGCCCCCTTTAGCCCTGCACTTCAAACCCTGCACCCCAAATCCTGCAACCAACCCTGTACCCCCAAATCCTGCAGCCAGCCCTTGTACCCCTAAATCCTTGACCTCCACATCCCGAATCTCCAAACGCAGCAACCCCAAAACCCTACACCCCCAATCCCTGCACCCCCAAATCATTGTCCTTCAAATCCCACACCCAAAGCTCGTACACCCCCAGATCTTGCACCCCCACAGACTGCACCCCAAATCCTGCACCCCTAAATCCTCCAGCCCCATGTCCCAAACCCCCAAACCCTGCACCCTCAAGTCTTGCACCCTAATTCTGCCTCCCCAAGACCTGCACCCCCAAACCCTGCACCACTAAACCCTGCACCCCCAAACCCTGTACCCCAAATCCTGACCCCCACAAGTTGCACCCTAAAAACCTGCACCCCAAATCCTGTCCTACCCAACCCTTCACCCCAAACCCCTTCACCCCAAGATCCTGCTGCCCTAAACCCTGCACCCCAAAATCATCCCTCCCAACCCTGCCCCTCAAACCCTGTCCCCGTAAAGCCTGACCCCTAAACCCTGCTCCCCAAAACCCTGCTACCCCCAATCTTGCACCCCCCAACTCTGCACCCCCAGATCCTGCTGCTCCAAACCCTGCACCCCAAATCCTCCAGCCCCACGTACCGATCTCCCAAACCCTGCACCCCAGAACCCTGCACCCCACAACCCCTTCACCCCCAAATCCTGCACCCCCAGCCCTACCCCCTAAACCTTCCACCCGCAAACCCTGCCCTACCAAGCCCTCCACCCCAAACCCCTGCACCCCAAGATCCTGCACCCTAAACCCTGCACCTCCATATCCTCCTTCCCCAAACCCTGCACCCCAAAACACTGCACTCCAAACCACTGCACCCCTAAATCCTGCAACCCCAAATCCTGGCCCCCAAACCCGGCACCCCAAACTCCTGCACCCAAAGATCCTACTGCCCTAAACCCTGAACCCCCAAATCCTGCACCCCTGGAACCTGCAACTCCAGACCCTGTAGCCCCAAATCAGGCCCCGCAAAATCCTGCTCCCCCAGCCTTGCACCCTCAAATCCTGCACCACCTAATCCTCCAACCCCCTAACACAACCCCCTAACACCTTGTCCCCAGGGCCCATTGTGACATCCCAGGACCACCCATTGTCCCTAGGGCCCATTGTGACATCCTGGGGACCCCTCTTTGTCCCCAGGGCCCATTGTGATGTCCCAGGACCCCCCATTGTGCCCAGAGCCCATTGTGACAGCCTAGGGAGCCCCTTTGTCCCCAGGGCCCATTGTGACACCATGGGGACCCCCCTTGTTCCCAGGGCCTGTTGTGACATCCCAGGACCCTCCATTGTCCCCAGGGCCCATTGTGACATCCTGGGGACCCCCCTTCGTCCCCAGGGCCGATTGTGCGACTGTGGGGACTCCCTTTGTCCCCAGGGCCCATTGTGATGTCCCAGGACCCCTCATTGTCCCCAGGACCCGTCATGGCACCGTGGGGACCCCCCTTGTCACTGGGGACCCATTGTGACACCATGGGGACCTCCCACTGTCCTCAGGGCCCATTGAGACATCCTGGGGACCCCCTTTGTCACTGGGGAACCAGTGTGACATCCTGGGGACCCCTCTTTATCCCCAGGGCCCATTGTGACACCGTGGGGACCCCATTAGTCACCAGGGCCCAGCGTGACATCCTGGGGACCTCCCTTTGTCCCCAGGGCTCGTTGTGGCACCATGGGGAAGCCCTTTGTCACTGGGGCACATTGTGATATCCCAGGACCCCACTTTGTCCCCAGGGCCCATTGTGACATCCCAGGACCTCCTATTGTCGCCTGGGCCCATTGTGACACCATAGAGACCGCCCCTTGTCCCCCGGGCCCATTGTGACACCATGAGGACACCCCCTTGTCCTCAGAACTCATTGTGACATCCCGGGCACCCCCATTGTCCCCAGGGTCCACTGCGACATCATGGGGACCACCTTTGTCCCCAGGGCCCATTGTGACATCCTGGGGACCCCCTGTCCCCAGGGTCCATTGTGACGTTCAGAGGACCCCTCTTTGTCCCCAGGGCCCATTGTGACATCCTGGGGACCTCCCCTTGTCCCCAGTGCCCATTGTGGCGTCCCAGGACCCCCCATTGTCCCCAGGGCCCATTGTGGCACCATGGGGACCCACCTTTGTCCCCAGGGTCTATTGTGAGACCATGGGGACCCCCCCGTGTCACTGGGGACCCATTGTGACACCATGGAGACGCCCCTTGTACTCAGGAGCCATTGTGACATCCTGGGCACCCCACATTGTCCCAAGGGCCCATTGTGACATCCCAGGACCCCACTTTGTCCCCAGGGCCCATTGTGACACCATGTGACACAATGGGGACCCCTCTTGTCCGCAGGGCCCATTGTGACATTCAGGGAACCCCCTTTGTCACTGGGGCCCATTGTAACATCCCAGGCTCCACTTTGTCCCCAGTGACCATTGTGACACCGTGGGGACCCCACTTGTCCCCAGGGGCCATTGTGACATCCTGGGGACCCCCCATTGTCCCCAGGGTGTTGTGACACCATGGGGACCCCCTTTGTCGCCAAGGCCCATTGTGATGTCTCAGGATCCCCCGTAGTCCCCAGGGCCCATTGTTGCACCATGGGGACCCCCTTTGTCACTGGGGCCCATTGTGACATCCCAGGACCCCAATTTGTCCCCAGGACCCATTGTGACACCGTGGGTATCGCCCTGTGTCCCCAGGGCCCCTTGTGACACCATGGGGACCTCCCTTTGTCCCCAGGGCCCATAGTGACATGCCAGGACCCCACTTTGTCCCCAGGGCCCATTGTGGCATCGCAGAACCCCCCATTGTCCCCAGGGCCCATTGTGACATCCCGGAGATCGCCCTGTGTCCCCAGGGCCCATTGTGACACCGTGGGGACCCTCTTTGTCCCCAGGGCCCATTGTGACATTCAGAGGACCCCTCTTGTCCCCAGGGCTCATTGTGACATCCTGGGAACCCCCTTTGTCCACAGAGACCATTGTGACATCGCAGGACCTCCCATTTTCCCCAGGGCCCATTGTAACATCCTGGGGATCCCCTTTGTCCCCAGGGCCCAATGTGACACTGTGGGGACCCCACCTTGTCCCGAGGGCCCATTGTTACATTCCACGACCCCTCCTTGTCCCCAGGGCCCATTGTGACATCCTGGGGACCCCTTTGTCACCAGAGTCCCTTGTGACATCCTGGGGATGCCCTTTGTCCCCAGGGCCCATTGTGACATCCTGGGGACCCCCCTTTGTCCCCAGGGCCCATTGTGACATCCTTGGGACCCCTCTTTGTCCACAGGGTCCATTGTGACGTCCCAGGACCCCCTATTGTTCCCAGGGCCCATTGTGACATCCTGGCGACCCCCCATTGTCTCCAGGGCCCATTGTGACAGGGTGGGGACCCCTTTTTTCCCCAGGGCCCATTGTGACATTCAGGGAACCCACCTTTGTCCCCAGGGCCCGTTGTGACACCATGGGGACCCCCATTGTCCCCAGGGCCCATAGTGGCACCGTGGGGATCCCCCTTTTCACTGGAAACCCTTTCTGACACCGCAGGACCCCCCTTGTCCCCAGGGCCCATTGTGACACCATGGGGACCCACCTAGTTCTCAGGGCCCATTATGACATTCAGGGGACCCCTCTTTGTCTCCAGGGCCTATTGTGACATTGTGGGGAACCCCCGTTGTCCCCAGGGCCCATTGTGACATCCTGGGGACTCCCTTTGGAATCAGGGCCCATTGTGACATCCCAAGAACCCCCAGTGTCCCCAGGACCCATTGTGACATCCTGGGGACCCCTTTTGTCCTCAGGGTCCATTGTAACATCCTTGGGATGCCTCTTGTCCCCAGAGCCCATTGTGACATCTTGGGGACCCCCTTTGTCCCCAGGGTTCATTGTGACACCGTGGGGACCCCGCTTGTCCTCAGGACCCATTGTGACATCCCAGGACCCCCCATTGTCCCCAGGGCCCATAGTGAACATCCTGGGGACCCCCCTTTATCCCCAGGGCCCATTGTGACATCCTGGGGACCCCCTTTGTCCCCAGGGGCCATTGTGACATCCTGGGGACCCCCTTGTCCCCAGGGCCTATCGTGATACCGTGGGTTTCCCATATATTCTCAGGGCCCATTGTGACAGGGTGAGACACCTCTTGGCCCCAGGGCCCATTGTGACATCCTGGGGACCCCTTTGTCACCGGAGCCCATTGTGATATCCTGGGGAGCCCCCTTTGTCCCCAGGGCCCATTGTGACATCCCAGGACCCCCTCGTTGTCCCCAGGGTTCATTGTGACACCGTGGGGACCCCCCCTTGTCTGCAGGGCCCATTGTGATATCCCAGGACCCCACTTTGTCCCTACGGCCCATTTTGACACCGTGGGGACCCCGCTTGTCCTCAAGGACCATTGTGAACATTCAGGGGACCCCCAGTGTCCCCAGGGCCTATTGTGACATCCTGGGGACCCCCTTGTCTGCAGGACCCATTGTGACATCCCAGGACCCCAACCAGCACTGAGTCCCTGTGGGACCCTCCCTGCCCCCCAGCCTCTTGCCACACAGCCCCATCCCAGGGCACGCTTTGAGCCTTTGGGCCCGTTTCAAATCAAAGCTGGGATTGCTTTGGCACTTTGGGCCACTTTTGAGCTAAATCTGGGCACATTTGTGCCCTTTGGGATCGTTTCTGCCTATATCTGGGAGTTCTTTGGCTTTCCAGTTTTGTTTATACGACAAGGGGTGTTCCCACGGTGCCACAATGGCCCTGGGGACAAAGGGGATCCCCAGGATGTCACAATGGGTCCTGGGGACAAGGAGGGGTCGTGGAATGTCACAATGGGCCCTTGGGACAAGGGGGGTCCTCACGGTGCCACAATGGGCCCTGGGGACAAAGGGGATCCCCAGGATGTCACAATGGGCCCTGGGGACAAGGGGGGGTTCTGGGATGTCACAATGGGCCCTGGGGACAAAGGGGGGGTCCCCAGGATTTCAAAATGGGCCCTAAGGACAATGGGGGGTCCTGGGACGTCACAATTGGCACTGGAGACAAGGGGGGGTCCCCAGGATGTCACAATAGGCCCTGGGGACTAAGAGGGGTGCCCTGAATGTCACAATGGGCCCTGAGGACAAGGGGGGGTCCTGGGACGTCACAATGTCCCCCTGTGGACAAAGGGGGTCCCCATGGTACCACAATGGGCCCTGTCAGCAAACGGGGTCCCCAGGATGTCACAATGGGCCCTGGGGACAAGAGGGGTCCCACCCTCTCACAATGGGCCTTGGGGACAAAGAGGGGTGCCCTGAATGTCACAATGGGCCCGGTGGACAAGGGGGGGTCCTCGGATGTCACAATGGGCCCTCGGGACAATTGGGGGGTCCTAAAGATATCACAATGGGCCCTGTGGACAAACGAGGGTCCCCAAAATGTCACAATTTGCCCTGGGGACAACGGGGGGTCATGGGACGTCACAATGGGCCCTGGGGACAAGAGGGGGTCCCCTGAATGTCACAATGGGCCCTGGGTACAAAGTGGGGTCCTGGGATGTCACAATGGTCCCCTGTGACAAAGGGGGTCCCCATGGTGCCAAAATGGGCCCTGGGGACAAGGGGCGTCCCCAGGATGTTACAGTGGGCCCTGGGGACAACGGGGGGTCCTGGACGTCACAATGGGCTCTGGAGACAAGGGGGGGTCCCCAAGATGTCACAATAGGTCCTGGGTACAAAGAGGGGTCCCCTGAATATCACAATGGGCCCTGGGGACAACGGGGGGTCCTGGACGTCACAAAGGACCCTAGGGACAAAGGGGGGTCCCTAAAATGCCACAATGAGCACTGGGGACAAGGGGGGATCCTGGGACGTCAGAATGGGCCCTGGGTACAATGGGGGTCCCCACAGTGTCACAATTGGCCCGGGGACAAAGTGGGGTCTCTAAGATGTCACAATGGGCTTTGGGGACAAGGAGGGTCCCCAGGATGTCACAATGGACACTGGAGACAAAGCGGGGGTCCCTACGGTGCCACGGTGGGCCCTGGGGACAAGGGGGTCCCCAGGATGTCACAACAGACTGTGAGGACAATAGGAGTCCCCAGGATGTCACAATGGGCCGTGGGGACAAGGGGGGTCCCCAGGATTTCACAATGGGCCCTGGGGACAAAGGGCGTGCCCAGAATGTCACAATGCACCCTGGGGACAAAGGGGGTCCTGGGATGTCACAATGGGCCCTGGGAACAATGGGGGGTCCTGGGATGTCACAATGGACCCTGGGGACAAAGAGGGGTCCCCTGAATGTCACAATGGTCCCTGGGGACAAGGGTGGTCCACACAGTGTCACAATGGGCCCTGGGAACAAGGGGGCTCCCCAGGATGTCACAATGGACACTGGAGACAAAGGGGGGGTCCCCATTGTGTCACAGTGCGTCCCCAGTGACAAGGTGGGTCCCCGTGGTGTCACAATGTACCCTGGGGACAATTGGGGTCCTGGGATGTCACAATGGGCCCTGGGGAGAAAGACGGTCCCCAGGATGTCACAATGGGCACTGGGGACAAAAGGGCTCCCCACGGTGTCACAATGGGCCCTGGGGACAAACGGGGTCCCAAGGATGTCACAATGGGCCCTGGGGACTTGGGGGTCCCCAGGATGTCACAATGGGCCGTGGGGACAAGGGGGGTCCCCAGGATTTCACAATGGGCCCTGGGGACAAAGGGCGTGCCCAGAATGTCACAATGCACCCTGGGGACAAAGGGGGTCCTGGGATGTCACAATGGGCCCTGGGGACAAAGAGGGGTCCCTTGAATGTCACAATGGTCCCTGGGGACAAGGGTGGTCCACACAGTGTCACAATGGGCCCGTGGGACAAAGGGGGCTCCCCAGAATGTCACAATGGGCCCTGGGGACAAAGTGGGGTCCTGGGATGTCACAATGGGCCCTGGGGACAAAAAGGGGTCTTACCCTGACACAATGGGCCCTGGGGACAATGGGGTTTCCTGGGACTTCACAATGGGCCCTGGGGACAATGGTTGTCCCCAGGATGTCACAATGGGCCCTGGGGACAAGGGGGGTCCCACGGTGTCACAATGGGCCCTGGAGAAAAGGGGGGGTCCCGAGGATGTCACAGTAGGCCCTGGGGACAAAGAGGGGTCCACAGGATGTCACAATGGGCCCTGGGGACAAACGGCGGTCCCCAGGATGTCACAATGTTTCCTGGGGACAATGGAGGGTCCTGGGATGTCACTATGGGTCCTGGGGACAAAGAGAGTTCCTCAGGACGTCACAATGGGCCCTGTGGACAAAGAGGGTCCTGAGGATGTCACAATGGGCAATGGGGACAAGTGGGTGGTCCTGGGACGTCACAATGGGCCCAGGGGACAAAGAGGGGTCCACAGGATGTCACAATGGGCCCTGGGGACAAAGGGGAGGTCCTGGAATCACACAATGGGCCCTAGGGACAAAGAGGGGTCCCCTGAATGTCACAATGGGCCCTGAGGACAATGGGGGTCCCCACGGTGTCACAATGGGCCCTGGGGACAAAGGGGGTCCCCAGGATGTCACAATGGGCACTGGGGACAAAGGGAGTCCCCAGGATGTTCACAATGGGCCCTGGGGACAATGGGGGGTCCTGGGATGTCACAACGGGCCTTGGGGACAAAGGGCGTCCCCTGGATGACACAATGGGCCCTGGGGAGAAAGTGGGGTCCTGGGACGTCACAGTGGGCCCTAGTGACAAGGGGGGTCCCCAGGATTTCACAATGGGCACTGGAGACAAAGGGGGGGTTCCCATCGTGTCACAATGCGTCCCCACAGACAAGGGTGTTCCCCACGGTGTCACAATGGGCCTTTGGGACAAAGTGGGGTCCTGGCATGTCACAATGGACCCTGGGGACAAAGGGGGTCCCCAGGATGTCACAATGGGCCCTGGGGACAAGGGGGGTCCCCACGGTGTCACAATGGGTCCTGGGGACAAGGGGGGGTCCAGGGATGTCACAATGGACTCTGGGACAAAGGAGGTCCCCAGAATTTCACAATGGGCCCTAGGGACAAAGGGGGCTCCCCAGGATGTCACAATGGCCCTGGGGACAAAGGGGGTCCCCAGGATCTCACAATGGGCTCTGGGGACAACGGGGAGTCCTGGGAGGTCACAATAGACCCCAGTGACAAAGGGGATCCCCATGGTGTCACAATGGGCCCTGGGGACAAAGGGGGTTCCCCAAGATGTCTCAATGGGCCCTGGGGACAAAGGGGGTCGCCACGATGTCACAATGTGCTCTGCAGACAATGGGGTGTTCTGGGGCTTCAAAATGGACCCTGGGGACAAAGGGGGTCCCCAGGATGTCACAATAGGCCCTGGGGACAAAGAGGGGTCCCCTGAATGTCAAAATGGGCCCTGGGGACAAGGGGGGACCCCACGGTGTCACAATGGGCCCTGGGGAAAAAGTGGGCTCCTGGGATGTCACAATGGGCACTGGGGACAACAGGGGGTCCTGGGACGTAACAATGGGCCCTGGGGAAAAGTGGAGGGGGCCCAGGATGCAACAATGCGCCCTGGGGACAAAGAGGCGTCCCCTGAATGTCACAATGGGCCCGGGGGACAAGGGGGTTCTCCATGGTGTCACAATGGGCCCTGGGGAGAAACTGGCGTCCTGGGATGTCACAATGGGCGCCAGTGACAAAGGCAGTCCCCACAGTGTCACAGTGGGGTCTGGGGACAAAGGGGGTCCCCAGGATGTTCACAATGGGCCCTGGGGACAAAGGGGGTCCCCACAGTGTAACAATGGGCCCTGGGGACAAAGAGGGGTCCTAGGAAGTCACAATCGGCCCTGAGGACAAGGGGGGGTCCCCTGAATCTCACAATGGGCCATGGGGACAAAGGGAGTCCATTGAATGTCACAATGGGCCCTGGTGACAAGGGGGGTCCCCTGAATGTCACAATGGGCCCTGGGGACAAAGGGGGTCCCCAGGATGTCACAATGGGCCCTGGGGACAATGGGGGGTCCCGACACACTCACAATGGGCCCTGGGCACAAAGGGGGTCCCCAGGATGTCACAATGGGCCCTGGGGACAAGGGGGTTCCCCAGAATGTCACAATGGGCCCTGGGGACAAAGTGGGGTCCTGGGATGTCACAATGGGCCCTGGGGACAAAAAGGGGTCTTACCCTGACACAATGGGCCCTGGGGACAATGGGGTTTCCTGGGACGTCACAATGGGCCCTGGAGAAAAGGGGGGGTCCCCAGGATGTCACAGTAGGCCCTGGGGACAAAGAGGGGTCCACAGGATGTCACAATGAGCCCTGGGGACAAACGGCGGTCCCCAGGATGTCACAATGTTTCCTGGGGACAATGGAGGGTCCTGGGATGTCACTATGGGTCCTGGGGACAAAGAGGGTCCTGAGGATGTCACAATGGGCAATGGGGACAAGTGGGCGGTCCTGGGACGTCACAATGGGCCCAGGGGACAAAGAGGGGTCCACAGGATGTCACAGTGGGCCCTGGGGACAAAGAGGGGTCCCCTGAATGTCACAATGGGCCCTGAGGACAACGGGGGACCCCACGGTGTCACAATGGGCCCTGAGGACAAAGGGGGTCCCCAGGATGTTCACAATGGGCCCTGGGGACAATGGGGGGTCCTGGGATGTCACAGTGGGCCTTGGGGACAAAGGGCGTCCCCTGGATGTCACAATGGGCCCTGGGGACAATGGGGGTCCCCATGGGGTCACAATGCGTCCCCAGTGACAAGGGGGGTCCCCATGGTGTCACAATGGGCCCTGGGGACAAGGGGGGTCCCCACGGTGTCATAATGGGCCTTGGGTACAAAGTTGGGTCCTGAGATGTCACATTGGACCACAGAGACAAAAGGGGGCCCCATGGTGCCACAATTGGCCCTGGGGACCAAGAGGGGTCCCCTGAATGTCACAATGGGCTCTGGGGATCAAGGGGGGTCCCCACGGTGTTACAATGGGCGCTGGGGACAAGGGGGGTCCCCATGGTGTAACAATGGGCCCAAGTGACAAGGAGGGTTCCCACGGTGCGACGATGAGCCCTGGAGACGTGGAGGTCCCCCAGATGTCACAATGGGTCCTGGGGACAAGGGGGGTCCCCAGGATGTCACAATGGGCCTGGAGACAAAAGGGGTACCCATGGTGCCAAAATGGGCCCTGGGGACAAAAGGGGGTCCCCAGTATGTCACAATGGGCCCTGAGGAAAAAGGGGGGTCCTTGGATATCACAATGGGCCCTGGGGACAAGGGTCATCCCCACCGTGACACAATGGGCCATGGGGACAAAGGAGGTCACCCAGGATTTCACAATGGGCCCCACTGACAAAGGGAGTCCCCACGGTGTCACAACGGGCCCTGGGGACAACGAGGAGTCCTGGGATGTCACAATGGGCCCTGGGGACAAAGGGGGGGTCCCCATGGTGTCACAATGGGTCCCCAGTGACAATGGGGGTCCCCACAGTGCCATGATGGGCCATAGGGACAAGGGGGTCCCCAGGATTTCACAATGGGCCCTGGGGACAATGAGGGGTACCCAGGATGTCACAATGGGCCCTGAGGAAAAAACGGGGTACCCATGGTGTCAAAATGGGTCCCTAGTGACAAGGGGGGTCCCCACGGTGTCACAATGGGCCCTGGGGACAAAGGGGGTCCCCAGGATGTTCACAATGGGCCCTGGGGACAATGGGGGGTCCTGGGATGTCACAGTGGGCCTTGGGGACAAAGGGCGTCCCCTGGATGTCACAATGGGCCCTGGGGACAATGGGGGTCCCCATGGGGTCACAATGCGTCCCCAGTGACAAGGGGGGTCCCCATGGTGTCACAATGGGCCCTGGGGACAAGGGGGGTCCCCACGGTGTCATAATGGGCCTTGGGTACAAAGTTGGGTCCTGAGATGTCACATTGGACCACAGAGACAAAAGGGGGCCCCATGGTGCCACAATTGGCCCTGGGGACCAAGAGGGGTCCCCTGAATGTCACAATGGGCTCTGGGGATCAAGGGGGGTCCCCACGGTGTCACAATGGGCGCTGGGGACAAGGGGGGTCCCCATGGTGTAACAATGGGCCCAAGTGACAAGGAGGGTTCCCACGGTGCGACGATGAGCCCTGGAGACATGGGGGTCCCCCGGATGTCACAATGGGTCCTGGGGACAAGGGGGGTCCCCAGGATGTCACAATGGGCCTGGAGACAAAAGGGGTACCCATGGTGCCAAAATGGGCCCTGGGGACAAAAGGGGGTCCCCAGTATGTCACAATGGGCCCTGAGGAAAAAGGGGGGTCCTTGGATATCACAATGGGCCCTGGGGACAAGGGTCATCCCCACCGTGACACAATGGGCCATGGGGACAAAGGAGGTCACCCAGGATTTCACAATGGGCCCCACTGACAAAGGGAGTCCCCACGGTGTCACAACGGGCCCTGGGGACAACGAGGAGTCCTGGGATGTCACAATGGGCCCTGGGGACAAAGGGGGGGTCCCCATGGTGTCACAATGGGTCCCCAGTGACAATGGGGGTCCCCACAGTGCCATGATGGGCCATAGGGACAAGGGGGTCCCCAGGATTTCACAATGGGCCCTGGGGACAATGAGGGGTACCCAGGATGTCACAATGGGCCCTGAGGAAAAAACGGGGTACCCATGGTGTCAAAATGGGTCCCTAGTGACAAGGGGGGTCCCCACGGTGTCACGATGGGCCCTGGGGACAAAGGGGGTCCTGGGATGTCACAATGGGCCCTGGGGACCAGGTGGGGCTCTCCAGAATGTCACAATGGGCCCTGGGGACAAAGAGGGGTCCCCTGAATGTCACAATGGGCCCTGGGGACAAGGGGGGTCCTGGGATGTCACAATGGGCCCCAGTGACAAAGGGGGTCCCCAGGGTGTCAAAATGGGTCCCACGTGATAAGGGGGTTCCCCACAGTGCCACGATGGACCAGAGGGAAAAGGGGGGGTCCCCATGGTGTCAAAATGGGTTTCCAGGCCTTTGAGGTGCAGGATTTGGAGGTGCAGGGTTTGGGAGGGAATTCTTTGGGGTGCAGGGTTTGGGGGCAGGGTTTAGGGGTGGAGGGTATAGGACGGAAGGATTTGGGAATGCAGGGTTTGGGTGCAGGTTTCCGGGTTCAGGAAGGTAGGGAGGGCAGTATTAGGGGGTGCAAGATTTCAGTTGTAGGGTTTAGGGGTGCAGAGTTTGGTAGGGCCGAATTTGGGGGTGCAGGGTTTGGGGTGCAGGGTTTGGGAAGACAGGATCGGGGTTGGAGGATTTGGGGGTGCAGGATTGAGGGGCAGGGTTTTGGTGCAGGGCTTGGGGTCAGGATCTGGGGTGCAGGGTTTGGGAAGAGTATTTTGGGATGCAGGATTTTGGGTCCCGTGTTTGCGGGGCAGGTTTGGGGTGATCACTGCACCTTTTCCTTTCTCCAGGTGCAGAGCCCGTGCCTCACTTGGTTCCGTCTGCAAACAGCGCCCATCCCAGCTCGAATCCCCCTGCCCCTCTCACCCTGTGCAGCTCTTTGTGCGCTGAGCTCCGCACTCAGCACCAGCGGGTGCGGCTCCTCCTGAGGGGCTGGGGGGAGGGGGCGGGGCCAAGGGCTGGTTTGAGGGGGCGGGGCTGAGGCGGCGAGCTGCGATTGGCCGGCTGGGCCGCAGCGGCCGTTCCCGCCTGAGCCTTGGGGCGGAGCCAGAGCGGGAGTGCGGGGGGCGGCCAGGCCAGGAGCCGCCCGCAGAGCGCCCGGAGAGCGGGCTTCGGGGACTCTGCCCGGGAACGAGCGGCAGGAGGACGGGAGACGGCCCCAGCGGTACCGGGTGAGCTTCTGGCTGGAGCCTGGGAGCTGTTCCTCCCAGCGAGGGCTGTCGGGCACTGAACGGGCTGCCCAGGGCAGGGCTGGAGCCGCCATCCCTGGAGGGGTTTCCACAGGAGCTCCTGAGGGCCGTGGGCAGTGCCGGGGGGTTGTGCTTGGACTCCAGCACCTTCAAGGTGTTTGACACCCAAAGGGATTCTGTGGCACACTCCATTTTCACATTGCCATGGAGCCCGGAGGTCCCAGCGGGGTTTGGATCAGCGTGTTCTGGAACATTCTCAGTGGTCGGGTCTGTGTGCAGAGTGTGGTGGGAACGAGAAGAGAGGAGATGGAGAGAACAGTGGGGAGGTGGAGGAGCAGGAGTGGAGGTGAATACCAGAGAGAGCGAGTGTGTGCGGATCAGCAGTGATCACCCCAAACCTGCCCCGCAGACACGGCACCCAAAATCCTGCACCCCAAAATACTCTTCCCAAACCTGCACCCCAGATCCTGACCCCCAGAACCCTCAAACCCCAAATCCTGCACCCTAGATTCTGCATCCCTGTTAACCCTTCACCCCAAAACCCTGCAACACAAAATCCTGCAGCACCAAATCCTGCAACCCCAATTTCGCCCTACCAAACTCTGCACCCCTAAACCCTACAAGCGAAATCTTGCACCCCCTAAACCTGCCCTCCCAAATCCTAAACCCCCAACAATGCACCCCCAAACCCTGCACCCCAAATCCTGCCCCCCCAGCTTGCACTCTGCACCCCCAAACCGTGCACTCCCAATCCCTGAACGCCCAAGTCCTGCACCCCCACGTCCTTAGCGCCCAAAATGTGCACCCCAGATCCTCCCCACCCAGTCCTGCACCCCTAATATTCCACCCTCTAATAATGCACCCCTAAGCCTCGCACCCTGAACGCTGCACCCCCAGGTCCTGAGTCCCCAAACCCTGCACCCCCAAATCCTGCGCCTTTAAATCCTGTCCTCCTAAAACCCAGGACCCCCATAGTTTGCCTCCTCAAACCCTGCTCCCCAAAACCCTGCACTCCCAAACACAGCACCCCCAGGTCCTGAACACCCAAACCCTGCTCACCAAAACCCTGCACCCCCAAACACAGCACCCCCAGGTCCTGAACACCCAAACCCTGCACCCCAAAACCCTTCACCCCCAAAAGCAGCACCCCCAGGTCCTGAACTCTGCACCCCAAACCCTGCAATCCCAAACCCTGCACCCATAATTCTGCCTCCCAAACCCTGATCCCTGAAACACTCCACCTCCCAACCCTGCACCCCCAAATCGTTCCCCAACACCCTGCACCCCCTAACCCTGAACCCCAAATACCAAAAACCCTGCACCCCAAGATCCTGCAAGGTTTGGTAACCTTGCACCCTCAAATATTGCACTTCCCAAACCTGCATCCCGAAAGCATTCCTGCCCAAATTCTGTACCCTAAGATCCTGCACCCTAAAACCCTGCACCCCCAAAATCCTTCTCCCCAACCCTGCACCCCCAAAAACTCCGCCCCCACAACCTGAACCCCCAAACCCTGTACTAAAACCTGCAACCACAGACCTGGCATGCCCAAACTCTGCACCCCAAATCCTCCCTCCCCAAAACCTGCACCCCAAAACCGTACAAGCCCAGATCTTGCACCCCTAAATCTCTGCACTCCACAACCCTGCACCCTCAAATCCTGCACCCCTATATCCTGTCCCCCAAATGCATGCACCTCCAAACCCTTGACCCCCAAATCCTGCAACCCTAAGCCAGGCACCCCCAAAGCTTTCCCCACCAAACCCTGCACCCCCAATTCCTCCATCCCCACGTCATGAACCCCCAAACTCTGATCCCTAAAACTCTGCACCCCTAAACCCTGAATTCCCAGGCCCTGCACCCCAAACTTAGCTGTCAAAACTGTGCACCCAAAATTCTGCCCCCAGCGAACCCTAACCCTGGCTCCCCAAACCCTGCCCCCCAAACCCTGCTTCCCGTTATCCTCCAACCCCACAGCCCAAATCCCCAGAACCAGCAACCCCAAAACCCTGTACCCCCATCCCTGCACCCCAAATCATTTTCCTTCAAATCCTACCTGCAAAACTTGTACACCCCAAGATCCTGCACCCCAAACCCTGTGCCCCAAACACTGCACCCCCAAACCCTGCCCTTCTAGATCCTGCACCCCAATGCCCTCCCCCCCACGTTCTGAACCCCCAAAACCTGCTCCCCAAACCCTACCCCCCCCTAAACTGTCCACCCCCAAACTCTGCCCTACCGAGCCCTCCACCCCAAACCCCTGCACACCAAGATCCTGCTGCCCTAAACCCTGCACCCCCTTATCATCCTTCGCTAAACCCTGCACCCCAAACCACTGCACCCCAAACCTGACACCCCAGAACGCTGCAACGCCACATCCTGCCCCCTTAAACTGCACACCCCAGAATTCTGCACCCTAAAGTCCTGCACCCCAAAGCGTGCCCTACCAAAACTTTGTACCCCAACCCCTGCAGCCCCAAACCCTGCACCTCCAACCCTGCACCCCCAAACCCTGCACCCCAAATCCTGCACTCCAAAATCATACACCCTGAAACACTGAAACCCCAAATCCTACCCCTCAAACACTGCACCCCAAATCCTTCCTCCAGAACACTGCAGCCCTAAACCCTGCACCCTAAATCCCTGCAGCCCCAAATCCCGTCTAACCTTGGACCCCCAAAATCTGCACCCCTAGATCCTTCCCCCCAAGTGAATGCACCCCCAAAACCTGAACCCCAAACCCTGTACCCCAAAACTCTACATCAACAAATCCTGAACCCTTAAACCCTGCACCCCCAGATCCTCCCTCCCCAAATGAATGCACCCCCAAATAAAAGCACCCCCAGATCCTGCTGCCCCATACCCAGCTCCCCAAACTCTGCACCCAAAAATCCTGCACTCTCATAACCCTGAACCTCAAATAATTCCCTCGACCCTGCACCCCCAAAACCTGTAACCCCAAACGCTGCACCCCCAGATCCTGTCCCCAAACTCTGCACTGCCAGATCCTGCCCCCCATAACCCTTAAAGCCCAAATATTGCACCCCCAGATCCTTCCTCAACACCCTGTACCCCCAAATTCCCCACCGAAAACCTGCACCCCCAAATCCCTGCACCCCCAAACCCTGACCCCCCAGATAATGCCCCCAAAACCCTGCATCCCCAATTCTTCACCCCTAAACTCTGCACCCTCAAAACGTGCACCCCTAAATTCTGCACCCCCAAATCCTTCCTCCCAAGCCGTGGACCCCCAAAACCTGTAATACCAAACTCTACAACCCCGAATCCTGCACCCCAAAACCCTGAACCCCAAAATACTGCACCCCTAAATTCTGCACCCCAAATCCTGCAGGCCAACCCCGGCACCCCGACGCCCTGCACCCCCAGTTCCTGAACACAGAAAACCTGCCAATGGGAACCCCAGAACCTTGCACCACAAATCACTTTCCTTCAAATCCCACAGCCAAAACTCATACACCCCAAGATGCTGCACCCCAAAACCCTGCCCCCTAGACTTTGTACCCCAAACCCTACACCCCAAAACCTGCAGTCCCAGACCCTGCACCTGAAAACTCTACACCCCCAAATCCTTCACCCCAAAATCCTGCCCTACCAAGCCCTGCACCCTCAGATCCTGCACCCCAAAACCTTCACCCCAAAACCATCACCCCAAACCCTTCACCTGGCAACTCTGCCCCCCAAACCCTTCACCCCCCAACCCTACACCCCCAAATCCTCCACCCCAAAACCCTGTACCCCAAAACCCTTTACCCTAAAAGCTGCACCAGCAGATCCTTCCCTCAACTCCCTGCACCCCCAATTCCTGCCCCACCAGACCCTGCACCCCCAACCCTGCTCCTCTGTTCCTGCTCTCCACAAGCCTGCACCCCCAAATCTGTCCCCCAAAACTCTGAACCCCAACAGCACGCACGCTCGAATCCTCCACCCCTCATCCTGACCCCCAAACCCCTCACCCCAAAACCCTGCACCCCAGTACCCCAGACCACCAAATCTTGCACCTGCAAATCCTGTCCCCTTCAAACCCCTGTACCCCGAAATCTTGAACCCAAGCCCTGTACCGTGAAATCCTGCACCCAAGCCCTGTACCCCCAAATCCTTGACACCCACATCCTGAATCTTCAAAAACTGCAACCCCAAACCCTGCCCCCCCAAACCCTGCACCCCTGAACCCTGCACCCCAGATCCTGCACCACTGAACCCTGCATCCCCCAATCCCTTAACTCCCAAAACCTGCACCCCCAGACCCTGTAGCACCAAATCTGCCCCCCCAAAACCCTGCAGCCCTGAACTCTGCACCCCCAAATAATTTTCCTTCAAATCTCACACCCAAAGCTCGTAGACCCCAAGCTCATGCACCCCCAAACCTGCACCCCAAACCCTGTACCCCAGATCCTGCACCCCTGAACCCTGCATCCCCAATTCCTGCCCACCAAACCCTGCACCCCCTAACCCTGAACCCCAAATCCCTCACCCAAACACCCTGCACCCCCAAATCCTGCACCCCAAATCCTTCCCCAACACCCTGCTGCCCCAAATCCTGCACTCCCTAACCCTGAACCTGAAATCCCTCACCCAAAATCCTGCACCCCAGAACCCTGTACCCCAAAATCCTGCCCTACCCAACCCTTCACCTCGAAATTCTGTCCCCAACCCTACACCCCTAAATCCCGCACCCCCAGATCCTGCCGCCCAAATCCTGAAACCCCAAATCATGCACACCCGATTCTTCTCTCACAAGCCCTGCACCCCAAAACTCTGCACCCCCAAATCCTGTCCCCCAAAACATTGTGCCCCAAACCTTGAACCCGCAAACCCTGCACACCCAGGTCCTGAACACCTGAACCCTGCACCCCCAAATCCTTTAACCCCCAAACCCTGTACCCCAAATCCTTCCCCAACACCCTGCACCCCCAAAGCCTGCACCCCATAACTCTGAACCCCCAATCCCTCACTCAAAATCCCTGCACCCACAAACCCTTCACCCCAAGATCCTTCCCCACAACACCCTGCACCCATAGATCCTGTACCCCCAGATCCTGCACCCCAGAACCCTGAACCTCCAAACTCAGCCCTACCAAACCTTCACCCTAAAATCCTGCACCCTAAAATCCTTCTCCCCAACCCCCAACCCTGCACACCCAAATCCTGCACCCCAAAACTCAGCACCACAGAACCCTTTGCCCCAAAGACCTGCACCCCAAAATTCCTGCCACCCTAGACCCTGAACCCCCAAACCCTGCACTCTAAATCCTGCTCTCTAAACCCTTCGCCCCAAAACCCTGCGCCCTCAAATCCTGCCTCCCAAAAATGTACATCCCGAACCCTGAACCCCAAACCCTGCACCCCAAGATCCTGCCCCACCAAACCCTGCACCCCAAGTCCCTGCTACCCTAAACCCTGCACCCCCAAATCCTTGCCCCCCAATCCTGCTGACCAAAAGTTGGCTCCTCTAAATCCTGCACCCCAATATCCTGCCCCTCCAAAACCCTACACCCCCTAAACCCTGCACCCCAAATCTGCACCCCCAAACCCTGCACTCCCCAATCCTTCATCCCCAAGGCCGTCACCCCTCAAATGCTGCACCCCTGAAATCCTGTTCCCTGAGACCCTGCACCCCCAGGTCCTGAAACCCAAACCCCTGCACCCCAAAATACTGCACCCCAACCCCTGCAGGCCAACCCCGGCACCCCAGAGCCCTTCAACGCAAAATCCTGCACCCCCAGTTCCTGAACACGCAAAACCTGCCCCCCCAAACCCTGCACCCCAAAACCTTGCACCACAAATCATTTTTTTTCAAATCCCACACCCAAAACTCGTACACCCCAAGATCCTGTGCCCCAAACCCTGCCCCCTAAACTTTGTACCCCCAAACCCTACACCCCAAAACCTGCAGTCCCAAACCCTGCCCCCCAAGCCCTACACCCCAAAATCTACAGTCCCAAACCCTGCACCCCAAAATACTGCACTCCAAAATCCTGCACGCCCAGATTTTACACTCCCAAACCCTTCACCCCCAAAACATTCACCTCCTAACACTGAGCCCCCAAATCCTGCACCCCCAAATCCTGCCTCATCAAGCCCTGTACCCTGAAGCCGTGCATCCCAAAAGCCTGCACTGTAAATCCTGCCCCTCAAACCTGCCCCCCGAAATTGTCCCCCATACAACCTTAACCCCCCCAATCCTGAATCCCCCTAATCCTGCACCCCAGATCCTTGCCCCCAAGCCCTTCACCCCCAAACCTGGCATCCCAAACCCTGCCCCCCAAATATCTCGCCCCCAGATCCTTCCCCCAAACCGTTTCCCCCGAATCTTGTAGGTCCAAACCCATCCCCCAAACCCCTGAACTCTGCTCCCCAAACCTTGTCACCCAAATCCATCACCCCCAGATCCTGCTCCCCAAAACCTGCACCCAAAATCGTGCCCCACTAACCCTGCACCCCCAAATTCTGACCCCCAATCAATGCACTGACAAACTCTGCACCCGCAGATCCTTTCCCCCAACCCGGCACCCTGAAATCCCTCACCCCAAATCCCTGCACTCTCAAATCTTGCATCCCCACAAAATGTGCACCCCAAGTTCTACCCCCAGACACCCTGCCCCCATTAATCCTGTACCCCCAAATCCTGCACCCCCAAGTGCTGAAACTTCAAACACTGCACATTCAGAGCCTTTCTTGCCCTGCCCTGCACCCCCAAATCCTGCAAGCCCCTAAATCCTCCAACCCCCAGGTCCTGGAGCCCTGAACCCTGCACCCCAACCCCTCACCCCAAAGCCCTGCACCCTCAAATCCTGCCTCTAAACCCTGAACACACGAACCCTGCACCCCCAACCTCACCCGAAAGTCCTGCACCCCCCGACCCTGCTCTACCAAACCCTTCAGTGCAGGCCCCTGCACCCCAAGATCCTGAATTCCAAAGTCTGCACCCCGTGATCATCCACCCCCAAACCCTGCACCCCCAGATCCTTCACCTCAAAACCCAGCACCCCAGAATCCCGAACCACCAAATCTTGCACCCCCAAATCCTGCACCCTCAAACCCTGCACTTCAAAACCCTGCAGCCCCAAATCGTCCCCCCCAAGCCCCTGTACCCCTAAACCATGCACCCCATTATTCTTTCCCCCAAACCCTTCACCCCCCAGCCGTACAACACCAAGTCCTGCACCCTAAATCCTACATCCCCAAACCCTGCACCCCCAAATCCGGTCCCCCAACAATGCACCCCCAAACCCTGCACCCCAAATCCTGCCCCCCAGCTTGCACTCTGCACCCCCAAACCGTGCACTCCCAATCCCTGAACGCCCAAGTCCTGCACCCCCACATCCTTAACGCCCAAAATGTGCACCCCAGATCCTCCCCACCCAGTCCTGCACCCCTAATATTCCACCCTCTAATAATGCACCCCTAAGCCTCGCACCCTGAAAGCTGCACCCCCAGGTCCTGAGTCCCCAAACCCTGCACCCCCAAATCCCACGCCCTTAAATCCTGTCCTCCTAAAACCCAGGACCCCCATAATTTGCCTCCCTAAACCCTGCTCCCCAAACCACTGCACCCCCAGTGCAGCACCCTCAGGTCCTGAACACCCAAATCCTGCACCCCAAAACCCTGCACCCCCAAACACAGCACCCCGAAAGAATTCCCTCCCAAACCTTGCACCTCCAAGGCCTGGAAACCCAATCCCTTCAACCCCATCCCTGCAACACCAAATCCTGTGCCCCAAAACCCAGCCCCCCAGAATCCTGCACCCCAAATCCTGCCCTACCAAACCTTTCACTGCAAACCCCTGCACCCCAAGATTGTGCTGCCCTAAACAATGAACCCCCAAATCCTACACCCCCAGGTCCTTGCCTCCCAAAACTCTGCACCCCCAAATGCTGCACCTCCAATCTCTCACCCCCAAATCCTTCCGCACAGAGTCCCAGGATGTCAGGGGTTGGAAGGGACCTGGAAAGCTCATCCGGTGCAATCCCCCCATGGAGCAGGAACACCCAGCTGAGGTGACACAGGAAGGCGTGTACCCCACCACCCTGCACCCCCAAATCCTTCACCCCCAAACCCTGCCCCCCAAAACTCCACCCCTCCACATCCTGAACCCTGAAACCCCGCACCTCCAAATCCTCTGCCCCAATGCTCTGCACCCTTAACACTCTGCAACCTTAAACTTTCCCCCAAACCCTGAACTCTGAAACTCTGCACCCCAAAACCCTGATCCCCCAAATTCTTTCCCAAACCCTGCACCCTTGATTCCTGCACCCCCAGTTCCTGAACTCATGAAACCTGCACCCCCAAACCCCTGCACCCCCAAACCCTGCACTCTTAGACCTGACATCTAAACCCTGCACCCCCAAACGGTGCACCCCCAAATCCTGAAGCCCCAGATCCTTCCCTCCCATACCCTGCAGCCCAAATCCTGAACCCCCAAATCCTGAACTCCAGGATCTTGCACCCCCAGACCCTGTACCCCCAAATCAGGCCCCAAAAACCCTGCACTCCCAACCCTGCACCCCCAAATCCTGCACCTCTAATCCTCCACCCCCTTAACACTGCACCCCCAAAACCTGCACCACCATATCTTGCACCCTCAAAACCTGAACCACCAAACCTTGCACCTCCAAAACCTCCCTCCTCCAAACCCTGCACTTCAAAATGCTGCACCCCGAATCCTTCTCCCCAACACCCTGCACCCCCAGATCCTGACCCCAAAACCCTGCACCCCAAATCCTGTACCCCAAAGCCCTGCACTCTCAAATCATACATGCCCAGAACGTGCACCCTAAACTGTGCACCCCAAAATCCTAAACCCCTTAACCCTGCACCCCCAAATCCTCCAGACCCATGTCCCGAACCCAGCACCCCAAAATCTACCCCCCAAACCCTACATCCCCAAATCCTGCACCCCCAGGTCCTGAACACCCAAATCTGCACCCCCAAACCCTTAACTCCCAAAACCTGCACCCCCAATTCTGCTTCCCCAGGATCTACAACCCAATCCGTGCTCCACTAAATCCTGCATCCACAAACCCTGCACCCCCAATCCCCTGTACCCCAAATCCTGCCCCCACAAGTGGCACCCTAAAAACCTGCACCCCAAATCCTGTCCTACCCAACCCTTCACCCCAAACCCCTTCACCCCAAGATCCTGCTGCCCTAAAGCCTGCACCCCCAAATCATCCCTCCCAGTCCTGCCCCCCAAACCCTATCCCCCTAAAGCCTGACCCCGAAACCCTGCTCCCCAAAACCCTGCTACCCCAAACCTTGTACCCTCAGATCCTACACCCAATATCCTGCAATCCCAAACAATGCACCCCCATATTCTGATCCCTACAGCCTGCACCCCCAGCTCCTGCACCCCCAAAACCTGTACCCCTAAATCCTGCACCCTTCAACCCTGCAGCCCACAACGCTGCACCCCCAACCTCTGCAGCCCCAGTTCCTTAACGTGTGAAACCTGCGCCCCCAAGTCCTGCACCCCAAAACCTTACACCCGGAATCCTGCCCCCCAAACCGTGCACCCCAAAATCAAGGCCCCTCAAACTTGCACTCAAAAGTCCGCACCACAAAATCCTGCCCCCCCAGTTCCTAAAGACATGGAACCTGCACCCCCAAAGCCTCACCCTAAAGCCCTGCAGCCCCAAATCCGGCCCTACCAAACCCTTCAGCCCCGCACCCCACGATCCTCCTACCCTAAACCCCAAGAGCCTGCACCCATAAATCCTGGAGCCCCAGATCCTGCACCCGACACCCTGCACCCCAGAACTCTGCACCTCCAGATCTAAACCCTTCAAACCTGCACCCCAAATCCTCCCCAAAACACTCCACCCCCAAAGCCTACAGCCCTGAATCCTGCCCCACAAACCCTGCACCCCCAGATCTGTCCCCGAAACTCTGTGCCCCAACAGCATGCACGCTCAAATCTTCCACCCCACATCCTGACCCCCACATCCCTCACCCCAAAACCCTGCACCCCAATACCCCAGACCACCAAATCTTGCACCTCCAAATCCTGCCCCCTTTAGACCTGCACTTGAAACCCTGCACTCCCAAATCCTGCAACCAAACATTGTACCCCCAAATCCTTGACCTCCACATCCCGAATCTCCAAATGCAGCAACCCCAAAACCCTACACCCCCAATCCCTGCACCCCCAAATCATTGTCCTTCAAATCCCACACCCAAAGCTCGTACACCCCCAGATCTTGCACCCCCACACACTGCACCCCAAATCCTGCACCCCCAAATCCTCCAGCCCCACGTCCCAAACCCCCAAACCCTGCACCCCCAGTTCCTGAACATGCGAACCCTGCACCCCCAAACCCGAAGCCCGAAGCCCTCCACCCCCAAATCCTGTCCTACCCAACCCTTCACCCCAAACCACTTCACCCCAAGATCCTGCTGACCTAAACCCTGCACCCCAAAATCATCCCTCCCAACCCTGCCCCCCAAACCCTGTCCCCGTAAAGCCTGACCCCGAAACCCTGCTCCCCAAAACCCTGCTACCCCCAATCTTGCACCCCCCAACTCTGCACCCCCAGATCCTGCTGCTCCAAACCCTGCACCCCAAATCCTCCAGCCCCACGTACCGATCTCCCAAACCCTGCACCCCAGAACCCTGCACCCCACAACCCCTTCACCCCCAAATCCTGCACCCCCAGCCCTACCCCCTAAACCTTCCACCCGCAAACCCTGCCCTACCAAGCCCTCCACCCCAAACCCCTGCACCCCAAGATCCTGCACCCTAAACCCTGCACCTCCATATCCTCCTTCCCCAAACCCTGCACCCCAAAACACTACACTCCAAACCACTGCACCCCTAAATCCTGCAACCCCAAATCCTGGCCCCCAAACCCGGCACCCCAAACTCCTGCACCCAAAGATCCTACTGCCCTAAACCCTGAACCCCCAAATCCTGCACCCCTGGAACCTGCAACCCCAGACCCTGTAGCCCCAAATCAGGCCCCGCAAAATCCTGCTCCCCCAGCCTTGCACCCTGAAATCCTGCACCACCTAATCCTCCAACCCCCTAACACAACCCCCTAACCCCTTGTCCCCAGGGCCCATTGTGACATACCAGGGCCACCCATTGTCCCCAGGGCCCATTGTGACATCCTGGGGACCCCTCTTTGTCCCCAGGGCCCATTGTGACATACCATGGCCACCCATTGTCCCCAGGGCCCATTGTGACATCCTGGGGACCCCTCTTTGTCCCCAGGGCCCATTGTGATGTCCCAGGACCCCCCATTGTGCCCAGAGCCCATTGTTACAGCCTAGGGAGCCCCTTTGTCCCCAGGGCCCATTGTGATACCATGGGGACCCCCCTTCGTCCCCAGGGCCGAATGTGCGACTGTGGGGACTCCCTTTGTCCCCAGGGCCCATTGTGATGTCCCAGGACCCCTCATTGTCCCCAGGACCCATCATGGCACCGTGGGGACCCCCCTTGTCACTGGGGACCCATTGTGACACCGTGGGGACCTCCCACTGTCCTCAGGGCCCATTGAGACGTCCTGGGGACCCCCTTTGTCACTGGGGACCCATTGTGACATCCTGGGGACCCCTCTTTATCCCCAGGGCTCATTGTGACACCATGGGGACCTCCCTTTGTCCCTGGGGCCCATTGTGACACCATGAGGACACCCCCTTGTCCTCAGAACTCATTGTGACATCCTGGGCACCCCCATTGTCCCCAGGGTCCACTGTGACATCATGGGGACCACCTTTGTCCCCAGGGCCCATTGTGACATCCTAGGGACCCCCTGTCCCCAGGGTCCATTGTGACGTTCAGAGGACCCCTATTTGTCCCCAGGGCCCATTGTGACATCCTGGGGACCTCCCCTTGTCCCCAGTGCCCATTGTGGCGTCCCAGGACCCCCCATTGTCCCCAGGGCCCATTGTGGCACCATGGGGACCCACCTTTGTCCCCAGGGTCTATTGTGAGACCATGGGGACACCCCGTGTCACTGGGGACCCATTGTGACACCATGGAGACCCCCCTTGTACTCAGGAGCCATTGTGACATCCTGGGTACCCCACATTGTCCCAAGGGCCCATTGTGACATCCTCGGGACCCCACTTTGTCCCCAGAGCCCATTGTGACATCCCAGGACCCCACTCTGTCCCCAGGGCCCATTGTGACACCATGTGACACCATGGGGACCCCTCTTGTCCGCAGGGCCCATTGTGACATTCAGGGGACCACCTTTGTCACTGGGGCCCATTGTAACATCCCAGGCCCCACTTTGTCCCCAATGACCATTGTGACACCGTGGGGACCCCTCTTGTCCCCAGGGCTCATTGTGACATCCTGGGGACCCCCTTTGTCAACAGAGACCATTGTGACATCGCAGGACCTCCCATTTTCCCCAGGGCCCATTGTAACATCCTGGGGATCCCATTTGTCCCCAGGGCCCAATGTGACACTGTGGGGACCCCACCTTGTCCCGAGGGCCCATTGTTACATTCCACGACCCCTCCTTGTCCCCAGGGCCCATTGTGACATCCTGGGGACCCCTTTGTCACCAGAGTCCCTTGTGACATCCTGGGGATGCCCTTTGTCCCCAGGGCCCATTGTGACATCCTGGGGACCCCCCTTTGTCCCCAGGGCCCATTGTGACATCCTTGGGACCCCGTTTGTCCCCAGGGTCCATTGTGACGTCCCAGGACCCCCTATTGTTCCCAGGGCCCATTGTGACATCCTGGCGACCCCCCATTGTCTCCAGGGCCCATTGTGACAGGGTGGGGACCCCTTTTTTCCCCAGGGCCCATTGTGACATTCAGGGAACCCACCTTTGTCCCCAGGGCCCGTTGTGACACCATGGGGACCCCCATTGTCCCCAGGGCCCATAGTGGCACCGTGGGGATCCCCCTTTTCACTGGAAACCCTTTCTGACACCGCAGGACCCCCCTTGTCCCCAGGGCCCATTGCGACATCCCAGGAACCCCCTTTGTCCCCAGGGTGCTTTGTGGCACCATGGGGACCCCCTTTGTCACTGTGGCCCATTGTGACATCCCAGGACACCCCTGGTCCCCAGGGCCCATTGTGACATCCTGGGGACCCCCCTTTGTCTCCAGGGCCCATTGTGACATTCAGGGGACACCTTTTTGTCCCCAGGGCCCATTGTGACATCCTGGGGACCCCCTTTGTCCCCAGAGCCCATTGTGACATCCTGGGAAGCCCCCATTGTCCCCAGGGCCCATTGTGAACATCCTGGAGACGCCCTTTGTGCTCAGGGCCCATTGTGGCACCGTGGGGACCCCTTTGTCCCCAGAGCCCATTGTGGCATCCCAGGATTCCCCATTGTCCCCAGGGCCCGTTGTGACATCCTGCTGACCCCTCTTTGTCCCCAGGGCCCATTGTGACACCATGGGGACCCACCTAGTTCTCAGGGCCCATTATGACATTCAGGGGACCCCTCTTTGTCTCCAGGGCCTATTGTGACATCGTGGGGAACCCCCGTTGTCTCCAGGGCCCATTGTGACGTCCCAGGACCCCCTATTGTCCCCAGGACCCATTGTGACATCCTGGGGACTCCCTTTGGAATCAGGGCCCATTGTGACATCCCAAGACCCCCCAGTGTCCCCAGGACCCATTGTGACATCCTGGGGTCCCCCTTTGTCCTCAGGGTCCATTGTAACATCCTTGGGATGCCTCTTGTCCCCAGAGCCCATTGTGACATCCTGGGGACCCCCCTTTGTCCCCAGGGTTCATTGTGACACCGTGGGGACCCCGCTTGTCCTCAGGGCCCATTGTGACATCCCAGGACCCCCCATTGTCCTCAGGGCCCATAGTGAACATCCTGGGGACCCCCCTTTGTCCCCAGGGCCCATTGTGACATCCTGGGGACCCCCTTTGTCCCCAGGGCCCATTGTGACATCCTGGTTACCCCCTTTGTCCCCAGTGCCCTTTGTGACATGGTGGGGACCCCCTTGTCCCCAGGGACCATTGTGATGTCCCAGGACCCTCCATTGTCCCCAGGGCCCATTGTGACATCCTGGGGAACCCTCTTTGTACCCAGGGGCCATTGTGACATCCCAGGACCCCCCATTGTCCCCAGGGCCCATTGTGACATCCTGGGGACCCTCTTGTCCCCCGGGCCCATCGTAGCACTGTGGGGACCCCCCCCTTTGTCTCCAGTGCCCATTGTGATATCCTTGGGACCCCCCTTGTCCCCAGAGCCCATTGTGACATCCTGGGCACCCCCCCTTGTCTCCAGGGCCCATTGTGACGTCCCAGGACCCCCTTTGCCCCAGGGCCCATTTTGACATCCTGGGGACTCCCTTTGGACTCAGGGCCCATTGTGACATCCCAGGATCCTCCAGTGTCCTCAGGGCACATTGTGACATCCTGGGGACCCCCTTTGTCCCCAGAGCCCATTGTGACATCTTGGGGACCCCCCTTTGTCCCCAGGGCTCATTGTGACACCGTGGGGACCCCGCTTGTCCTCAGGACCCATTGTGACATCCCAGGACCCCCCATTGTCCCCAGGGCCCATAGTGAACATCCTGGGGACCCCCCTTTATCCCCAGGGCCCATTGTGACATCCTGGGGACCCCCTTTGTCCCCAGGGGCCATTGTGACATCCTGGGGACCCCCTTGTCCCCAGGGCCTATCGTGATACCGTGGGTTTCCCATATATTCTCAGGGCCCATTGTGACAGGGTGGGACACCTCTTGGCCCCAGGGCCCATTGTGACATCCTGGGGACCCCTTTGTCACTGGAGCCCATTGTGATATCCTGGGGAGCCCCCTTTGTCCCCAGGGCCCATTGTGACATCCCAGGACCCCCTCGTTGTCCCCAGGGTTCATTGTGACACCGTGGGGACCCCCCCTTGTCTGCAGGGCCCATTGTGATATCCCAGGACCCCACTTTGTCCCTACGGCCCATTTTGACACCGTGGGGACCCCGCTTGTCCTCAAGGACCATTGTGAACATTCAGGGGACCCCCAGTGTCCCCAGGGCCTATTGTGACATCCTGGGGACCCCCTTGTCTGCAGGACCCATTGTGACATCCCAGGACCCCAACCAGCACTGAGTCCCTGTGGGACCCTCACTGCCCCCCAGCCTCTTGCCACACAGCCCCATCCCAGGGCACGCTTTGAGCCTTTGGGCCCGTTTCAAATCAAAGCTGGGATTGCTTTGGCACTTTGGGCCACTTTTGAGCTAAATCTGGGCACATTTGTGCCCTTTGGGATCGTTTCTGCCTATATCTGGGAGTTCTTTGGCTTTCCAGTTTTGTTTATACGACAAGGGGTGTTCCCATGGTGCCACAATGGGCCCTGGGGACAAAGGGGATCCCCAGGATGTCACAATGGGTCCTGGGGACAAGGAGGGGTCGTGGAATGTCACAATGGGCCCTTGGGACAAGGGGGGTCCTCACGGTGCCACAATGGGCCCTGGGGACAAAGGGGATCCCCAGGATGTCACAATGGGCCCTGGGGACAAGGGGGGGTTCTGGGATGTCACAATGGGCCCTGGGGACAAAGGGGGGGTCCCCAGGATTTCAAAATGGGCCCTAAGGACAATGGGGGGTCCTGGGACGTCACAATTGGCACTGGAGACAAGGGGGGGGTCCCCAGGATGTCACAATAGGCCCTGGGGACTAAGAGGGGTGCCCTGGATGTCACAATGGGTCCTGGGGACAAGGTGGGGTCCTGGGACGTCACAATGTCCCCCTGTGGACAAAGGGGGTCCCCATGGTACCACAATGGGCCCTGTCGACAAACGGGGTCCCCAGGATGTCACAATGGGCCCTGGGGACAAGAGGGGTCCCACCCTCTCACAATGGGCCCTGGGGACAAAGAGGGGTGCCCTGAATGTCACAATGGGCCCTGTGGACAAGGGGGGGTCCTCGGATGTCACAATGGGCCCTCGGGACAATTGCGGGGTCCTAAAGATATCACAATGGGCCCTGTGGACAAACGAGGGTCCCCAAAATGTCACAATTTGCCCTGGGGACAACGGGGGGTCATGAGACGTCACAATGCGCCCTGGGGACAAAGTGGGGTCCTAGGACGTCACAATGGGCCCTGGGGACAAGAGGGGGTCCCCTGAATGTCACAATGGGCCCTGGGTACAAAGTGGGGTCCTGGGATGTCACAATGGGCCCTGGGGACAGTGTGGGGTACTGGCATGTCACAATGGGCCCCAGTGACAAAGGGGGTCCCCATAGTGCCACAATGGGCCCTGGGGACAAAGGGGGTCCCCTGAATGTCACAATGGGTCCTGGGGACTAGGGGGTCCCCACGGTGTGACAATGGGCCCTTGGGACAAAGTGAGATCCTGGGTTGTCACAATGGGCCCTGGTGACAAAGGGGGTATCCCCATGATGTCACAATGGACCCTGGGGACAATGGGGGCTCCCCAGGATGTCACAATGGGCCTTGGGCACATTGGGGGGTCCTCAGATGTCACAATGGGCCCCATAGACAATTGGGGTCCCCATGGTGTCACAATGGGCCGTGGGGACAAAGGGGGTCCCCTGAATGTCACAATGGGTCCTGGGGACTAGGAGGTCCCCACGGTGTGACAATGGGCCCTTGGAACAAAGTGAGATCCTGGGTTGTCACAATGGGCCCTGGTGACAAAGGGGGTGTCCCCATGATGTCACAATGGACCCTGGGGACAATGGGGGTTACTGTGACGTCACAATGGGCCCTGTAGACAAGGGGACTTCTCCAGGATGTCACAATGGGCCCTGGGCTGTCACAATGGGCCCTAGGGACAAAGGGGGTCCCCATGGTACCACAATGGGCCCTGGGGACAAACGGGGTCCCCAGGATGCCATAATGGGCCCTCGGGACAAAGAGGGTCCCCACGGTATCACAATGGGCCCTGGGGACAAACGGGGTCCCCAGGATGTCACAATAGGCCCTGGGGACAAAGAGGGGTCCCCTGAATTTCACAATGGACCCTGGGGACAAAGGATGTCACAATGGGCACTGGAGACAAAGGGGAGGGTCCCCACGGTGCCACGATGGGCCCTGGGGACAAGGGCGTCCCCAGGATGTCACAATAGGCCCTGAGGGCAATGGGGGGTCCTGGCATGGCACAATGGCCCCTGGGGACAAAGAAAGGTCCCCAGGATGTCACAGTGTGCCCTAGGGGACAATGGGGGGTCCTGCGATGTCACAATGGGCCCTGGGGACAAAGGGAGTCACAGGATGGCACAATGGGCCCTGGGGAAAAAGGGGGTCCCCAGGATGTCACAATAGACCCTGGGGACAGCGGGGGCTCCTTGGCCGTCACAATGGACCCTGGGGACAAAGGGGGTTCCCCAGGATATCACAATGGGCTCTGGTGACAAAGGGGTCCCCAGGATGTCACAATGGGCCCTGGGGACAATGAGGGGTCCTGCGATGTCACAATGGGTCCTGGGGACAAGAGGGGGTCCCCAGGATGTGAGAATGGGTCCTGGGGACAAAGGGGGTCTACCGGATGTCACAATGGGCCTTGGGGACAATGGGGGCTCCTGTGATGTCACAATGGGCCCTGGGGACAAAGGGGGCTCCCAGGGATGTGACAATGGGTTCTGGGGACAAACGGGAATCTGCGATGTCAGAATAGGCCCTGGGGACAAAGGGGGTCCCCATAGTGTCACAATGGCCCCTGGGGACAATGGGGGGTGCCCAGGATGTCACAATGGGCTTGGGGACAAAGGGGGTTCCCCAGGATGTAACAATGGGCCCTGAGGACAATGAGGGGTCTTGGGATGTCACAATGGGCCCTGGGGACAAAGGGGGCTCCCCAGGATGTCACAATGGACGCTGGGGACAAACGGGGTTCCCCAGGATATAACAATGGGCCCTGAGGACAATGGGGGGTCCCCAGGATGTCACAATGGCCCTGGGGACAAAGGGGGTCCCCAGGATCTCACAATGGGCTCTGGGGACAATGGGGAGTCCTGGGATGTCACAATAGACCCCAGTGACAAAGGGGATCCCCATGGTGTCACAATGGGCCCTGGGTACAAAGGGAGTTCCCCAAGATGTCTCAATGGGCCCTGGGGACAAAGGGGGTCGCCACGATGTCACAATGTGCTCTGCAGACAATGGGGTGTTCTGGGGCTTCAAAATGGACCCTGGGGACAAAGGGGGTCCCCAGGATGTCACAATAGGCCCTGGGACAAAGAGGGGTCCCCTGAATGTCAAAATGGGCCCTGGGGACAAGGGGGGACCCCACGGTGTCACAATGGGCCCTGGGGACAAAGTGGGCTCCTGGGATGTCACAATGGGCACTGGGGACAACAGGGGGTCCTGGGACGTAACGATGGGCCCTGGGGAAAAGTGGGGGGGGCCCAGGATGCAACAATGGGCCCTGGGGACAAAGAGGGGTCCCTTGAATGTCACAATGGGCCCTGGGGATAACGGGGGTCCTGGGATGTCACAATAGGCTCCAGTGACAAAGGGGGTCCCCACGGTGTCACAATGGACCCTGGGGACAAAGGGGGGTCCTGCGACGTCACAATGGGCCCTGGGGACAAAGAGGGTCCCCAGGATGTCACAACGGGCCCTGGAGACAATGTGGGGTCCCCATGCTGTCACAATGCGTCCCCAGTGACAAGGGAGGTCCCCATGGTGTCACAATAGGCCCTGGGGACAAGGCGGGGGCTCCAGGGTGTCACAATGGGCCGTGTGAACAAATGGGGGGTCCTGAGATGTCACAATGGGCCCTGGGGACAAAGTGGGGTCCTGGGATGTCACAATGGGGCCCAGTGACAAAGGGGTCCCCATTGTGCCACAATGGGCCCTGGGGACAAACGGGGTTCCCAGGATGTCACAATGGACCCTGGAGACAACGAGGGGTCCCTTCAATGTCACAATGGGACCTGGGGACAATGGGGGGTCCGGGAATTTAACAATGGGCCATGGGGACAAAGGGGGTCCCCAGGATGTCACAATGGGCACTGGGGACAAGGGGGTCCCCAGTGTGTCACGATGGGCCTTGAAGATAACAGGTGGTCATGGGACGTCACAATGGGCTCTGGGGACAATGGGGGTCCCCATGGGGTCACAATGCGTCCCCAGTGACAAGGGGGGTCCCCATGGTGTCACAATGGGCCCTGGGGACAAGGGGGGTCCCCACGGTGTCATAATGGGCCTTGGGTACCAAGTTGGGTCCTGAGATGTCACATTGGACCACAGTGACAAAAGGGGGCCCCATGGTGCCACAATTGGCCCTGGGGACCAAGAGGGGTCCCCTGAATGTCACAATGGGCTCTGGGGATCAAGGCGGGTCCCCACGGTGTCACAATGGGCGCTGGGGACAAGGGGGGTCCCCATGGTGTAACAATGGGCCCAAGTGACAAGGAGGGTTCCCACGGTGCGACGATGAGCCCTGGAGACATGGAGGTCCCCCGGATGTCACAATGGGTCCTGGGGACAAAGGGGGTCCCCAGGATGTCACAATGGGCCCTGGGGACAACGGGGGGTCCTGGGATGTCATGATGGGCCCTGGGGACAAAGAGAGTCCTCAGGATGTCACAATGGGCCCTGGGGACAAGGGGGTCCCCAGGATGTCACAATGGGCCCTAAGGACAAAGGGGGTCCTCAGGATGTCACAATGGGCCCTGGGGACAAAGGGGGCTCCCCAGGATGTCACAATGGGCCCTGGGGACAAAGGGGGTCCTCAGGATGTCACAATGGGCCCTGGGGACAAGGGGGTCCCCAGGATGTCACAATGGGCCCTGGGGACAAAGAGAGTCCTCAGGATGTCACAATGGGCCCTGGGGACAAAGGGGGTCCCCACAGTGTCACAATGGGCCCAGGGGACAACAGGGGGTCCTGGGATGTCACAATGGGCCCTGGGGACAAAGAGAGTCCTCAGGATGTCACAGTGGGCCCTGGGGACAAGGGGGTCCCCAGGATGTCACAATGGGCCCTGGGGACAAAGGGGGTCCTCAGGATGTCACAATGGGCCCCAGTGACAAAGGGGGTCCCCATGGTGTCAAAATGGGTCCCGCGTGATAAGGGGGTTCCCCACAGTGCCACGATGGACCAGAGGGAAAAGGGGGGGTCCCCATGGTGTTAAAATGGGTTACCAGTGACAGGAAGGGTCCACATGGTGTCACGATGGGCCCTGGGGACAATGGGAGGTCCTGGGATGTCACAATGAGCCCTGGGGACAAACGGGGGTCCTTATGGTGTCACAATGGGTCCCCAGTGACAAGTGGGGTCCTGAGATGTCACAGTGGGCCCTTGGGACAGTGGGGGGTCCTGGGATGTCACAATGGGCCCTGGAGACAAGGAGGGGTCCCCAGGATGTCACAATGGGCCCTGAGGACAAGGGGGGGTTCTGGGACGTCACAATGGGCCCTGGGGAACAAGGGTTTCCCCAGGATATCACAATGGGCTCTGGGGACAAAGGGGGGTCCTGGGACATCACAATGGACCCCAGGGGACAATGGGGGGTGCACAGGATGTCACAATGGCCCCTGAGGACAAGGGGGCATCCCCATGGTGTCACAATGTGTCCCCAGTGACAAGGGGGGTACCCATGGTGTAACAATGGGCCCTGGGCAAAATGGGTGGGTCCTGGGAGGTGTACAATGGGCCCTGGGGACAACGGGGAGTCCTGGGACGTCCAATGGATCCTCTGGACAAAGGGGGTCCCCAGGATGTCACAATGGGCCCTGGGGACAAAGGGGGGCGTCCCCACGGAGCCACAATGGGCCCTGGGGATAAAGTGGAATCCTGGAATGTCACAATGGGCCCCAGTGACAAAGGGGGTCCCCATGGTGCCACAATGGGCCCTGGGGAAAAAGGGGGTCCACAGGATGTCACAATGGGCCCTGGGGACAAAGGGGGGGTCCCCATGGTGTCACAATGGGTCCCCAGTGACAAGGGCGGTCCTGGGATGTCACAATGGGCCCTGGGGACAAGGAGGGGTCCTGGGATCTCACAATGGGCCCCAGTGACAAAGGTAGTCCCCATGGTGCCACAATGGGACCTGGGAACAAAGGGGGTCCCCAGGATGTCAGAATATGCCCTGGGGATAATGGGGTGTCCCCATGGTGTCACAATGGGCCCTGGGGACAAGAGGGGGTCCCCAGGATGTCACAATGGATACTGAGGAGATGAGGGGGTCCCCATGGTGTTACAATGGGTCCCCAGTGATAAGGGGGGGTCCCCATGGTTTCACAATGGGCCCTGGGGACAAAGTGGACCCCTGGGATGTCACAATGGGCCCTGGGGACAAGGGGGGGTCCTCCTTGTGTCACAATGGGTCCCCCGTGACAAGGCAGGTCCCCATGGTGTCACAATGGGCTCTGGGGACAAAGGGGGTCCCCAGGATGTCACAGTGGGCCCTGAAGACAAAGGTGGATCCCCTGAACGTCACAATGGGCCCTGGCGACAATGGGGGGTCCTGGGATGTCACAATGGGCACTGGGGACAAGGGGAGCTTTTGGGACATCACAATGGGCCCTGGGGACAAAGGGGCTCCCCAGGATGTCACAATGGGCCCTGGGGACAAGGGGGTCCCCAGGATGTCAGAATGGGCCCTGAGGACAACGAGTGGTCCACATAGTGTCACAATGGGTCCTGGGGACAATGGCTGGTCCTGGGACATCACAATGGGCCCTGGGGACACGGGGGATCCCCACCCTGTCACAATGGGCCCTGGGGACAAAGGGGGACCCACGGTGTCACAATGGGCCCTTGGGAGAAAGGGAGGTCCCCAGGATGTCACAATGTGCCCTGAGGACAAGGGGAGGTCCCCATGGTGTCACAATGGGTCCCCAGTGACAAGGGGGTCCCCCATGGTATCACAATGAGCCCTGGGAACAATGGGGGTCCTGGGGACAAGGGGTTTAGGGGGTTGTGTTAGGGGGTTGGAGGATTAGGTGGTGCAGGATTTGGGGGTGCAAGGCCGGGGGAGCAGGATTTTGCGGGGCCTGATTTGGGGCTACAGGGTCTGTGGTTGCAGGTTCCAGGGGTGCAGGATTTGGGGGTTCAGGGTTTAGGGGTGCAGTGGTTTGGAGTGCAGTGGTTTGGGGAAGGAGGATATAGGGGTGCAGGGTTTAGGGTGCAGGATCTTGGGGTGCAGGGGTTTGGGGTGGGGGACTTGGTAGGGCAGGATTTGGGGGTGGAAAGTTTAGGGGGTAGGGCTGGGGGTGCAGGATTTGGGGGTGAAGGGGTTGTGAGGTGCAGGCTTCTGGGGTGCAGGGTTTGGGAGATCGGTACGTGGGGCTGGAGGATTTGGGGGTGCAGGGTTTGGAGCAGCAGGATCTGGGGGTGCAAGATTGGGGGTAGCAGGGTTTTGGGGAGCAGGGTTTCGGGGTCAGGCTTTAGGGGGACAGGGTTTGGGGGGCAGGGTTGGGAGGGATGATTTTGGGGTGCAGGGTTTAGGGCAGCAGGATCTTGGGGTGAAAGGGTTTGGGGTGAAGGGTTGGGTAGGACAGGATTTGGGGTGCAGGTTTTTAGGGTGCAACTTGTGGGGGTCAGGATTTGGGGTACAGGGTTTGGGGGTGCAGGGTTTAGTGGTGCAGGGTTTGGGGGTTCAGGTCTTGGGGAGGCAGAATTGGGGGTGCAGGTTTTTGGAGTTAAGGGATTTGGGGGTGCAGATTTTGGGTGTTCAGGACCTGGGGGTGCAGGATTTGGGGATGTAGGTTTGGGGTGGCAGGGCTTAGGGTTTCAGTATCTTGGGTTGAAGAGGTTTGGGGGGAAGGGTTGGGTACGGCAGGATTTGGGGGTGCAGGGCTTCGGGCTGAGGGTTTGGGGGTGCAGGGTTCGCATGTTCAGGAACTGGGGGTGCAGGATTTTGGTTTGCAGGTTTGGGGAATTTTGGGGTAAAGGATTTGGGGTGCAGGGTTGGGGACGCAGGATCTGAGGGTGCAGCGTTTGGGGTGCAGAGTTAGGGGCTGCAGGATCTGGGGTGCAGGGTTTGGGGGGCACTGTTTTGGGGGGAAGGATTTGGGGGATGCAGGGTTTAAGGGTTTAGAATTTGGAGGTGTCGAATTTTGGGGTGCAGGAGGTGTGGGGTTTGGGGTTGCAGGATTGGGGGGAGAATGGTTTGGGGGTGCAAGACTTGAGGGTGCAGGGTTTGGGGGTTTGGGACGTGGGGCTGGAGGATTTGGGGGTGCAGGGATTTGGGGGTGCAGGGCTTTGTGGTGCAACTTATGGGGTAGAAGGTTTTGGGGTGCAGGGTTTTGGGGGTGCAGGGTTTAGCGCCAGAATTGGGGGTGCAGGGTTTGGGATTGCAGGGTGTTGGGTGCAGGATCTGGGGGTACAAGATTTGGGGTAGCAGGGTTTTGGGGAGCAGGGTTTAGGGGTCAGGCTTTAGGGGGACAGGGTTTGGGGGGCAGGGCTGGGAGGGATGATTTGGGGGTGCAGGGTTTAGGGCAGCAGGATCTTGGGGTGAAGGGGTTTGGGCTGAAGGGTGGGTAGGACAGGATTTGGGGTGCAGGATTTTAGGGTGCAACTTGTGGGGGCAGGATTTGGGGTACAGGAGGTTGGGGGTGCAGGGTTTGGGGTGTAGGATTTAGTGGAGCAGGGACTGGGGGTGAAGGTCTTGTGGAGGCAGAATTGGGGGTGCAGGTCTTGGGGAGGCAGAATTGGGGGTGCAGATTTTGGCTGTTCAGGACCTGGGGGTGCAGGATTTGGGGATGTAGATTTTGGGGGGTAGATTTTGGGGTGCTGGGTTCGGCACATGGGTCTGGAGGATTTGGGGGTGCAGGGTTAAGGGGTTTAGGATTTTGGGGTGCACAGTTTAGGGTGCACGTTCTGGGCATGTATGATTTGAGAGTGCAGGGCTTTGGGGTACAGCATTTGGGGTGCAGGGTTTTGGGGTCAGGATCTGGGCGTGCAGGGTGTTGGGGAGAAGGATTTGGGGGTGCAGCATTTTGAAGTGCAGGGTTTGGAGGAGGGAGGTTTTGGGGGTGAAGGATTTGGTGGTTCAGGTTTTGGGGGTGCAGTGTTAAGAAGGTGGAGGATTAGTGGCGCAGGATTTGGGGGTTCAGGATTTGGGGGTGCAGGGTATGGGAGGGAAGGATCTGGGGCTTCAGGATTTGGGGGTGCACTGTTTGGGGGTGCAGGGTTTAGCAGTCAGGTCTCAGAGTGCAGAGTTTGGGGTGCAGGGGCTTGGGGGGAAATTGGACGTTGCAGAGTGTGGGGTGCACAGGACTGGGGCACAGGATTTGGGGGTGCGGGATTTCAGGGTTCAGGATTTGGAGGTGTGGAGTTTTGGGGTGCAGGGGTTGGGAGTGCAGGGTGGTGGGGGTGAGAGATTTGGGGTGCAGCATTTGGGGGTGCAGAGTTTTGGGAGGCAAGGATCTGGGGCTGCAGGATTTGGGGGTTCATTGTTTAGGGCAGCACAATCTTGGCGTGCAGGGGTTTGCAGTGAAAGGTTTGGTAGGGCAGGCTTTGGGGTGCAGGATTCTGGGGTGCTGGGTTTGGGGTACAGGATTTGGTGTTGCAGGGATGGGGTTGAAGGGCTTGGGTTTCCAGGCCTTTGAGGTGTAGAATTTGGAGGTGCAAGGTTTGGGAGGGAATTCTTTGGGGTGCAGGGTTTGGGGTTCCAGGAGGTGGGGGAAGGACCTTGGGGTGTAGGGTTTGGGGGGCAGGGTTTTGGGGGAAGGATTTAGGGGTGCAGGGTTTTGAAGTGCAGCGTTTCAGGGGGGCATGATTTTGGCGGTGCACATGTGGGGGTCCAGGTTTGGGGGATGCAGAGTTTGTGAATGGAGGATTTTGGGGTGCTGGGTTTGGGGCTGCCTAATTTGGGGGTGCAGTGTTTGGGTGTTCAGGACCTGGGGGTGCTGCGTTTGGGAATGCAGGCTTTGGGGGTGCAGGGCTCAGGATTTGGGAGGGCAGGATCAGGGGGTGTGAGATTTCAGGGTTTAGGGGTGCAAAGTTTGGTAGGGCTGAATTATAGGGGTGCAGGATTTGGGGTGTAGGGTTTGGTGCTGCGAGATTTGGGGGTGCAGGGTTTGGGGGTGCAAGATTTGAGGGTGCAAGGTTTGGGTGTTGAAGATTTAGGGGAGCAGGATCTTGGGGTGCAGGGTTTGGGGGTGCAGGGCTTTTGGGTGAGGCATTTAGGGTTCAGGCTTAGGGGTGCAGGGTTTCGGGGTGCATGGTGTTAGGGAAGGATTTGGGGGTACAGGGTTTGGAGGTGCAGTTGTTCAGGGATCAGGGTTTGGGGGGCAAAATTTGGGGTGCAGGGTTTGGGATGGCAGGATTAGGGGGAGCAAGACTGTGGGGTGCAGGGGTTTGGGGTGAAGGGTTTGGTAGGGCACGATTTGGGGTGCAGGCTTTAGGAAGGAAGGAAGGAAAGAAGGATCTGGAGGTGCAGGATTTGGGGGTGCAGGGTTTAGGGGTGCAGGATTTAAGGGTGCGGGGATTTGGGTGAAGGGCTTGGTAGGGCAGGAATTTGGGGTGCAGGGTTTGGGGGTGCAGGGTTGTGAAGTGCAGAGATTTGCAGGTGCAAGATCTGGGATTGTAGGGTTTTGGGGTGTAGGATCCGGGGAGCAGGGTTTGGGGTGCAGAACCTTGTTGTTCAGGGTTTAGAGGCAGGATTTGGGGGTGCAGGGCTTTGGGGTGAGGAGTTGCGGGTGCAGGGTTCAGGACTTGGGGGTTGGAGGATTTGGGGGTGCAGGGTTGGGTAAGGAAGGATCTGAGGGCGCAGGGTTTGAAGTTTCAGGACTTGGGGTGCAGGATTTGGGGGTACAGGATTAATGGGTGCAGGGTGTTTGGGGAAAGGATTTGGGGGTGCAGGGTTTTGAAGTGCAGGGTTTAAAGGGGCAGGATATGGGGTGAACGATTTGGGGGTGCACATTTTTGGGGTGTGCAAGATTTGAGAGTGCAGGGATTTGGGGTGAGCGATTTCAGGGTGCCAGGTTTGGGGGGGAAGGATCTGCGGGTGCAGGGTTTGTCAGTGCATTGATTGGGGGTCAGAATTTGAGGGTGCAGGGTTTGTGGGGCAGGATTTTGGGTGCAGGGTTTGGGGAGCAGGATCTGGGGGTGATGGAATTGGTTGACAAGGTTTCGCAGGCCGGCTTTGGGGGAGCAGAGTTCAGGGGTGCAAGGTTTTGGGGGACAGGTTTGGACATAAAAGATTCGGGGGCGAATGGTTTGGGGGAACGATTTGGGGGTGCAGGATTTGGGGGTGCAGGATTTGGGGTGCAGGATTTGGTATTACAGGTCTTGGGGATTCATGGCTTGGGAGGAAGGATTTAGGGGTGCAGGGTTTCAAGATGCAGGATTTGGGGTGCAGTATTTGGGGTTGCAGGTTTGGGGGGTGCAAGTTGTGGGGCGGCAGGATATCGGGTATAGGGTTCTGGGCTGCAGGGTTTGGGGGTGCAGGATTTCAACGTGCAGGGTTCTGGGGTGCAGTATCTGGGGGTCCAGGGTTTGGCAGTGCATTGGCTTTGGGGGTTGAAGGATTTGGGGGTGCAGGGTTTAGGGATGCAGGATTTGGGGGTGCAGGATTTTCAGTGCAGGGCTTCAGGGTACAGAACTTGGTGGTGCAGGATCTGGGGGTGCAGGTTTGGGTGCAGGGTGTTGAGGAAGGATCTGGGGGTGCAATATTTGGGCTTTAAGGGTTTAGGGGGGCAGGATCTGGCAGTGCAGAGTTTGGGGACAGGATCTGGGGATGCAGCGTTTGGGGTTACAGGTTTTGGGGGTGCAGGGTCGAGGGAATTATTTGAGGTGAAGGGTTATGAGAGTGCAGGATTTCTGGGTGCAGAGTTTGGGGTGCTGGGTATGGGGCAGCAGGATCTGGGGGTGCAGGTTTTGGGGGTTCATTCATTTGGGGGGAGGATCTGGGGGTGCAGGGTTTAAGGGTTCAGGATTTGGAGGTGTAGGGTTTTGGGGTACAGGGTTCTGGGTTGAGGTTTTGGGGTGAAAGATTTGGGGGTGCAGTGTTAAGGGGTGGAGGCTTAGAGGTGCAAGATTTGGGGGTGCAGGGTGTTCGTGTGTCTGATTTGGGGGTGCAGGGTCTGGGGGTGCAAGATCCTGGAATTCAGGATCTGGGGGTTCAGGATTTGGGGGTTCAGGATTTGGGGGTGCAGGGTATGGGAGGGAAGGATCTGGGGCTTCAGGATTTGGGGGTGCACTGTTTGGGGGTGCAGGGTTTAGAAGTCAGGTCTAAGAGTGCAGGGTTTGGGGTGCAGGGGCTTGGGGGGAAATGTAAGGTTGCAGAGTGTGGGGTGCACAGGACTGGGGCTCAGGATTTGGGGGTGCGGGGTTTCAGGGTTCAGGATTTGGAGGTGTGGAGTTTTGGGGTGCAGGGGTTGGGAGTGCAGGGTGGTGGGGGTGAGAGATTTGGGTGCAGGATTTGGGGGTGCAGAGTCTTGGGAGGCAAGGATCCGGGTCTGCAGGATTTGGGGGTTCATTGTTTAGGGCAGCACAATCTTGGGGTGCATGGGTTTGCAGTGAAAGGTTTGGTAGTCAGGATTTGGGGTGCAGGATTCTGGGGTGCTGGGTTTGGGGTACAGGATTTGGTGTTGCAGGGATGGGGTTGAAGGGCTTGGGTTTCCAGGCCTTTGAGGTGCAGGATTTGGAGGTGCAGGGTTTGGGAGGGAATTCTTTGGGGTGCAGGGTTTGGGGGCAGGTGTAGGGGTGGAGGGTATAGGACGGAAGGATTTGGGAATGCAGGGTTTGGGGTGCAGATTTCGGGATTCAGGAAGGTAGGGAGGGCAGGATTAGGGGGTGCAAGGTTTCAGTTTTAGGGTTTAGGGGTGCAGAGTTTGGTAGGGCCGAATTTGGGGGTGCAGGGTTTGGGGTGCAGGGTTTGGGAAGACAGGATCGGGGTGGAGGATTTGGGGGTGCAGGATTGAGGGGCAGGGTTTTGGTGCAGGGCTTGGGGTCAGGATCTGGGGTGCAGGGTTTGGGAAGAGTATTTTGGGGTGCAGGATTTTGGGTGCCGTGTTTGCGGGGCAGGTTTGGGGTGATCACTGCACCTTTTCCTTTCTCCAGGTGCAGAGCCCGTGCCTCACTTGGTTCCGTCTGCAAACAGCGCCCATCCCAGCTCGAATCCCCCTGCCCCTCTCACCCTGTGCAGCTCTTTGTGCACTGAGCTCCGCACTCAGCACCAGCGGGTGCGGCTCCTCCTGAGGGGCTGGGGGGAGGGGGCGGGGCCAAGGGCTGGCTTGAGGGGGCGGGGCTGAGGCGGCGAGCTGCGATTGGCCGGCCGGGACGCAGCGGCCGTTCCCGCCTGAGCCTTGGGGCGGAGCCAGAGCGGGAGTGCGGGGGGCGGCCGGGCCAGGAGCCGCCCGCAGAGCGCCCGGAGAGCGGGCTTCGGGGACTCTGCCCAGGAACGAGCGGCAGGAGGAGAGGAGACGGCCCCAGCGGTACCGGGTGAGCTTCTGGCTGGAGCCTGGGAGCTGTTCCTCCCAGCGAGGGCTGTCGGGCACTGAACGGGCTGCCCAGGGCAGGGCTGGAGCCGCCATCCCTGGAGGGGTTTCCACGGGAGCTCCTGAGGACCGTGGGCAGTGCCGGGGGGTTGTGCTTGGACTCCAGCACCTTCAAGGTGTTTGACACCCAAAGGGATTCTGTGGCACACTCCATTTTCACGTTGCCATGGAGCCCGGAGGTCCCAGCGGGGTTTGGATCAGCGTGTTCTGGAACATTCTCAGTGGTCGGGTCTGTGTGCAGAGTGTGGTGGGAACGAGAAGAGAGGAGATGGAGAGAACAGTGGGGAGGTGGAGGAGCAAGAGTGGAGGTGAATACCAGAGAGAGCGAGTGTGTGCGGATCAGCAGTGATCACCCCAAACCTGCCCCACAAACACGGCACCCAAAATCCTGCACCCCAAAATACTCTTCGCAAACCTGCACCCCAGATCCTGACCCCAAGCCCTGCACCAAAACCCTGCCCCTCAATCCTGCACCCCCAAATCCCCCACCCCCGATCCTGTCTTCCCAAACCCTGCACCCCAAATCCTGCGCCCCCAAATTCGGCCCTACCAAACTCTGCACCCCTAAACCCTACAACTGAAACCTTGCACCCCCTAATCCTGCCCTCCCTACCTTCCTGAACCCCGAAACCTGCACCCCAAACCCTGCATTCCCAAATCTTTCTGTCCTATACCCTCCACCCCTAAACCCTGCCCCCAAACCCTGCACCCCAAAGAATTCCCTCCCAAACCTTGCACCTCCAAATCCTGCACCTCAAAGGCCTGGAAACCCAAACCCTTCAACACCATCCCTGCAACACCAAATCCTGTACCCCAAACCCAGCACCCCAGAATCCTGCACCCCAAATCCTGCCTACCAAACCTTTCACTGCAAACCCATGCACCCCAAGATTGTGCTGCCCTAAACACTGAACCCCCAAATCCTGCAGCCCCGGATCCTTGCCTCCCAAAACTCTGCACCCCCAAATCCTGCACCCCAAATCTCTCACCCCCACCACCCTGCACTCCCAACCCCTGCACCCCAAAACTCCACACCTCCAAATCCTGAACCCTGAAACCTCGCACCCCCAAATCCTGTGCCCCAGTCCTGTGCACCCCACACTCTGCAACCTTAAATTTCCCCCCAAGCCCCTGCACCCCAAACGCTGCACTCTTAGACCTGACTTCTAAACCCTGCACCCCCAAACAGTGCACCCCCAAATCCTGAAGCCCCAGATCCTTCCCTCCCATACTGTGCACCCCCAAATCCTGAACCCCCAGATCCTGAATTCCAGGATCTTGCACCCCCAGACCCTGCACCCCCAAATCAGACACACGAAAACTCTGCACCCCCAAATCTTGCACCTCTAAGCCTCCACCCCTTAACACTGCATCCCCAAATCTTTCACCCCAAAACCTCAACCCAGAACCCTGTACCCCAAAACCCTACACCTCCAAATCCTGAACCCTTAAACCCTGCACCCCCAGATCCTCCCCCCAAATGAATGAACACCCAAAACCTACACCCCCAGATGCTGCTGCCCCATACCCCCCACCCCAAACTCTGCACCCAGAAATCCTGCACTCTCATAACCCTGCACCTCAAACAATTCCCTCGACTCTGCACCCCCAGAACCTGTAACCCCAGTCGCTGCACCCCCAGGTCCTGTCCCCAAACTCTGCACTGCCAGATCCTGCCCCCCTAAACCCTTAAAGCCCAAATATTGTACCCTCAGATCCTTCCTCAACACCCTGCACCCCCAAATTCCCCACCGAAAACCTGCACTCCCAGATCCTGCACCACCAAGTTCTGTGCCCTGAAACCCTGCACTGAAAATCCTGCCCCCTAACTCTGCACTTCCAAATCCTGCACCCCCAAATCCTGCATCCCTAAACCCTGCACCCCCAAATCCTTCAACCCCCAAAGCCAATGCACTGCCAAACCCTGGACCCCCAGATACTGCACCCCAGAACCCTGCACGTTGAAATCCTGCACCCCCAAACCCTGCAGCCCAGAACCCTATACCCGATCTCCTGCCGCCCCACAACTTGCACCCCCCAAACCTGCAACCCCAAATACTGCACCCCAAATCCTGCATCTTGAAACCCTGCACCCCTAAATCCTTCCTCCCAAGCCATGATTCCCCAAAACCTGTAATACCAAATCCTGCACCCCTAAATTCAACCCTACCATGCTTTGCACCCCTATAATTCAGCCCTACCAAACTTTGCACCCCTAAACCCTGAAATCTTACACCCCCTGATCCTGCCCTCCCAAATCCTGAGCCCTGCACCCCTAAAGCCTGCATTCCCAAACGCAGCACCCCCAGGTCCTGAACACCCAAACACTGCACCCCCAAATTAGGCAGCCCCAAACCCAGCACCCCAAAATCCTCCATTCACAAACTCTGCATCCCCCAAACCTGGACCCCCACATGTGCACCCCCAAAATCATGCCCCCCTGAAACGCTGCACTTCAAAACCCTGCACCCCTAAATCCTTCCCCCAAAACCCTGCCCCCCCAAACCCTACACCCCAAGGTCCTTCCCCCACCTCCTGGAACCCTAAACCCTGCACCCCAAAGAATTCCCTCCCAAACCTTGCACCTCCAAATCCTGCACCTCAAAGGCCTGGAAACCCAAGCCCTTCAACCCCATCCCTGCAACACCAAATCCTGTACCCCAAACCCAGCACCCCAGAATCCTGCACCCCAAATCCTGACTACCAAACCTTTCACTGCAAACCCCTGCACCCCGAGGTTGTGCTGCCCTAAACACTGAACCCCCAAATCCTGCAGCCCCAGATCCTTGCCTCCCAAAACTCTGCACCCCCACATCCTGCACCCCAAATCTCTCACCCCCAAATCCTCCCCCCACCACCCTGCAGCCTCAAATCCTTCACCCCCATCCCCTGCACCCCAAAACTCCACACCTCCAAATCTTGAACCCTGAAACCCCGCACCCCCAAATCCTGAGCCCCAGTCCTGTGCACCCCACACTCTGCAATCTTAAATTTCCCCCCAAGCCCCTGCACCCCAAATGCTGCACTCTTAGACCTGACTTCTAAACCCTACGCCCCCAAATCCTGCACCCCCAAATCCTGCACCCCTAAACCTCCACCCTGTTAACACTGCACCCCCAAAACCTGAACCACCAAATCTTTCACCCCCAAAACTTCCCTCCTCCAAATCCTGCACTTCAAAATGCTGCACCCCCAAATCCTTCTCCCCAACACCCTGCACCCCCAGATCCTGACCCCAAAACCCTGCCCCCCAAATCCTGTACCCCAAAGCCCTGCACTCTCAAATCATACATGCCCAGAACGTGCACGCTAAACTGTGCACCCCAAAATCCTAAACCCCTTAACCCTGCACCCCCAAATCCTCCAGACCCATGTGCCGAACCCAGCACCCCAAAATCTACCCCCCAAAACCTACATCCCCAAATCCTGCACCCCCAGGTCCTGAACAGCCAAAATCTGCACCCCCAATTCTGCCTCCCCAAGACCTGCATCCCCAATTCTGCCTCCACAAGACCTTCACCCCCAGTCCCTGCTCCACTAAATCCTACACCCCAAACCCTGCACCCCCAACCTCCTGTACCCCAAATCCTGCCCCCACAAGTTGCACCCCAAAACCCTGCTACCCCACATCTTGTACCCCCAGATCCTTCCCCCAACACCCTCCAATCCCAAACCCTGCACCCCCAATTCTGGCGCTAAACCCTGCACCCCCAGAACCCTGCACCACTGAACCTTGCACCCTGAAACCCTGCTCCCCCAATCCCCCCCCCCAAAACTCTGCACCCCAAAATCCTATACCCAAAACTCTGCACCCAAGTTGCACCCCATATCCCTGCACCCCCAAATCCCTGCACCCCCAAATCCTCCAACCCCCAAGTCCTGCACCCCCAGATGCTGAACACCTGAACCCCTCACTCCAGACCCCTCACCCCAAAGCCCTGCACCCCCAAATCCCTGCACCCCCAAATCCTGCCTCTAAACGCTGAACTACAAGGTTCTGTACCCCAACAGCCTGCTCACCCAGATCCTGCACCCCAGAACCCTGCACCCCCATATTCTGATCCCTACAGCCTGCACCCCCAGCTCCTGCACCCCCAAAACCTGTACCCCTAAATCCTGCACCCTTCAACCCTGCAGCCCACAACGCTGCACCCCCAACCTCTGCAGCCCCAGTTCCTTAACGTGTGAAACCTGCGCCCCCAAGTCCTGCACCTCAAAACCTTACACCCGGAATCCTGCCCCCCAAACCATGCACCCCAAAATCAAGGCCCCTCAAACTTGCACTCAAAAGTCCGCACCAAAAACCCCTCCCTGCCCAGTTCCTAAAGACATGGAACCTGCACCCCCAAGTCCCGCACCCCAAAACCCTGCACCCCAGTACCCCAGACCACCAAATCTTGCACCTCCAAATCCTGCCCCCTTTAGCCCTGCACTTCAAACCCTGCACCCCAAATCCTGCAACCAAACCCTGTACCCCAAATCCTGCAACCAGCCCTTGTACCCCCAAATCCTTGACCTCCACATCCCGAATCTCCAAACGCAGCAACCCCAAAACCCTACACCCCCAATCCCTGCACCCCCAGATCATTGTCCTTCAAATCCCACACCCAAAGCTCGTACACCCCCAGATCTTGCACCCCCACAGACTGCACCCCAAATCCTGCACCCCTAAATCCTCCAGCCCCATGTCCCAAACCCCCAAACCCTGCCCCCTCAAGTCTTGCACCCTAATTCTGCCTCCCCAAGATCTGCACCCCCAAACCCTGCACCACTAAACCCTGCACCCCCAAACCCTGTACCCCAAATCCTGACCCCCACAAGTTGCACCCTAAAAACCTGCACCCCAAATCCTGTCCTACCCAACCCTTCACCCCAAACCCCTTCACCCCAAGATCCTGCTGCCCTAAACCCTGCACCCCAAAATCATCCCTCCCAACCCTGCCCCCCAAACCCTGTCCCCCTAAAGCCTGACCCCGAAACCCTGCTCCCCAAAACCCTGCTACCCCCAATCTTGCACCCCCCAACTCTGCACCCCCAGATCCTGCTGCTCCAAACCCTGCACCCCAAATCCTCCAGCCCCACGTACCAATCTCCCAAACCCTGCACCCCAGAACCCTGCACCCCACAACCCCTTCACCCCCAAATCCTGCACCCCCAGCCCTACCCAATAAAATTTCCACCCGCAAACCCTGCCCTACCAAGCCCTCCACCCCAAACCCTTGCACCCCAAGATCCTGCTCTCCTAAACCCTGCACCCCCATATCCTCCTTCCCCAAACCCTGCACCCCAAAACACTTCACTCCAAACCACTGCACCCCTAAATCCTGCAACCCCAAATCCTGGCCCCCAAACCCGGCACCCCAAACTCCTGCACCCAAAGATCCTACTGCCCTAAACCCTGAACCCCCAAATCCTGCAGCCCTGGAACCTGCAACCCCAGACTCTGTAGCCACAAATCAGGCCCCACAAAATCCTGCTCCCCTGGCCTTGCTCCCCCAAATCCTGCACCACCTAATCCTCCAACCCCCTAACACAAACACCTAACCCCTTCTCCTCAGGGCCCATTGTGACACCCTGGGGATCCCCCTTGTCCCCAGGGCCCATTGTGACACCATGGGGCACCCCCTTCTCACTGAGGACCCATTGTGACACCATGGGGTCCTCCCCTTGTCCTCAGGGCCCATTGTGACATCCTGGGGACTCCCCTTTGTCCCCAGGGCCCATTGTGGCACCATGGGGACCCCCTTTGTCCCCAGGGCCAATTGTGACATCCCAGGACCCCCCTTTGTCCCCAGGGCCCATTGTGACAGGGTGGAGATCCCCCTTGTCCCCAGGCCTGTTGTGATGTCCCAGGACCCCCCATTGTCCCCAGGGCCCATTGTGACACCTTGGGGACCCCCCTTGTCACTGGGGACCCATTGTGACACCATGGGGACCACCCGTTGTCCTAAGGGCCCATTGTGACATCCTGGGGACCCCCTTGTCCCCAGGGCCCATAGTGAAGTCCCAGGACCCCCTTTGTCCCCAGGGCCCATTGTGACATCCTGGGGACCCACTTGTCCCCAGGACCCATTGTGACATCTTGGGGACCCCCCCTTGTCCCCAGGGCCCATAGTGAAGTCCCAGGACCCCCTTTGTCCCCAGGGCCCATTGTGACATCCTGGGGACCCCCCTTGTCACTGGGGACCCATTGTAACACTATGGGGACCCCCCCTTGTCCCCAGAGCCCATTGTGACATCCTGGGGACCCCCTTTTTCCCCAGGACCCATTGTGGCACCATTGGGACCCCCTTTGTCACTGGGGCCCATTGTGACGTCCTGGGGACCCCCTTTGTCCCCAGGGCCCATTGTGACGTCCCCGGATCCCCCATTGTCCCCAGAGCCCATTGTGACATCCTGGGGACCCCCATTGTCCACAGGGCCCATTGTGACATTCAGGGGACAGCCTTTGTCCCTAGGGCCCATTGTGACACCGTCAGGACCCCCATTGTCCCCAGGGGGCCCATTGTGACATCCCAGGACCCCGCATTGTCCCCAGGGCCCATTGTGACATACTGGGGACTCCCCTTTGTCCCCAGAGCCCATTGTGACACCGTGGGGACCCCCTTTGTCCCCAGGGCCCATTGTGGCATCTAAGGACCCCCCAATTGTGCCCAGGGTTCATTGTAACATATCAGGACGCCCCATTGTCCCCAGGGCCCATTGTGACGTCCCAGGACCCCCTTTGTCCCCAGGGCCCATTGTGTCATCCTGGGGACCTCCTTTGTCCCCAGAGCCCATTGTGACATCCTGGGGAACCCTTTGTCTCCAGGGTCCATTGTGAAATCCTGGGGACCCCTCTTTGTCCCCACGGCCCACTGTGAGATCCTGGGGACCCCCTTGTCCCCAGGGCCCATTTTGAAACCGTGGGTATCCCCCTAGTCCCCAGGGCCCACTGTGACATCCTGAGGACCCCCTTTGTCCCCAGGGCCCATTGTGACACCGTGGGGACCCCCTTTGTCCCCAGGGCCCATTGTGACAACCTGGGGATCCCCTTTGTCCCCAGGACCCATTGTGACATCCCAGGACCCCCTTTGTCCCCAGGGCCCATTGTGACATCCAAGGGACCCCCCTTTGTCCCTAGGGCCCATTGTGACGTTCCAGGACCCCCCATTGTCCCCAGAGCCCATTGTAACATCCAGGGCACCATCCTTGATCCGCAGGGCCCATTGTGACGTCCCAGGACCCCCCTTTGTCCCCAGGGCCCATTGTGACATCCCAGGACCCCACTTTATACTGAAGGCCCATTGTGACATCCTGGGGACCCCCTTTGCCCCAGGGCCCATTGTGACGTCCCCGGACCCCCCATTGTCCTCAGGGCCCATTGTGACATTCAGGGGACAGCCTTTGTCCCAAGGGCCCATTGTGACACCGTCGGGACCCCTGTTGTCCCCAGAGCCCATTGTGACATCCTGGAAACCCCCTTTGTCCCCAGGGCCCATTGTGACCTCCCAGGACCCCACTTTGTCCCCAGGGCCCATTGTGACATCCTCGGGACGCCCCTGGTCCCCAGAGCCCGTTGTGACATCCTGGGGAGCCCCCTCTGTCCCCTGGGCCCATTGTGACACCGTGGGGACCCCCTTTGTCCCCAGGGCCCATTGTGACATTTAGGGACCTCCCAGTTGTGCCCAGGGCTCATTGTGACATCCCAAGACCCCCCATTGTCCCCAGGGCCCATTGTGACGTCCCAGGACCCCCCGTCATCCCCAGGGCCCATTGTGACATCCTGGGTACCCCCTTGTCCCCAGTGCCTATTGTGAAATCCTGGGGACCCCCTTTGTCCCCAGGGCCCATTGTGACATTCCAGGACCCCCCTTGTCCCCATGGCCCATTGTGAAATCCTGGGGACCTCCTTTGTCCCCAGGGCCCATTGTGATGTCCCAGGACCCCCCTTTGTCCCCAGGGTCCATTGTGACATCCTGGGGACCCTCTTTGTCCCCAGGGCCCATTGTGACAGGGTGGGGACTCCCTTTGTCCTCAGGGGTCATTGTGACGTCCCAGGATCCCCCTTTGTTCCCAGGGCCCATTGTGACATCTCAGGACACCCCAATTGTTTCCAGGGCCCATTGTGACGTCCTGGGGACCGCCCAGTTGTCCCCAGGGCCCATTGTGGCATCCTGGGGACCCCCCTTTTTCCCCAGGGCCCATTGTGACATTCAGGGAACATTGTTTTGTCCCCAGGGCACATTGCGACATCTCAGGACCCCCCAATTGTCCCCAGGGCCCATTGTGGCATCCTGGGTACCCGTTTTATCCCCGGGGCCCATTGTGACATCCTGGGGACTCCCCTTGTCACTGGGGACCCATTGTATACACCATGGGGACCCCCATTGTCCCCAGGGCCCATTGTGACATCCTGGGGACCCCCCTTGTCACTGGTGACCCATTGTGACACCATGGGGACCACCCCTTTCTCCCCAGTGCCCATTGTGACATCCTGGGGACCCCTTTGTCCCCAGAGCCCATTGTGACATCCTGGTGAGCCCCCTTTGTCCCCAGGGCCCATTGTGACGTCCCAGGACCCCTCTTTGTCCCCAGGGCCCATTGTGACATCCCCGGACCCCCATTGTCCCCAGAGCCCATTGTGACATCCTTGGGACCCCCATTGTCCCCAGGGCCCACTGTGACATTCAGGGGACAGCCTTTTTCCCAAGGGCCCATTGTGACACCATCGGGACCCCCGTTGTCCCCAGGGCCAATTGTGACACCATGGGGACCTGCCCTTGTCCTCAGGGCCCATTGTGACATCCTGGGGACCCTCTTGTCCCCAGGGCCCATAGTTGCACCCTGGGGACCCCCTCTTTATTCCCAGTGCCCATTGTGACATCCCAGGACCCCCCTATGTCCCCAGGGCCCATTGTGACACCATGGGGACACCCCTTTGACTCCAGGGCCCATTGTCACATCCCAGGAGCCCCCAATTATCCCCAGGGCCCATTGTGACATTCTGGGGACCCACCCTTGTCCGCAGGGCCCATTGTGAAGTCCCAGGACCCCCTTTGTCCCCAGGGCCCATTGTGACATCCTGGGGACCCCCCTTGTCACTGGGGACCCATTGTATACACCATGGGGACCCCCATTGTCCCCAGGGCCCATTGTGAAATCCTGGGGACCCCCCTTGTCACTGGTGACACATTGTGACACCATGGGGACCCCTGTTTGTCCCCAGGGTTCATTGTGACATCCCAGGACCCCCCATTGTCCCAAGGACCCATTGTGACATCTCAGGACCCCACTTGTCACTGGGGACCCATTGTGACACCATAGGGACCCCCGTTTGTCCCCAGGGCTCATTGTGACATCCCAGGACCTGCCATTGTGACATCATGGGGACCGCCTTGTCCCTCTGGCCCGTTGTGGCACCGTGGGGACCTCCTTTGTCCCCAGGGCCCGTTGTGACACCATGGGGACCCCTTTTGTCACTGTGGCCCAATGTGACATCCCAGGAACCCACTTTGTACCCAAGGTCCATTGTGACACCGTGGGGACCCCCCTTGTCCCCAGAGCCCATTGTGACATCCTGGGGACCCCCTTGTTCCCCAGGGCTCACTGTGATGTCCCAGGACCCCCCCTTGTCCCCAGAGCCCATTGTGACATCCTGGGGACGCCCTTTTTCCCCAGGACCCATTGTGGCACCATTGGGACCCCCTTTGTCACTGGGGCCCATTGTGACTTCCCAGGACCTCACTTTGTCCCCAGGGCCCATTGTGACTTCCGGGGGACCCCCTTTGTCCCCAGGGCCCATTGTGACATTCAGGGGACAGGCTTTGTCCCAAGGGCCCATTGTGACACCGTTGGAATCCCCGTTGTCCCCAGAGCCCATTGTGACATCCTGGGAACCCCCTTTGTGCCCAGGGCTCATTGTGACATCCCAGGACCCCCCATTGTCCCCAGGGCCAATTGTGACGTCCCAGGCCCCCCCTTTGTCCCCAGGGTCCATTGTGAGATCCTGGGGACCCCCTTGTCCCCAGGGCCCATTGTGACATCCTGGGGACCCCGTTTGTCACTAGGGTCCATTGTGGCACCATGGGGATGCCCTTTGTCCCCAGGAACCATTGTGACATCCTGGGCACCCCCTTTGTCCCCAGGACCTATTGTGACAGGGTGGGGACTCCCTTTGTCCCTAGGGCCCATTGTGACATCCTGGGGACCTCGTTTGTCCCCAGGGTCCATTGTGGCACCATGGGGACCCCCTTTGTCCCCAGGGCCCATTGTGACATCACAGGACCCCCTTTGTCCCCAGGACCCATTGTGACATCCTGGGCACCCCCTTTGTCCCCAGGGCCTATTGTGACAGTGTGGGGACTCCTTTTGTCCCCAGGGCCCATTGTGAAATCCTGGGGACCCCCTTTGTCCCCAGGGCCCATTGTGACATTCAGGGGACCCCTCTTTGTCCCCAGGGCCTATTGTGACATCCTGGGGACCCCCCTTTGTCCCCAAGGCCCATTGTGATAGGGTGGGGAACCCCTTTGTCTCCAGGGCCCATTGTGCCATCCTGGGGACCCCACTTTGTTCCCAGGACCCATTGTGATGTCCACAATGGCCCCGTTGTCCCAAGGGGTCATTGTGACATCCTGGGGACCTCCTTTGTCCCCAGGGCCATTGTGACGTCCCAGGACCCTCCATTTTTCCAAGAGCCCATTGTGACATCCTGGCGACCCCGCTTTTTCCTCAGGGCCCATTGTGGCACCATGGGGAGCCCCTCTGTCTCCAGGGCCCATTGTGACATTTAGGGGACTCCTCTTTGTCTCCAGGGCCCATTGTGACATCCCAGGATCCCCCAATTGTCCCCAGGGCCCATTGTGACATCCTCGGGACCCCCCTTTGTCCCCAGGGCCCATTGTGACACCGTGGGTACCCTGCTTGTCCCCAGGGCTCATTGTGACATCCTGGGGACCCCCAGTTGTCTCAGGTCCCATTGTGACATCCCAGGACCCCCCTTTGTCCCCAGGGCCCATTGTGACTTCCTGGGGACCCCCTTTGTCCCCAGGGCCCATTTTGGCACCATAGGGACGCCCTTTGTCACTGGGGCCCATTGTGACATCCCAGGACACCCCTTGTCTCCAGGGCCCATTGTGATATTCAGGGAACTGCTATTTGTCCCCAGGGTCCATTGTGACATCCCAGGACACCCCCTTGTCCCCAGGGCCCTTTGTGACATTCAGGGGACCCCTCTTTGTCCCCAGGGCCCGTTGTTGCATCCTGGGGTCCCCCCTTGTCCCCAGGGCCCATTTTGACATTCAGGAGAGCCCTCTTTGTCCCCAGGGCCTGTTGTGACATCCTGGGGACCCCCTTTGTCACTGGGGCCCATTTTGACATCCCAGGACCCCCCTTTGTCTGCAGGTCCCATTGTGACATTCAGGGGACCCCACTTTGTCCCCAGGGCCCACTGTGACGTCCTAGGACCTCCCTTTGTCCCCAGGGCCCATTGTGACACCGTGGGGACCCCCTGTTTTCCCCAGGGCCCATTGTGACATCTGGTGGACCCCCTTGTCCCCAGGGCCCATCGTGGAACCGTGGGGACCCTCCTTGTCACTAGGGCCCATTGTGACACCATGGGGACCACCCTTTTCTCCCCAGTGCCCATTGTGACATCCTGGGGACCCCACTTGTCCCCAGAGCCCATTATCACATCCTGGGGACCCCTGTGTCCCCAGGGCCCATTGTGACGTCCCAGGACCCCCCATTGTCCCCAGGGTGCATTGTGACACCGTGGGGACCCCCTCTGTCCCCAGAGCCCATTGTGACATCCTGGGGACCCCTCTTTGTCCCGAGGGCCCATTGTGACATCCTGGGGAGCTCCGTATGTCACCAGGGCCCATTTTGACACCGTGGGGAACCCTGTTGTCCTCAGGGCCCATTGTGACATCCCAGGACCCAAAATTGTCCCCAGGGCCCATTGTGACACCATGGGGAACCCTCTTGTCACTGCGGACGCATTGTGATACAATGGGGACCCCACCTTTGTCTCAAGTGCCCATTGTGACATCCTGGGGACCCCCTTTATCCCCAGGACCCATTGTGACGTCCCAGGACCCCGTTTGTCCCCAGGGCCCATTGTTGCAGGGTGGGACCCCCCTTGTCCCCAGGGCCCATTTTGGCACCATGGGGACCCTCTTTGTCACTGGGGCCCATTGTGACATCCCAGGACCCCACTTTGTCTTAGAAGGTCACTAATCGGACTACTGGTACATCCTGACTCTGCTTTCTCAATAAACATTGAAGAACACCTGGGGTTTGTTTGCTCCAAGGGAAAACTTCCCTGCCACGGTTCCTGGTTCCCGGTCCTGTTTCCCGGTCCGATTTGGCTTCGCTATCAGAACAGCTGCTGCCTCCACAGCCGCGCTCAAAGTCCCCGTTGTGACACCGGGATGGCGGGAGAAGGGGGGTGGCGGGAGCGGCAGCGGCGGCTCATCCGGCGGCAGCGGCGGCGATTGGGGGGGGGCAGTCGGGGCTGGGCGGAAAAGCGGCGGCTGCTGCGGCTCCTCAGGCAGCGACAGCAGCAGCGAACGGGGGGACGTGGGGGGGCGGAAAAGCGGCGGCTGCTGCGGCTCCTCAGGCAGCGACAGCAGCAGCGATCGGGGGGACGTGGGGGGGCGGAAAAGCGGCGGCTGCTGCGGCTCCTCAGGCAGCGACAGCAGCAGCGATCGGGGGGACGTGGGGTGGCGGACAAGCGGCGGCTCCTGCGGCTCCTCAGGCAGCGGCAGCAGCAGCGATCGGGGGGACGTGGGGGGCGGACAAGCGGCGGCTGCTGCGGCTCCTCAGGCAGCGACAGCAGCAGCGATCGGGGGGACGTGGGGGGGCGGACAAGCGGCGGCTCCTGCGGCTCCTCAGGCAGCGACAGCAGCAGCGATCGGGGGGACGTGGAGGGGCGGACAAGCGGCGGCTCCTCCGGCCGCGGCCAGGACGTGGCTTCGCCGGCACCGGGGCCCGAGACCGCGCGCTGTGGGGCTGCGGGGCGGGTGTGGGGCCGGGGGGCTCCGGGGGTCCGAATAGTGACCTTCTAAGACAAAGTGGGGTCCTGGGATGTCACAATGGGCCCCAGTGACAAAGAGGGTCCCCATGGTGCCACAGTCGGCCCTGGGAACAAAGAGGGGTCCCCTGAATGTCACAATGGTCCCTGGGGACAAGGGGGGTCCCACCCTGTAGTAATGGGCCCTGGGGACAAACTGGGGTCCTGGGATGTCACAATGGGCCCTGGGGACAAACGGGGTGCCCAGGATGTCATAATGGGCCCAGGGGACAAAGAGGAGTCCCCAGGATGTCACATTAGGCCCTGGGGGAAAGAGGGGTCCCCAGGATGTCACAATGGCCTCTGGGGACTATGAGGGGTCCTGGGACGTCACAATGGGTCCTGGGGATAAAGGGGGTCCCCAGGATGTCACAATAGACCCTGGGGACAAGGGGGGTCTCCAGGATGTCACAATGGGCACCTGAGACAAAGGGGGGGTCCCCATTGTGTCACAATGCATCCCCAGTGACAAGGGGGTTCCCCATGGTGTCACAATGGGCCTTGGGGACAATTGGGGGTCCTGGGATGTCACTATGGGCCCTGGGGACAAAGGGAGGTTGCCAGGATGTCACAATGGGCCCTGGGGACAATGAGGGGTTCTGGGACGGCACAATGGGCCCTGGGCACAACTGGGGGGTCCTTAGATGGGGGGTCCTTATGTGGGGGGTGATGGTTAAAGTGTAAGTATGGAGAAGCTTGGCAGATTGATTATATTACACTTCCACAAACACGTCAAGGTAAGCGTTATGTACTTACAATGGTGGAAGCAACCACTGGATGGTTGGAAACATCTGCCGTACCTCATGCTACAGCCCGAAATACCATCTTGGGCCTTGAGAAGCAAGTCCTTTGGCGGCACGGTACGCCAGAAAGAATTGAATCAGACAATGGTACTCATTTCAAAAACAGTATTATAGACAATTGGGCCAAAGAACATGGTATTGAGTGGGTGTATCATATTCCATATCATGCACCAGCCTCTGGGAAAACTGAAAGGTGCAATGGTTTGTTAAAAACTACACTAAAGGCACTGGGTGGTGGAACCTTTAAAAACTGGGATTCACATTTAGCAAAAGCCACTTGGTTGGTCAACACCAGGAGATCAACCAATCGAGCCGGGCCTGCCCAATCAGAAATTCTACGGACTGTAGAAGGAGATAAAGTCCCTGTAGTACACATGGAAAATATGTTAGGATAGGCAGTCTGGGTTCCTCCTGCATCGGGCACAGGCAAAGCCCATTCGGGGCATTGTTTTTGCCCAGGGACCTGGCAGCACCTGGTGGGTGATGCTCAGGGATGGAGAAGTTCGGTGTGCACCTCAAGGGGATTTGATTTTAGGTGAAAATATGCAATGCTGAACTGTACGATGTGAATTGCCGCACTAACAATGTTTAATAAGTGTCTTTCAGATCAAGACAATGGTGATGAAACCAGCGCTGGCTTCTTCGAGTGGCGCCCGACACCTTCTTCGAAGTTGGTGTCCTTAACCCACCAACAGGGGTCATGAGATGCACTTGGACCATTTTCCCTGCCCTGGGAGACTGTTGTGACAAAATGAACTTAATGAACTTTTCAAAGGATGGTCCACTGATTAATTACTCCTGTGTATATATGTACATATGTAGATATATATATATATATAGTAGTGATTAATTAGATTGTATTGATAGATTGTATTGATAAGGTTGAAGTATTCAGTGAATGTCATATTATAAGGGGTGGAATGTCCTGGTTTTCTTAAAAACAAGTTTCTCTTTTAGTGAATTTGCCTGTCAGCTAAAGCTTCATATCAGCTGCATTTTCCTGGAGAACCCAACACATGTTTTGGTTAAACCTAGCAAGGGAATGCAAACTTATTGATAAGCACGGATGGACATCTCGCGAGAGGGGCAACGAGAAACTGATGACCGAGAGACTGACCAATGGTGAATAACATTCCATTCACGTGAATACTTCATATAAAAGTGGGAGATCACGAGGATCTCAGCCCTTTTTTCCCTCTTTTCCTCATGGCTGACATTAGGAGAGGACCTTGCTGGTCATCTCTGCGAATTGAGGCCAGTGAGAGACTGAATCCAGCTCCGGTTGGCTACAGAGTCTAATCCAGGACTTTGGGTGCTGGCTCTGCAGTTGCTGAGACTTACAAGATTGGTTTTGTGTATTTTGTATTATTTTTTCTATTCTTACCAGCAGCATTAGTAAAACATCTTTAACTTTTCCAACTCTCTTCTCTCTGTCCTTCTTTCCCTCCCGGTCGCCTGTGCTGAGTGGGAAGGGGGGAGAGGGAGGGGCAAAGGGGGGAAGTGGGGGGGAGAGGAGGTTGACAACACATCTGCCAGGGTTTGATTGTCACCCCGCAATCCTAACCCTCGACAGTCCTGCTCCCTTCACTTTCTCCCTCTGTTCCATATCCTTCTTTCCGACTTGTCTCTTGGAGACTTTTGGCCATGCTGGACCCAAGTCTGGGGATGTTTTGGAAACTTTTCAGAGGCCTCGCTGGTGACAGGGGGGACAGCAGGCAGTGACAGGCCCGGGGCTGACAGGCTCCCCCTCCCCTAGGGGGCGCTCGGCTGCCACACCCAGCTGACATAGAACCTTTGTCACAATGCCCGCTACCGTGGTGAGGATGAGGGCACTCTGCGGGTGACAGGGACACAGCAGGACTTGGTGTCAGCTCAGCAATTGCTCAGTTCCCCAAAGAAGCTGAATTCTGCAAATTGCTGCTGTTGCTCTTGAAATGACGTCATCAGGTGGGTGTTTTGGTGTAATACACTGAAAACCAGAGCAGAAGTGCTGAAATATTCCCATGATATGCATGGTCTCTGCACCAAACCACCGTGACTCAGCCAAAGTAGATCTGCCTCTTATTCTTTTGTACTGCCAGCAGATTGTGGAAGTAGAGTATAAAAACCATCCTTATGGAGAGATCTTTGCATTTTAGGCTTACTCTAAGTAAGCGGGACCGGCGGGCAAGGATTGAATCGGACCGGACCGCACCGGACCGGACCGGCGGGGCTCGGACGGACCCGGCGTCCGGCCGCGCTCGCGAGAGGGTCGACCTGCCGGGGCAGGAGGGCTGAGCGTCCTGCTGCTTTTTACGCGGCCCCCCGGCAAGTTCTCGAGGTTGAAGGGCGTGCGATACGCTGGTCGCCCCGTCCCTCTTGTCCCGACCCTAGGGTTCGGCGCCGACGTGGTGTTTTTCCTCTCCGCTGCTGAGGAGCAACGACAGAACCCGAGGGAGGGAGGGAGGGAGGGAGGGAAAGGCGGGAACAAGGAGCCGGGGGACGTTGAGGTCGGACGGTCGGAAATCACACACACACACACACACACACACACACAGAGAGAGAAAAAAAAAAAAAAAAAAAAAAAAAAAGCAAAAACAAGGCTCTTCGCCCCGAGGGCGGCAGAGCACCGCCACGGGCCCCGGCGGAGAGGCGGTCACGGCCCCGAGCCCGTCCTGCTCTTCGAGAAGCGGCTGGATGACGGAGGCTGGGAACGGCGGGGCGGTTGGTCCTACGCAGGGACAGGATCTGGACGCGACCGAGCGAGCCTCTCGCGGGTGGCTGCGGGACAGTGTACGCGACTCTACGAGTCGAGCTTTTCGACCCTCGCGATCCGTGCACACGCTCGGCGAGTCCGTGTCTGGAGTTTCGGGGCTCGCGCGTGGCGTGGGGATGCGGGTTTCGTGGCGGTGTTTTTTTTTTTTTTTGGTGGGGGTTTATTTCGGCAGGGGCGGCGGGGTCGTGGTGGTGTCGTCGTGCCCCCCACCCGCACCTGCCGCCACCGCCGCCGTATAATTTCACTTCGTCTTCCGGCTCAGACTGCACGGCGAGCACAAACACCCCCCCTCCCCGCCCGCACCCCAAAGCGCGGTCTCTCCCGCCCTCGCCTTGTCCCCCGCCCCCTCCGGCCCACCCGCGGGAAGGGCCGGAGGGGGTCGGCAACTGCGCGCGCCGCGCATGCGCGCTCTCCCCGCCGCCCGGCAACCGGCCCCCTGCCCCCCGCCAGGTGCCCAACGGTCAGTCGCTCGGAGTCAAGCCCGTCGGTTGGGCAGTCGCGGGGAGGCCAGCGCAGGAGCGTCTTGCCGATCGGCCGAGGAACCCCGCGCGCGGGTAGGCAGGGAGGCAGGCGGGCCGGGACGGGGAGACGGGGACGGGGACGCGGTGTCTCTATGCCTCCCCGGGGGGAGGCAAAGCCGCTGGCGGGGTCGGTTTCTTCTTCAGCCCGCGGCCGGGGCGGGCAGCGGGCCGAGGGACCGAGCGAGCGAGCCACCGAGGAAGAAGCGCGGGAGGCGGCAGCACGGGCAGGTGAGGGGGTTAGGCCTCCGACAGCGGGGCTGAGAAACCGCGGGACGCCCGCGTGCCCCCCACCCCGCCCTCCGTCCACCCCCACCGCCGTCCACCCCCGTCCACCCCGGGCACGGAGCCGGCAGGGACGCCCCGGCTTCCCGGGGGGGAGGCGAACTCGCTGGCGAAAGGCCGGGGCGGGGGGTGGGGAGGAACTCTGGGCGCGGATGGGCGGCCGGGCTCGCTGCGGCGGACTGGGGCGGGCAGGCGGTGGTTGGGGCCGGGGAAGGCCGCCGCCTGTGCTCGGTCCGTAGCCCAGCGGCAACGGGTGGGGAGTTAAAAAAAAAGGGGGGGCGGAGGGGGTGTGTGTGAAGTCGGTGACAGAAACCGAAAGCGTAAATTCAAAAAAAAAAGGCGGCTGGAGAAAAGGCATACGTACGTCTACAAGCCAAACCAAACCAAAAACGAACGGTCGGTGAAAGAAAACGAAGACGTAAAACAAACAAAAAAACCACACACACACACACAAAACCAAAAAATTGACAGATAAATAAATAAATAGTCAAAAAAGTAAAAGGAAAATAAAAAAGGCTACCCGAAGACGGGAGAATAAAGAAGAAAGGGGGAGCGGGCGGGGTGTGCGTGCCTTTTTTTTCACGGCTCTCTCGGGGGGGGGGGGGGGGGGGGCGCGGGGACACACGCCGATCGATCCGTTAACGCGTTCATCACGCGCTGGTTACGCATTCACGCGGGCCTTCATTTTTCAGGGACTCGTCGGGAATGGCTCAAGCGGAGGCGGAAACGTCCGATACATTTCAATAAATTACAATAAATAAAAGTTTTAAAAAATATGTAAAACACGCGGGGAAATTGGAATACATGACCGGATTTAAATACATCAAAACCTA